>NC_143063.1:33387045-33690075 GCF_052426305.1 Pelodiscus sinensis
CTGCTGAGAAGTGTGTTGTCCTAAGATATACCTTCCTGTCTGTTGAGCTGACAACCATGAAATGATGAAATCAAGTTCCTGTCCTTCAGTGTTGCTTACAGTTAAAACTGTCACACACTTTTTAAAAAAGGCTGTCAAAGAAAGAGCCATAGTTCTGACACAATGTAGAGAACAAACACTGTGAAATCTTAAATTGTAGACAGTGTTAAATGCTTCAGTTCAGAGAATTTTTCACTTCCTGTTCTATTTTTCACCCTTCATGACTTCTTTTAAAGCCTCTCTTGGACATTTCATAGTAACTTAAAAAATCAATAAGTCCAGGCATTATAGCAATGAATTTAACTTACCTTCTTGAAATAAGCCTCAGGGATCGAAAGCAGCATCACTTTTAATGCCTTAATATTTAAAATAAAAATTAAAAGTTGATTGGACTGAAACTGATATGGAACACCTTGGGTTTTCCTTGGAATTCTTTGGCCCTCGGAAATGTAAGGTGCCCTGCTAACCCTGGGAAACAGGAAAATGATACTTGCTAATTTCATGCTGTTTTAATGTTGTTGTGCTGCAATGCAGGTACATGAACTTTTCCTCCACTAAGGTCATGCTCCTGCAATCTTGTCGATACATGTGAGCCTCGATGCCCCCGCAGTGCCTTTCAACTGCAGTGATGCTCCTGAGAGATGTAACAGTCCATCATTATCTATTGGATTGCAGGGTCAGGCTTCAATAAGCATACGAAAAATTAACACACAGAGTACTGTAAAAGCAAAGTCTGCACTAACGTTTAATCTCTCACAATATTACTGTGTCCACGTGGGGTTCTCTATATACAGTAGTTATTTATGGACAAATGCTGAAAACAAAGCCCCTTGGGCTCACATCCATTTACTTGCAGAATACCCCATCACTGTCAACAGGGTTCTATATGTTGCGGGAATGTGCTTGCACCTGACAGAGCCACTTGCAAAACCTACCCTTTAATGATCATTATTAGAGCAACAAGAGCCATACAACATACCAGAAATGAAGGTCTCTGCCCCAGTTAACTTTCAGGTTAGGAGTACAGGTGAAACCTCTCTAATCTGGGACTCTCTGGTCCAGCAACACCTGTGGTCCAACATGATATATCTGGTTGCTTTTAAATCCCCCCAAAATGGGAAAATTATGCTCTAATTATATTACAAATCCAAAAGTTTTGGGGGAGGAGGAGAGTTTAGTTTGAAAAGCAATGGGAAAAAAAGCTGTGACATCCAATATTTCCATAATTTTGATTATTTCACATTTGAAAAGGGAATAATGGATGTCATGTTTATAAAGTCTATTAGAAAGCATGCCTCGGTGAGTCTTGTTCTCATAAAGTTTGTGAAACATTGCTAAATTGTCATCTCTGAGCAGATCCTTATGGGCAGAGAAGAGATGACTATACACTAGATTCTTTGCTATGTCTCAAGATTAAACTACACAGCTTGTAATGGATGAAGTTTCAAAGGTGGTTGTATTCTTCAGTCCTCACCCCAGTTTATGTCAGAATGGTTCCCCGTGCAATTTACAGCAGTTTGCTCACAAGTATATACAGGAATGCGTCCTTGACTACTCAGAGACTCTCCATAATGCCATGTTCAAATAATAATAATGCAATGTTTAATGCAATGATTTTAATGTGTAATTGATTGTTAATTTACATTAAATGTTTATCTGAATATTTATAAAGCTTGAAAGCTATATTTATAAAACTATATTTGAATAGCTTCAGAGATATTGGAAATTAGATTACCCAGTTAATTGGATTACTTAACAAATATTGATTAGCATTTTTAGCAATCAACATTAAAGACATTTAATATATCATTATCTTTTAATTTTTTAATTAACTGTTTAAACATTGCTTCGAAGTTTAAAGTTGCTAAGAGTATAATTACATTATTGCCTGTGCAGTTTTGAACTAATTATACAACATTCTTATAGACTCAATAAACTGGAAAAGGTATCCTCTTAACAATCAATTGCAATTAAATTACTTTCAGTTAGCTTTTGTGAAAACCAAATTAGAGTTTCATTTGAGATACAACAAACAAAGTGCACAAATCTTTCCATACAATGGTGATTCTGTTCCTGCTGCACATAGTGATTTCCAGATGTCTAGCTGGGAAGTCAGTAGACAAGATATTCAGAGTAACATAATAGTGAGCCCTGAAAAAAAAAAAAATCACTTGAGTTGCTGACCTGAAAACACTGAGGCCTGATCTGAATTCCATTTGAATTAAAGTAAAAGAATGCATTGACTTGAATGAACCTGATTCACAATTGGTGTAGAGTGTCATAGCTTCATTGATTTCAACAGCACTATGACAATTCACTTGAGTTGAGTCTGATCCAGTGTCATTAAGACTCTTTTCATTAGCTTTGATAGACATTGTAAGGGGATTCACATTTGTGATAACCCATTGGGCATGCTTATATATTGAAGACCTCTAAAACCTTTAGCAATTATCTTTAAGAATTCATGGAGGATGGGTAAGGCTCCAGAGGACTGGAGACAGTAAAACATAGTACCTGTCTTTAAATATGGGAACTCAGAGGCCCTAGGGAATTGTAGTCCAGTCAGTCTAATTTGTAAGCACTTAGAGGATAATGAGAAGATAAGTAATAGCCAATCTACATTTATAAAGAACAAATCATGCCAAAGTAACCTATTTTATTTTTTGACCGGGTTACTGGCCTAATGGATGTGGGGGGAAACAGCAGTTGTGCTATATCTTGGTTTTTAGTAAGGTTTTTGAAATAAATTTAGATGGAATTGTAGGGAGTAGCTATGCCCTCCCCCCCACAGCCCTGGGTGGGTGGAGCCAGGAGGACCATGTCCCACCTTAAAGGAAGCAGAGGGGCAGGACAAGATGAGAAATAAAAAAAGCCTGGCCCCACTGCTCAGTTGTGGGAAAGTAGAGGCACCTGGAGGCAAGCACAAGGGGGAGCCACTGTTGCCCCGGGGATCAACCCAGACTTCCAAAGAGCACTGACACTGGGGAACTGCTGTTGATGCTCTTGGCACTGTACCCAGAGGAGTTGGAAGATTTCCCAGGGATCCTGATACATTTGAGGGGGGATGGTGGAAATAACCAGGGGGCCAGGTGGTAGTCTGGTACCTGGTGAGCCTGAGTCCAGGTCAACATGATATGGGTAGATTCCCACTGTCCCATTGTGGACTGCCCTGCCACTGATGGGGCCCTCGGTTGGGATGCAGTGCAGTTGGGTGGGCCTGCAACCCTCTTATCACCCCAACCCTGGGTGGCAGTACTTCCTCTCTGTAGGCCAGAAAGATGTACTATATTGAACAACCACTTACATGAGCTAGTAGACTGCGGTGGCATTCATCCCTCTCTTGTTTGGAGGCCATGGGACCCAGACTGCTATTGAACTGGTTCTGTCTGACTCTGAGAGCAGAGCTCCTGATTGCTAACTACCCCACCCTGCTTGAAGAAAGAGAACCTGGACTATTATTGAAAACCTGGGCTATTATTGAAACTAGTTTAGACTGACTGAAAGACCATAGCCCGGGGTGCTAATCACCCAGCCATGCTTGGAGTTAGGGAAACTGACTCTTATTGACTGTTGCCCAGTTTGACTGAGAAACCAGAGCCCAGATGGTTGATTGTCCTGCCGTGTTTCGAACCCAGGGAGACTGACTCTTGCAACTCTGCCTGAAGGAAACGCTGAGCCTGGGGTACTGGTTTCCTGCCCTGTTATCAGCAGATACTGATTTCATCTGCAAATATACACATCCATGGATCAAAATTTGTCTCCACACAGAACTCTATACATTATTCTTCTGAAGTTTTTCCTGTTCCTTTCAGTAAAAATGTATTATGCAATGATTTAACCTGGAAGAAAATAAATTGATCACATTTTCAAATCATAATGACTTTAATTTGTGGATTTTTTTTTGCAAAGTGCACAAGATTTGTGGATTTTTTTTTCCCTATCGTGTTATAATAAGATGATTGATAATATGCACTTGCACAGTTGATGGAAGTCAAAACTAATCTTGCAGGCTCAGGGCTTTACAGATTATTTCTATTAGATAGAGATTCCCAGATTACTTTGGGGTTAAATCATTAAAAGCTATAATATTTTAGAACATGCATTTAATCTGACATTGGAAAAAATCTAATGCACCTTATTTCTATAGTGTCATTTCATAGCTCACAGGCCTCTGTACCTATTTGTCATGACATCTATACTTTTTCAATTTCCCTTTGCTGTTTGACCCTCTTCCTTCTTTTTTGCATAAACTAAAATTCATTTTAAGAGCTACATTCTACATCTCTGTGTCAGTTGTAGAGTGTATCGACTTGCTTGGGATGTGCTATCTGGATTCACAGACTACATATCAGTTTAATGGAACAAACTAACCTATCTCATAATAATAATCCCCTCCTTTCCAATGCAAATGTGCTATTTTTAACAATAAATCCTAGACAATCTGCTGGTAATTTGTGGCCTCAAACACTGACTATTAAACAAGCCCTTATACTTAGCTCCATTTCTAGAGTATTGATTGGTACAATGAAGGCCACGTGAAGTGGAAATGTGATTTATCTTACCAATCACTTATCTGCCTATTCCTTCATGCAGCTAGAACACACTTGTGCTGGGAATGTAGAGGTATATCTTAATTGACTAACAGTTTGTTTCAAAACTCAGAAAATGGCAAGATTTGATTCAAAATGTCTGGTCTAGGGCTAGGTTATGTTTTTTAAGATGGAAAGTGATAATGGCTGTCAGCAAAAGTGTATTTGATATTTATGTAATCACAGACTACCTCAAAATGATGGGTGTGCTTTTTACTCTTCAGACTAAATGGAAAAAGTTCCTAGATACAATAAGTTAGTTGTGGAGCACAGAAGTCAAGGTCATTGGTTTCATGATAAGCTTATCAGCAAGTAAGCTGTGGGAACCAAGGGATTTCATTGGGTCCTGTTTCGTTGTAGGATTGTGCCTGTGTGTCACAAAACAGCGAAAACCAGAGATGCAATTGAGAATGTGGTCCTGAAAGGCTAGAAAGGCAAGTTTGGAAACTGTTATCTGTTGTTGATTTCTACTGTGTTCAGAAAACAGAACTTTGTAAATACACAGGATTTTGCCAAAGAAATATCAGAGCATGCATGTAATGTAAACAAGCCATCAAGGTTGAGAATATTGACTAGCTTCTTGGGAGAAGGAGGAACAATATTAATAAAATAGGAATCCTATATCCTTCTGAGTCCATATTTAGACTCCTAAATATGTGTGTGTGTTTTTCTGGGTGTTGAGGTGCGGAGCCCACCGGTCAGTTCAGTATACGGGTGGCCTGTCCCTAACTGTCCTACAACCCCTAAGGAGGGGGGGGTTCCAGCGCCGGGAACCCCAGGTGTCCGGCGCCTCTCCTAGTGGAGTCTCTACGTATGGTTGGCCATGGGGTGGGGAGTCCAGGCCTGCCCTCTCTCATGGGCCCCAGCCCAGGGCACTAAGGGCAGGTTCGATTGAACCTGTCCAGCTGGTGGGGGTCTTAGCCCGCAACCCGCCGGCTCACCGGCCAAACCTCCAGGCCCCGCCCTGGGCTGCTTCCTACCCCGTGGTCTGGTAGCTCTGTCTTCCTCTCCCCTCCTTCACGCCAAACCCCCCCTTCCATTCCCCATGCCAAAGTCTCATCTTCCTCTGTGCCATGTCTGCTTCCTTCCTCTGCTTTTCCTCCTTTCCCCCTTCTCCCTGGAACTTGCCTCCCTTTTAACCTACCCGCCTCCTGACATCACCCGCTGATCCTCCTGACGTCCTCGTGTCCTGGCCCCCGTGCTGATGTCACTCCCCCCATCGGCGTTGGCTCCTCCTGCCTCCACGTCCTGCTCATGCGCCTAACCTCACCCCCGCCACTCAGCTGGGCCACTGTGGCTGTGCACGGTGGACAAAGTCTCCACGCACCCTGGCCCACCCTGAGGAGTGCGAGGGTGACTGCCGAGTCAGTTTGGGGTGGATTCACCTCGGAGGGTCAGAGGCGGTCCATCCCATCACACGGGTTACGAAAATTTACTTGACTTCATGTGAGTTGCTGTGGATCAGATTTTCAAAGATGTTTAAACACCTAAGAGAATCATACCTAGTCAGATTTACAAAAGTTCTTAAGCAAGTTAGTGAGACACCTATCTATATAAAAAAACAATGAGCTCTTGGTATCTAACTCACTTTGATGCTTTTGAAAATGCCACCTGACACTGATTTCCACCATTATATACTTACATAGTTTTGAAAATCTGGCTGCTAATCTGTATTCAGAGGTCTAACTTTAGATCTTATTTTGAAATATCTTTGCCTTGATAGTTCAAGGTGAATGCCATTTTTTCTAAATTCCTAGAAATCATCTGCCAAAATTACTCATATGAATCCTTTGGGGCATTTTTCAGAGTAAGAGCTAACATTCTAGCTGAGATGTAAAAATTGCCAAATGGAAGATAGATAATAAGATTGGGGAAACCAGCATGAGATTCTTAAATAATTGTATAGCCTTTTCCTCAAATTCCCTGGGGAGCTGTGTTTCTAGTAGCTAAAGCAGGAGAGTGGGCGCCAAGTTCGTATTTTAGTTAGTTTATTGCAATAATTGCTTCAATGCTCAATCAGAACATCATTTTCTAAGAGTTGTATAAACATAGACCAAAAAGATAGCTTTTTCAGATAAGGACTAACAATCTAATTCTTTATTATATTTTTTGCTCTGCCTCATATATTGTTTAGCCTTGGAAAAGTCACTTAACCTCTCTCTACCTCAGTTTTGTGATACTTATGTATTTCACAGGAGTATGTGAAGGTCAGTTATCTACTTTTTGTCAGTTCTTGGATGAAATGCATGCATCATACAAATAGGTTCAGTAGTTCTATGCTTGGTTAACTGTATTCAAGTCTCTACCTTTGTAGGCAATTATCTAGCACATTACATTGTACTCTGTATTTAACTAGAAATAATATTCATGTTTAAAGTGATATGCACGAAGATACTGCAAATACACTTTTTAGGCTGCAAGAGCACTGTGAGAAATATTAACAATGAAAATATTTTAGGGTAAAAGAGTAAACTGAAAATGGTCCCCAAAGATACATTTCACTTCAATCATTAAGAAGAAAATGACTATATTCCTTACTTGGAATAATGAGTTATTCTGATTGTCATTACAGTATGCTACAGGAAAATGATAAGATGTAGCTTGAGAATACAATACTAATGCAATGTTTTCTTAATCAAATATTTTGTAATTGATTGCCTGTGGAAAAAGAAGCAAAATCTTTAATATGATGCATTTTATGCCTGTCTCCAAGGACAGATGTTAGTGGTTCCAGCTTCTTAACCTTCCCTTTGGATGAAAATATTGACACATATTCTATCACAATCATTAGCAATTTTATTCTGAATATACACCAGGACATGCTAAGTTTATTAATACCCACAAGATAAGATTTCAGGTTATTGAATTCTTATGTTTTACTATATATTTTAGAAATGTGCATCTGTCTTTGTCTGTCTGTCCATCAGTCTGTTACTGTTTGTTCAAGAGCGTCTCCTAAATGGTAAAAGCTAAGACCACCAAATTTTGCATGTAGCTTTCTCTTATCATAACTTAAAGCAATGTCAGGGCATGGTTGGGCCAGCATAGTGGGATGTGCATGGAATTTGATTTATTTTTCTCATAAAATGGAAAGGTCTAGTTGGAGGGAGTTATACTGCAGAATGACCACAGGGGGCAGCAAGGACCAGACATGGGAACCAGATTAGCTATAACCTTAATGGGCCAGCAGGGGGCAGAGGTGGGGAAAAAGGAAAGCTATCTACTATACATTTCAGAGTGTGTGTCTATCTGATCCTCCCAAGGCTATGCCCACTGTAGCTGGAGCAGCCATGGACATACACTTCTCATCTGGCTCCAAGCTGCTGCAAAGAGAGAGAGAGAGAGGTCTTAGGATGTCTTCCCTCCCCAGGGCAGCCTGCATACTGAACACCTCATCCCCAGCCCCACTCCAGAGCAATGAATTAAATGAAGAAAAACAAAATGTATTTGAATTAAGGACCTGAGCAACATTGGCTAAATCTTCTCATTGTAGAATGTATTACTAGATTGTTCATAATCAGTCACAATGTTGGAGCCCACATCAAATTAAAAAAAATTTAGTGTATGTCTACAGAGTAGCATGTACCTCAAAATAAGCTATGCAATTTGAGTTAGGCAGATTCCATAGTTTATTTCAAAATAGCTTATACAAAGCAATAATTTCAAAATAAATTGTTATTCCGGCATCTTCCTTAATCCTCGTGCAACAAGGCTTACAGGAAGCCAGAATAAGAAGCCCATTATTTTGAATGGCAGAACGCAATTTCGGGATAATGTCCGTTATCCCAAAATAGCGTTACTGTGTAGACATACCCTTGGAGTGGTTACTGTGAAGAAGTCAGAATTTACCTGGCATCTCACACTGGGGTATGTCACATTATTTTATTCTACCTACCCCCAAACATCTATTTCTTATTCTATCCCAAACCACACAAATGTAGCAAAGTAATTTTGATAGCTACATGTAAACTATTCTCTTCCTCTCAGCTCCAACTCTGAGGCTGTTGAATGGCTTATCATCATACATAGGGTTTCTTCTATGCTCAGTAGCAAGCTGCAAAGTTTTACCTGCGTGCAGTAATGGGTGCTAAGATACCTCTCATTAAAAATGTGCACTTGGGAGGAGATATCAGGAAGAATTAGCTTGTCTCTTTCATTGGCAAAAGCACAAAACTGAGAGGAAATAAAACTCATTTCAATATGTACAGAGGGAACATTTCTTATTTCTGCTGATGGCTGCCACATCTTTTCAGTGGGAACAGCTGGGATCTAAATGGCTTCTTCAGCTAAAACAATGTCTATCTCGCTTTAAAATTTCAGCAGGAAGCTGCTGTTTCATCATTTAGTCATGTCACATATTTATAGTGTTGTGTTTGTCGTAGTGTTTGAGAAACAAAAATGAAAGAAAATTGATGCACTGTATGTCTTGGTGCCAGTGAATATACAGTTATTGTCAGTCATAAAACTTGGAATCCATTCTAAATGATACAAACAAAATCTCAAACATCATTTTAAAACTCTTTAAATTAGAACAATTAGAAAGTCTGCAGCAAATATGTCCCAAAGCAGCTGAGCATTTGTACACATGCCTGTGTTTAAACTCATTAACAAACACATTGAAATCATTGGAACTGCTCATATGCTTAAATTTATTCAGGCTCTTGCTCAAAACTTTGCTGAATCAGGGCCTTATAGTTTCGTGTATTTTATTGTAACTTTTGATCTCGATGCCGGAATATTTCTGCTTGAAATTTTCAAGTTGAAAATGAAATGTGAAAAAAACAGAAGCAATATCTGGGTCAGAGCCACAAGGGAATTTGCAGATGAAAATTAAACACAGGACAAAGGTCAAAATAGAACAAGGGCATAATATTATCCCCTTCCCTTAATGACCTTGTGAGAACAACAGGGTTTCATAACCTAAGCACTTGATTTTCTTTGGCATATTTTTTTATGCTTGGAAGTCAATGTTAATAATTAATAAAAACAAATGCTTTGCTTTTGAAATGGAAAGTACCAAACTGAGTTTGCATATATGCTGAATAAAAGCTACAATCTATGGGGAAACATTCCCTCTCACTAGGAATTCAGACTTCCCTTTCTATGGAATTTTAATTCCTCTGACTATAAAGCTTTGTGTTAGTTGTGCAGGTATCATATGTTTGCAACAAACTTTGCTTTGGGGGAGATTCTGAAAGTAGACTGAGAGAGAATGAGAAACACAGCTCCTAGTAGACCAAATGGTCAAAATAAAACCCCCACAACTTCAGTTCTCAGGTCATGTCTGCTACTTATTTTCTTTGATCAACATTTATAGAAAAGCAGGTGACTGGGACAGCTATACGAGTTATATCCTCATATGGATCACTTAAAAATAAGTACTGGGGCTGGGGAAAGAGACCAAAGGACCTCTGAAAAGGGCCTCTTGAAACAAGAGTAAGTCTTATCCCATGCTCACGACATCTCAGAGGAAATGTAGGTCTTCTTCATTGAAGAGCAGAAGTTTAGTGTGAAGGATCAAATGAGTTGATGCATTGGTCTGCAGGTGCTTTCATAGACCTGAGGCTGGGAAAGGTCAGGATCAAATAAGTCTATACCGCAAAAACCAATAGTCATGACAGTGGGATGGTAAACTAATTAGCCCTCCATGCATCTGTGTCTAGGAACTCCTCCCTCCTAAGTGAAAACCAGCAGGTGATAGTGATGAGTGGGTGGCTGGAGACCATCACAACTCCCATGGAGCTATAGCTACATGTGTTCTGAAGGCTGCAGGGAGGGGGTACCTGGGTACCAATATAAGTTTATCACTTGCACTCTGATCTCATTTCTCTCCAGTGTGCTCAGGGGTGCTTCCCACTCAGTCCCTACACAGAGTAAAAAGGGACTCAGGTGTAATGTGGTCTTTCTCCCCCCCACACTATCTGCTTAGACTTCAATGGGCTAGTTTTCATTGATTTCTGTACTGTATTATATGGCCATCTGCATCTTGACAGATAAAAGGAGATGTGACAGAGTCTGTCTGTCAGGAGTGCTCAGCAATAGTATGGTGAAAACAGCACAATGCATGATTTGCCACAAACCTTCCCACGATGGCTATAGATCCACTCACAAGATGGAAGTTGAAGCATACTCTGCTTCTTGGCTCACTTGTGGGCCTGAGCCTAGGCTCTCCAGTGGGCTCTCTGTGGTAACTGCACTAGTCTTAACCCGGCTTCTCCAAACTGAACAATTGTGGGCAGGATTTTCCCAGTTGTCAGGAGGAATGCTGAATTCCTTCAGTCCTTGTTTGACCTTGTCACTCCATCAGATCTTTAGCCTTTCTGTGTTGCAGGCAGTTTTAAATTTGGTGATAGAGCAAATCAAGACAGGAGCCAGTCTTGAGGCATGCTCTCTACATGTCCCATCCAGTGAATCTTGTTTGTGACTGTGCCTTCACAAATGGGCGGATATAAGGTCTAGTGTATTACACCTGAACCAAACATCAGTCAAGCTAACACAAAGGGCCTGCGGGAATGCTGAGAGCAGCTTTACTATGCTTGCTTCCCACGCCCCTGAGTGTAGCCCTCTGGCCAGGTAGATATGCCTTCCCCCAGTTGCTCCAGTCTGAGGCACTGGGCAGGCAGGGCACATTGTGCTGCAGACCAGCCTTTAGTAGATTTCTTGCATTACAGCTCTTAACTCTTACCTAATTAATCTAAATTAACACAACCCTATTATTAGCAGGATAGGTAAGTAACTTGATAGGCGACATAGGTCAATGAATGCTACCTAATGAGATGTCTGTTCATAGCTGTTTTGTTGCAACAAGCAGGAGTGGTTTGAGGAGAGCTTCCAGCAACTGGTGCCCTAAGTGGAATGCACGATCAGCGCACCCACCTCCATAGTCCTCAATGGCATGACATCATCATTGGGCACCGTATTAAACACAGCACCCTAGGCAACTACTGAGGTTGCCTACATCCACGGGCCACCCCTGGCAACAAGTGCAAATTAAAAGGACTTATCAGTTGTGGAGTATCCGGGTCTGAACCTATGCTCTCAGCTTTGACTCTCCCAGCAAGCACTATGGGGTGTTTTCAACAGGATCCTTGCAAGTAACTTGCTGACCTTTCTAAGCAAATATATCCATCAACGCTTGTTGCAGTCTACTCTGTCCCGTTTATTTTTCAGATCTTGAGGTGTAAGTCTTTGTTCCCAACAAGCACAGAGATGTGCATAGATGGGAATTTCAAGGCTTCTTCACTCCACCTTTAGGAGCTTTGGAGGTATCTGGCCATTCCCTTCTGCTTTGCCAGGTGCGAACTCTTTGATAGCCTTTTCTACATCTTCAGGAGTTTGTATTTGGTCCAGCTCCTGTGTCTTTGAAAGTTGGAGAATGGAAGCTAAGGCAATACAATAGATATCAACATCCTTTGAATAGAGGCCTTTGTGAGGCTCAGTCTATCGCTCAAGTTGTTTTTGCCTTTAGTCAATATGGCAACACCATTAGCTTTCAGAATAGTGATAGAAATGTAGCCGTGTTAGTCTGGGGTAGCTGAAGCAAAATGCAGGACAATGTAGCACTTTAAAGACTAACAAGATGGTTTATTAGATGATGAGCTTTCGTGGGCCAGACCCACTTCCTCAGATTTGAGGAAGTGGGTCTGGCCCACGAAAGCTCATCATCTAATAAACCATCTTGTTAGTCTTTAAAGTGCTACATTGTCCTGCATTAGCTTTCAGGTTTGTGGTCTTTTCACAGGCTGGATCAAGCACCACTATAATTCTGTTATGGGTACCAAGAAGGTCCCCTCCTTCAGAGCAGATCTGAATCTTTCTGTATAGGTCTTGTTTACTTCTGGAAACATTCTCTGGTGGCTTTCTGAAACACAGCATTAGCCTCTTTAATTTGAGTGTTCTGAGGTTGGATGATTGTTGAAGTAGACTTAGGTGGGAGCTTGCTTTCCATTTTCTATAAACGGGAGCAGTAGATGTTCAGATGCTGCAAACCAGTTAGGATGATTTTCCTTTGTTGTTCCAAAGACATCCTTGGAAGTAGCCTGTCTCTCATACCTAAAATTTTCCCACAAGGCAGAATCAGGGGAATCAGGTTAATCATTTTAAGAACAAACTCAGGCACACTGAAACTTTGCACGAGTGTCAGAATCCTTCATGTTGATGATGTTCAGGCCAGGTTGACCTTTTGGCTTCTCATAACAGATCTTTTTAAACATAAATTGGAGCTTGGCTCTAACAAGAGCATGATCAGAGTCACAATCAGCATTATGCATTGATCGAGCATGCAGTATTTCAGGACGACCAATACTTCTGATTTTTAGTATGAGAGCAATCTTTTAAAGTGATTGTTTTCTTTTTTGGAAAAAGGGCAAATATGACCAGATCAGTGTGAACTAAAGAATGTCAGTTTTGCAGGTTGCAGTACCGTAGCCTTATCATTCTTATCTACTGCAAGAAGGGAGAGTCTTTCTTTTCAGGCCAGCAAGCATTCATTGCAGTGTAATACCCTTGCTGGGTAGGAAATGCCTTGTAGAACAGGTGGGATTTAATTGCCATTTCAGGAAACCAGCACTGTGTATAATAAGTATCACTGAGGCAACTCCTAATATGTTGCAGACGTTTTGTATCTAAATAAAGTACTGAATAGTGAATCCTTTATGCTACAATGTGCTCTCTTCTTAGAGGTGCTGAATATGCACATGAACACAGTTCTTATCGACCAAAATTTAGCAGCATTATTCCACCAAACTGAATGCCCTGCATAAGGAAATAGAAGCAGAATTTATTTTCACATGGGGAAGTTACTAACATTTATTTTATTAATTTATTTGGATTTTAACGACTAAGAAGATATCAAAGACTCTAGGCACAAGGGCCTAGGCTAGGATCACTAGTAGCACAATAAAATCCCAGCCACAGTAGGGGTATGTCTAAACTGCATGGCTCCGTCGACGGAGCCATGTAGATTTGTTTGTTTGGCAAAGGGAAATGAAGCCACGATTTAAATAATCGCGGCTTCATTTAAATTTACATGGCTGCCGCGCTGAGCCAACAAACAGCTAATCAGCTGTTTGTTGGCTCAGCGCGCTAGTCTGGACGCTCCCCCGTCGACATAAAAGCCTTTTATCGACCTCCCCGGTAAACCTCATCCTACGAGGCATAACAGGGAGGTCGATAAAGGGCTTTCAGTTCGGTGTGGGAGCGTCCAGACTAGCACGCTGAGCCGACAAACAGCTGATCAGCTGTTTGTCGGCTCAGCGCAGCAGCCATGTAAATTTACATGAAGCTGCGATTATTTAAATCGCGGCTTCATTTCCCTTTGCCGATCAGCCCAATCTACGTGGCTCCATTGATGGAACCATGTAGTTTAGACCCAGCCTAGGTGATCATGTCAACAGGAATTCAGCCAGCCACCATATGGGGAAAGTACAGTCACAGTAAAAACAGTTCAGGGGTGAACTGGATACAATACAAGGGGTGGAGGAAACTACACATAATGGCTATGTCTAGTATGGATGATTTTCCGGAAATGCTTTTAATGGAAAAGTTTTCCATTAAAAGCATTTTCGGAAAAGAGCATCTAGATTGGCATGGATGCTTTTCCGCAAAAGCACTTTTTGCAGAAAAGTGTCCATGCCAATCTAGATGCGCTTTTGTGCAAAAAAGCCCTGATCGCCATTTTAGCCATCGGGGCTCTTTTGCTCAAAACAGTACTGTGCTGTCTACACTGGCCCTCTTTTGCAAATAATTTGCGCAAGAGGGCTTTTGCCTGAACGGGAGCAGCATGGTATTTCCGCAAGAACACTGACAATCTTACATGAGATCGTCAGTGTTCTTGCGGAAATTCAAGCGGCCAGTGTAGACAGCTGGCAAGTTTTTCCGCAAAAGCAGATGATTTTGCGGAAAAACTGGCCAGTCTAGACACAGCCTACTACACTTCCATAGGTATTGTGCTGCTGAGATCTAGGTATAGTTATGTTAAGGCCACCCTTAATAAATCATCCTTCTTTTCTCTCTTAACTTCCCTGCTCATTGAACACAATAGAAACATTTGGTTTGGTCATTTCATGAATCATTGCATTTCAACCTGCTACAAACTCAATGACTAGAATGGCTAAAAATGGGAAGGCAACATACTAAGTACATAAATCATGGATAAGTTATGTTATTTATCACCAAATATCCTGTAGGATGGGTTTTGTGGAGACTCTGGAAGAGCCTACACAGAAAATGGGAAGAAGATTGAAGGGACAGCTACAAGTTTTATAAATCATTCAACTATCAGCTTGAAGACAACTAGAATGAGGAGCAGAAATTAATGGTTGAAACAATATTTTGAATAAATTTGTTTCCTGTGTGGACTTGCCAAAAAGTGGTTTGAATCATGCCAATACTCACAGCTAGAGGACCATGCTGAGGTTTGTAGGGACTTTCATAAGGAAATATAAAAAATGTGAACCAGTAAACCTCTAAGAGACAATCAGGTACAAACAAGCTGTAACCTTATGTTATATTATAGGTGGAAAAATTGCAAAGCCAGCATTTCTTCCTACTTCGTGTCCCTTGTTGAGAGCAAAAGGAGACCGACAGTGGCCCTGGATAGAGAAAGAACTAGATTTGGTGACTGTTTTCATTTGTGTACAGATGTGATTGCCTCATCTCAAAAAAGATATATTGGCATTGGAAAAGGTTCAGAAAATGGCAACAAAAATGAGTGGGGGTTTGAAACGGGTCCCAAATGAAGAGAGATTAAAAAGACTCGGACTTTTCACCAGTTTATAAAATCATGACTGGTATAGAAAAAGTGAATAAGGAAAAGTTATTTACTTAGTCCCGTAGTATAAGAACTAGAGGTCAACAAATGAAATTAATAGGCAGCGGGTTTAAAACAAACTAAAGAAAGTTTTTCTTCACTCAGCACACAGACAACCTGTGCAACTCCTTGTCAGTGGATGCAGTGAATTCTAGAACTTTAACAGGGTTCAAAAAAGAGTTAGATAGATTCATGGAGGTTAGGTCCATCAATGGCTATTAGCCAGGATGTGTAGGAATGGTGTCCCTAGCCTCTGTTTCTGTAGAGATGGGTGAACGGGGAGGGATCATGTGAAGATTACCTGTTGTGAGCCCACGCTCTGGGGCATCTAGTTTTGGCCACTATTGGTATACAGGATATTGGGCTAGATGGACATTTGGTATGACCCAGTATGGCTGTTCTTATGTTCTTATTTATGTAGGAACTTAGTCACACAGATGAGCATATTTGGATGTGAATATGAAGCTCATGGTATGTGAGAAAGGGAGTCACATTCTGGTCCTTAGATTGTATGTATTTGTCTGTTTGCTATCACCTCAGAATCATCAACTTACGCATCTTGTTTGCCAGTGTCAAAACGTAGTATCATAATTATTGACAGCCAGTCTCTTATGACTTCCCCTTTTGTGTTTGTTACACCTACTTGCTTCATCTTTAAATTAGATTTTGATCTATGTTCCAGAGGCCATTTCTTGCTTTGTGATTTTATAGTACCCAATACAATGGGGCCCTGATCCCAATGGGAACTTTTGGGTGTTATCACAATAAAAGGAAAAATAAATATCACTCTTGAGGTCATGCCAGATCAGGGCACCATGTGTATGCTGTTATTTTGATATATCTTAGGCCACTGTGGCATGCTTGAATCCTAAACTGGATTGGTCTGTCTGGGCAGCTGTTAAAGGTGGGTAAGGGAGAGGATGTAGATAACTTCAAGTTAATTGAAATAAAGCTGCAGACTCTGCTTTTAAGCAATATGTCTGTGCCTCCTTGCTTCTGTGTGTCAGATCAATATAGCTTATGACAGAGGTCATAACTACGGGTCATGACCCAGTACTGGGTTATGGAATGTCAGGCACTGGATCTCGTTGCTGCAAGGTGATCAGTGGGGGTGCTAAAGCAGGGTTCCTGCCTGTCCTGGCACCGCAGGCTGTACTATGTCCCAGAAGTGAACAGCAGCAGGCCTGGCTCCTGGCCAGGCATGGAGGGGCTGAAGAGTGCACAGGGCTCTGAGCACTGCTTCTGCCCTAAGTACTAGCTCTGCACTGCCATTGGCTAGAACCTGCTGCTAGCTACTTTTGGCATTGCACACTATGCTGTGCCCAGGACAGGCAGGAAGCTGCCTTAGCACCCTTCCTGCACTGCTGACCGGGAACTGCTCAAGGTAAGCCATTCTGCCCCCTGAATCCTTCCCCCAAAGCTGAAGCTCTCTATCAGCCCCACCCCATAGCCCACACTTTAGTCAAATTATGTTGTGTCATGGGCATCAACAGTTTTCTTCAACTGGATCATGAGAAAAAAAGTTTGAAAACCACTGGCTTATGACATGTGCAGAGCCATAAATGCAAAAGAGTTCTGTTTATTTTGGAAGACAAACAATAGATGAATAAGCATTCTGCAAGGAATACATATATTTGTGATCTACTAAAGGCTGTCTCTAGATTACAGGGTTTAAAAAAAAATAGCCTTTTAAAAAAAAACAAAAAAAACTTCCCCTTCATCTAGACTGCTGCCATGTTCTTTCAAAAGTAAATCGAAAGAACGCGGCAGTTTTTTCGACCGTGGAAAACCTCGTTTTACAAGGAATGACGCCTTCTTTTGAAAGTGCTCTTTCGAAAAAAGGGAATATGTAATGCAAACTGTGCTTTTTTGAAAGAGAACATCCAGCTTGGGTGCTCTCTTTCAAAAAAGCGGATTTCTTTTTACTGTCATGTTACAAAGACATATGTAGAGAGTCCCCTGGGTGTCACGCCTGGGTGCAGTACTAATCAATATTTTCATTAATGATTTGGATAATAGATTGGAAAGTGTGCTTACGAAATTTGTGGATAACCCCAAAGTGGAGGGTTACAGCACTCTGGAGAGCAGGATTAGAATTCAATTGGTCTTTGACAAACTGGAGAATTGGTCTGAAATTATCAAGATAAAATAAAGAAAATTGCAAAGAACCACACTTAAGAAGAAAAACTGAAATTCAGAAGTGCAAAATGGGTAATATCAGGGTAGGCGGTAATATTATGTAAAAAGATCAGGGAGTTGTTATATCAGATCACAAATTAAATATTAGTCAACAACATGATGCTAATAATCCAGTGGGAATTAACAAAAGTATTTTATGTAAAACACGGAAGGTAATTGTCCTACTCTGCTCAAAACTGATGAGAATTTAGTTGGGAACTGTGTCCAGGCTTTAGAGAGAGTTCATGGGACAGCCACAAAAATTGGAAATGTAGAAAATCTTACCTATGACGAAAGGTTAAAAATATGGGCCATATTTAGTCTTAAGTAAAGAAGACTCAGGTGGGACCTGATAGCACTCTTGAAATGTGTTAAGGGCTATTACCAAGAGTATTGTGATCAGTTGTTCTCCATGTCCACAGAAAGAAGAATGAGAAGTAATGGGCTTAATCTGCAGCATCGGAGATTTAGATTCGACATGTGGGGGAAAAAGTATATGGATTGTTAAACTTCAGAATAGGCTTCTAAGGAAGGTTTCTGAAGCTCCATCATGTAGAGATTTTTAAGAACAAGTTGGCAAACACTTGCCAGGAGAGGTCTGTTTACTTGATCCTGCCTCAGGAATGGGGAGGTTGGTTTTTGATGACTTTTTAGCCTCCCTTTTAGCTCTACATTGCTCAGGTGCTGATTGGATAGCAGTAAACACATCAATCCAAGTTCAATGTTTGGGTAGGTAACTGCGATAGAAAAGTGGTGAATTAAGACATTTTTAATTGCATTGTGTAATCAAATGTTTTTGCTTTTTAAAAAAAGCATGCCATGTCACACTATCAGTTATCCTTTGCAGGTGTACTAGTCACATTCTAAACCATTATCTAATGTGCTCTGAATATGCAACATGTAATTAGTAGAGTTGGTCAGTGTGAGGAATCAGTGGCTACAGCAGTACCAGTCTCTGTGGACGACCTAATGAGAGCAGTTGGCTTGTAGTAGGATGCCCAGTTGGCTACATGGCCTGATTGATGAGAAGAGTCAGCAGACCAGTTTTTAAGCCCAGCAGCAGTTCAGTGCTTGTTCAAAGCATTTATACACATCTGAATTTGCTCCTGCTTCTGCCTTTTTCTGAGCCCTTCTCCTGCCCTGGATTCAGCCTTGACCCTTTCTAGCTCATTATCCTGTCCTCTGACAATGGCCAATGCCAGATGCTCCTGAGGAAATAAACTGAACAGGCAGTTACTAAGTTTCTATCCCCTCTTGTCTAGTCCCAGCTTCTGGCAGTCAGATGCTTATGGCTACCCAGAGCATCTCTGACCATTTTGTAGTAGCCATTGATGGGTCTATACTCCATGTACTTATATAATTCATTTTGGAACCCAGTTATATTTTTGGATTTCACAACATTCCCTGCCAACTAGTTCCACAGCTTGACTGTCAGTTGTAGGAAGAAGTACTTCCTTCTGTTTGTTTTAAACCTGCTGCCTATTAATTTCAGTAGGTGACCTCTAGTTCCTGCATTATGTGAAGTGGTAAATAACTCCTTTTTGTTCACTTTCTCCACGCCATTCATGATTTTCTATACTTCTGTCATATACACCCTTTGTTGAAGGACATACTGAAGGACATGAGCAGATTGCATGAGCAAAGGTGACATGCTGATACCATTGGTGTAATAAAATTGCACAATCTTTGATAACATAGAAGCCGTCTATCAAACTGTCATTGTTTTCTATGGAAGCAATAGAATCCCATTAGCAAGGAAAAGTACCACACTGAGTGCAAAAATTACACCCCACACAGTGCCGATTGGGAGGTTAGCTTGTGCTGCCATAATAATAACCAAAAAATCAGCTTCGGATCCTTACCAGTGCTCAAGGAGATGCTACACTACTGTTAGTACTATAGCACTCAAGTCAGGCAGCACCGTGATCAGCAGAAAGAATGTGCCAAGTAGAACTATGTTATTAAAGTAAATTGCCACCAAAGGAATGCTTTCCTGGTGATATTATTTTCTGAGAGCAACTCCGAGCACATGACAGACCAAAAGACATCCATATGAAATAAACAAAATCCTTGAATTGTAATGAAATGTGTAAGATTCTGAGAAGCTGGAGCTCAGGGAATCACAAGACATCTATATTTCAGATCCACGTTATTGAATAGTACAGAGCCATGTATACCCACTATTAACTCAGTAGTAGGTTGGGGATAACAATCAGGTATTACAGCTTTATTTAAAATCAATGCAGTACCCAACATTGTCTTCCTAACACCTTCAGTCGTTATGGGAAGGAGGTAATTGCAATGTTGGAAATCCATGGTGATACATAAATAGACCCCATTCTTTTCTTAACCAAGAAGTGTATCACTTTGGTATTGACCATCTCATCAAGGAATTGAATTTACAACAGGTGTAATGGGTCAGTCCAAGAACCAAGACAATTTCTAACGTCCCAGTGCTTTGAAAAAGGCCATATAACTTCTTGGAAGAAAAACAAACAAACAAAACAAAGAATCAAAAACCACCCTGCACTATAAGATGAGTATAGATTGCAGTTCAACCTAGAAAAGAAAGTGAGTCTATAAGATTCCCTCAGTGGATAATATTTGTTGAAAGGCATAAGGAATAGCCATTAATACTAAACGGCAATATTGTCATTCAGGATGGGTTCAGGTGTAAACTGTCTCATAGATCAAGGGGATTTCAGATCCCATGTGAGGTGCAAATCTGTTCTTAGGTCCCCCTTAAGGACTGACTCATAGAATCCTAGAACTGGAAGAGACCTCGAGAGGTCATCGTGTCAAGTCCCCTGCCCTCATGGCAGGACCAAACACCATCTAGATCATCCCTGACAGGTGGCTGTCTAATCTGCTCTTAAATATCTCCAGTCATGGAGATTCCATAACCCCCCCAGACAGTTTATTCCAGTGTTTAACCACCCCGACAGTTAGGAAGATTTTCCTAGTGTCCAACCTAGCCCTCCCTTGTTGCAATTTAAGCCCATTGTTTCGTGTCCTATCCTCAGGGGCCAAGGAAAACAATTTTTCTCCCTCCTCCTTTTAATACTCTTTTAGATACTTGAAAATTGCTATCATGTCCCCTCTCAGTCTTCTCTTTTCTAAATTGAACAAGCCCAGTTCTTTCAGTCTTCCCTCATAGATCATGTTTTCTAGGCCTTTAATAATTTTTGTTGCTCTTCTCTGGACCTTCTTCAATTTCTTCACCTCTTACTTGAAATGTGGTGCCCAGAACTGGACACAATACTTCAATTGAGGCCTAATCAGCACAGAGTAGAGTAGAAGAATGACTTATGTCTTTCTCACAACACTCCTGTTAATGCATCCCAGAATCATGCTTGCTTTTTTTGTAACAGTGTCACACTGTTGAGTCATGTTTAACTTGTCATCCACTATGACCCTAAATCTCTTTCAGTAGTACTCCTTCCTAGACAATCACTTCCTATTCTGTATGTGTGAAACTGATTGTTCCTTCCTAACTGAAGGACTTTGCATTTGTCCTTATTAACTTCATCCTGTTTACCTAGACCATTTCTCTAGTTGGTCTAAATCATTTTGAATGTTGATCCTCCAAAGCACTTGCAATGCCTCCCAGCTTGGTATCATCTGCAAGCTTAATAATCATACTCTCTATGTCATTATCTAAATCATGTTTAGATGTAGTGTTGCAGTTGTGAACACATCTGAAATGGATATACTGTATGGTATAATTAAAGTTGGCATGATAACCTATGGAACTGCAGATGACTGGAAAAGATCTGCAGCTATCCTGGGCAAAGGATGACAGTGGAGTCAGTAGTATTTTATAATTGACATCTGTGCTGTACAAAATATATCATAGGTAAATACTAATCCAGATTTTTATCAGTTTATGACTGATTTTTACTCAAAATATTATGCACGATAAGTCCCTGGAAATAGGATTTAAGCTTGTCAGCACCCCATTATTCAAAGATTAGGAGAAGGAGTTTTAATTTCTGTAATTTTTATTTATGGGGAAAAGTGCATCATTCTGTTCACGCTTTCCATGGAAGTGTTCTCTTCTGTGTGGTGTTACAGGAATAAAAGATAATTAAATTACTGGAACTATTGTTCCAAGAAATGCCAGTGAAAAAAATAATGCTTCAGATTGGTGTATGTAGTAACATTTGCACTTCTCAGGCATTTGTCTGCTTACCTGCAAACCATGTGTTCTGGCAAATTGTTGTATGGCAATAAGGTAATACTCTAGATCCTGTTTCTAATCACACTGTCATCTAATGCTATCAGATTAATCACGGCCATGTTTCCAAAAGGGCCAAAACTCATGGCAAGTGTAAAGTATTCACTCAGTTGCAAGGCTATTTGCATGGGCGGTTAGTGCAATTAAATATTCAATGAAGGAAAACAAGGTTGGTGAGGTTGAGTAATATTTTTTATTGGACCAATTTCTTGTGGTGAGGGACACGAGTGTTGGGACCACACAAAGCTCTTCCTCAGTTCTAAGAAAGGTACTCGGAGTGTCATAATTAAATATAAGGTCAATCAGATAGTTTAAAGTAAGTAGTTAGCACATATTCTAAGGGATCCCTCAAGGTGAACTGGCCTGTTAATACCCCTGCAGTCATAGGACAAAAATGAGGATTAGAGGGTTACAGATTTCTTGTAAGAAGCTATAAATCAGTGTCTTTATTAAGATCATAATTTTTAGTGTCTAGCAAAGTTATGGATCTAAGCTTCCTAGGCTCATCTTTTGGAAGTGCTGTGCAGGTTTCCTTTGTATGTTTTCCCTGATTTGGGAATGCATATACCAGCCTAATGAGGCATTTTACAAGCTATTGTGTTGTGGTGAAATGGATGTGATACAGGAGGAGGTCCTTTCAGGTAGGAAGCTATTGCTTTAGCCTTGAGGAAGATGGGAAAAGACAATTTTGCAGGGAAGCAATGTTGTTGCTACATTGTATTTAAATTATAGGACAGATTCAGAAACAGTAAGGCCAGGCAGCTCAGTTTAAGGTATGCAACTCCAGCTACGTAGAATATATAGATTAAGATGAGCTTGGCAGCATCCCCACCGAGGGAGGCTGAGTGGAGCAAACACTCCCATAAGTTTCGCTTACTCCTTACAAAAGAAAGAGTACTGGATGCCAGCGGAGGCACCCTCTGAGTTCAATTCAATAAGTCTTAACTAGACTCGCTAAATCGAACTCTGGAAGATTGATCACAGCAGCGGCGATCTTCCGTGTAGTGAAGACAAGCTCTAAAGGATGTTTGCAGGTACTTGGGGAGTTAGACTGTTCTATTACTAAGCAAAGGTAAGTTTAAAGCACCTGAGAGAAGAGGCAGGTGTCCAATATTTATTTTTAAGCATTTTCAATAGTATGTGATAAAAAGCACTAACAGGATTTTAGTCTTTCTACTTAGGTTAATGACTACATGAAGAAAGGATGAATTAATAAACAGAGTATCTTGAGTAGGAAATGCTATCCTCATTCACACATGTGGGCACTTCTTTTCTACAATACATCAGAATTTTCTCTGTTGTAACTCTGTTAGAAGTTGATTGATTAGAACACTGATGGAAGAGAAATTATCTTGAGTCTCAACAATCACATATGAGATTATATAACCCTGATTTTTACCTTGACATTCAAGATGGCCTGCAATATTTAGGGAGCCTTTTTTACCTCTGTGATTAAACGAAAGCAATTAGTTGCATCATAATTACTTCTGCTAAGATTGCACTTGCAATCAGGCAGCTACTTCTAACCTAAATTTAATTGTGAGAGCATAACTGCATCCAAAATATGTGATTGTTTTTTAGAATGTATAAGTTGCATATCTCTCTGTTATACAGGAGCAGAACTGCTGTAATCTGTACATTTGAAGACAGTCAAACAGCAGAATGAACATGTGAATTATTTGCACTGGGGTATGGTGGTAGTATCTTCTTTCCAGACTGACATTTATGAAAGGTTAACAGGTATAAGACCTGATAAAAAGCTAGCAGCATCAGGGGCCTTACCTGATATAATCACTTCACCACTGTTCATTTTCCAGTGAGATTTCTTCAAACATGAAACAAGAAATGCTGCAATACATGTCAGGTTTAGGTTAAAGGTTTGGAAACTTAACTTTCTTGACTTCTGAGAACAAAAGGAAAGAGGATTGGGTGGGGTTTTTTTTCTTTGTAACTTTCAATACTGAAAATGGTATTTCCTAAAAATAAGCTATTTTCTAATATAAAGTGCATGTAAGACATGTGATGGCCCGTTCATAGATTCTTTTCCTAATTTTACACCTGAGTACTGGAAAAATCCATTCCCTCCTCCAGCTACCAGAGTTAAATACATTAGTTCAAAATCAGTATTTCAACATTGTTTCAAACAACATGACCATGTATGTATCTGGATGAAAAGGCTAATGCAGTGTAAACTGAACAAGTTTCATCAAACTTTTACAGTCATACGTATATAGAAAGAGAAAACATTTTAAAAAGCAGTCTAAAATGGACAACAAATAACTCAATGGGTTTGGAAGATACAACCATATCATTCCTGTAATGTGCCTGGCAATAGTTCATTGCTGCATATTCATTAGCAATATATAGACATCACTAAGGCATAACGTCTATGGCAAAAATATTGAATTCAAGTACAAAACATACCGAAGTACTGCAAGAGTGGTTTAATAAAAACATTCTGCACTGTGTATCCTAAAGCATTCTTCTTTCTTCATGACTGAAAAAAATAGTTTGGTAAATATTTTATTTTTGTTCAGTAAGCACTTAATCCAAAAAACCCGTTGAAGTCAATGGGAGTCTTTTCTAGCTGGCTGTGAATTGTGGTATTGATTGTCATCTCTGTCACTGGAAATATGAAGTGTTTACTTTGACACAGACTATCTTTGTGACCCCTTTCATTGGTACCCTTTCCAGACATAACACATATACAATAGATATCACCTACACTGCATGAGACTGATGGCTCCTGACAAGCCAAACAGTTCTGAAGTACTTGGGGAAAATAGTCCTTTTCCAATTGTGTTTTTATATCAGGATAAACAAATTCCAAGTACGTAGTCAGTGCATGTATAGTTGGAATCCAGATTTAGCAATGTTCTATTTGCTAAGTTGTTCAGTGGCCAATGCACCTTGCTGCACTTCTTCACTCACTGATGATGTGGCTGTCTAGGCTACGGGCACCTGCTGGAGTTAGGTCACTCATGTTTACACTTCTTAAAAGAACAGTAGGGAGTGGTAGGGATCACACTGATACCAAACTTCCCTGATGGTGTGTCTAGACAACAGGGTTTAAAAAAAAAAAAAAAAAAAAACTTCCACTGCATCTAGATTGCTGCCACGTTCTTTTGAAAGTAAATCAAAAGAGTGCGACAGTTTTTTCGACCGTGGAAAACCTCGTTTTATGAGGGATAATGCCTTTTTTCAAAAGTGCTCTTTCAAAAAAAGGCGCTATGTAATGTAAACTGTGCTTTTTTGAAAAAGAGCATCCAGACTACCTGGGTGCTCTCTTTCGAAAAAGCGGTTTGCTTTTTTGAAAGTACTGGTTGAAGTCTAGATGCTCTTTTTCGAAAGAGGCTTGCAGTCTAGATGTAGTCTGAGATACTGTCTGTATATCTACACATCACAGGCAGAATGATTCAGATTGGCAACACTCAGATATGTTCCCTCCCACTCCACGTGTGTGCTCCTGCCTGAAAAAGACAGGATTTGTCCTTATGTTGCTGATACAGTCAGTTGAATAAAGTGTTGATTGATTACATTGGTCTCTGTGGCTTTATGTCAGGTCATGTGATTTGTCTTGTCATTAATGGAGATGAATGAGAGGCTACACTGTAAATGAATACAGCCCAGCTCGTGCAATTAGCCAACAACCCTGCAGAATTCTTGAAAGAAGTGGAAGCTGGTGTCAGGAGCACATTAAAGGAACTTAGACATGTACTATTTGAAATGAATACAAGACATTTTTGCTGGACATGTTCAAGCAGTTGCACACTGAACTCTGAGTCCAATAACAGGCTTGTAGGCAGTTGTCCCAAAATTTAAGAAAATTGCAAAATGACAATAGTTCTAGATATTTTAACTAGGAAACACTGCAGTTCTATGAATTCAGCTGCTGTACGCTGACTACAATCCAGAAATAATGGTACATTATGGGGCACTTTATGTAAATTTAACCCTTAGGCATTTTTAACATGGAGACTTATTTTATATTGCTATCCTAATGTCCTTCAGGAACCTTTGACTTCTTCACAAACATTCAGCATGTGTCAAGCCACTGATAAATGCGTCTGTTGTTGCTAGATTCACTGTAACATTAATATATTTAGGCATATGGGTTAGAGAAATCTTTTCATGCTGGCAAAGGGTAAGAACATGGAGGGGTAAGGTTTTTTAAATACTCTTCCTACCTCATAC
Source organism: Pelodiscus sinensis (assembly GCF_052426305.1). NCBI lineage: Eukaryota > Metazoa > Chordata > Testudines > Trionychidae > Pelodiscus > Pelodiscus sinensis. The sequence continues at coordinate 33,413,093 of NC_143063.1, forward strand.
TGACAGATAAGGAAGAAATAAGCATAAACAAAAACTTCCCATGATAAATGCAGAAAGGCTGTGAGATTGTCTAGTCCTTATATCTGTACTTACTAACATTAAATCAGCATTTTTGTTTTTCGAAAATAGCTTTTCCAGGGTCATTTTCAGAATATATGGGTGTTAAAAGTATGAGCTTATTTTCCTGGTAAATATGTTGAACTATAGAATTCAGCACTCTGAATACAAAGGGCCAATTTTCAAAGTCAGAAAACATATCAAAGCAGTTTACAGATTTACCTTGACATCCCTCAACATCCATAAGGAGAGTAAGTTTCATTAACTTTTAAAAGGCGAGGGATGTTTCAGTTTTCACTGAGAGTTGTTTTGTTTTACTATGTCTTAGTATAACAACAGTACATAAAGGGCTAGGGGAGGGGAAGATTGATGGAGAATTTGTTGTCCCAGAATAACCTTCTTTAATATTTAATGCAAAGACAAAATTTTTCCTTGAGGGTAAAATTCACTATTGTGCAGAAGACCAGCAAAATATCTGACAGGTCCCAATTGACCCTGAAAACCCTACATTGTACATACACCTCATGCTGCTGCTCTGTGAAGGGGTGCCCAGAAACACATCGGGCACTCAAATTATGCAGCAGACATGGAATTTCATGAGTAGAGTAGTTACGTGTAGAGACAACTGCAACTGTCCCGGGCACATGTAATTGATTGAATTCTAGATCAGCTTGGCTGGGGTAAAAGCTGCCATTTCTGTTGTAGTCCATGTTTCAAAGAAGAAGCATTGTCCTTTTGGAGATGTATTCAGAACACTGAAGTGGGTCATTGTAGCTGTTTCTCCAGTACCCTGCAACTTTGGGTAGGGGCAGAAACTTGTAACTCCCAGGGGCTCCGCTCTTTACAAATCCCATTTACAGTACTTGGACTTTGAAGAGTGTAAAAGACTTAGCATGAAATCCTGGCCCAACTGAAATCTATGGTTAATTTTTCTGCCCCTCCTCCCATGTATTATTCACCCCTACCTCAGCTATTCCTGCCCTTCTCAGGGTCAGAAGTTATGTCTTAACTCCTCTGCTCTAGTCTTCCTGCTGTTATCCTGTTGTATAAACTGACTCATTGCTTTCGACATGTAATAACTTTGTTTATACAGGCAGTCCCCGGGTTACGTACAAGATAGGGACTGTAGGTTTGTTCTCAAGTTGAATCTGTATGTAAGTCGAAACTGGGATCCAGATTCAGCCGCTGCTGAAACTGACCAGCGGCTGACTACAGGAAGCCCGAGGCAGAGTTGCTCTGCCCCGGGCTTCCTGGAATCAGCCGCTGATCAGTTTCAACAGGCTGAATCTGGACGCCAGTTCTTACATACAGATTCAACTTAAGAACCTCAGGCGTCCCCAAGTCAGCTGCTGCTGAAACTGATCAGCGGCTAATTCCAGGAAGCCCAGGGCAGAGCAACTCTGCCTCGGGCTTCCTGTAGTCAGCGCTGGTCAATTTCAGCAGCGACTGAGTTGGGGACGCCTGGGGCAGAGCAGCTGGGGTGCTGCTGGGTTGCTCCAGTAGCGCCGCTCCTCGGAGCTACTGGACCAACCCAGCAGCACCCAAGCTGCTCTGCCCCAGGCGTCCTGATTCAGCCGCTGCTGAAACTGACCAGCAGCGGCTGAATCAGGACGCCTGGGGCAGAGAACCTGGGGTGCTGCCGGGTTGGTTCAGTAGCGCCCAGAGCAGTGCTACGGGACCAACCGGAAGCGCCCCAGCTGCTCTACCACAGGCGTCCGGAGAAAAGCCTGGTCTGCTGCGGGGGGGGCACACTGGCAGACCAGGGAGATGCGCATCTGGGCGTCCCACCGCTCCCATCCTCCGGGGCGAGAAAACCCCGTTCGTAACTGTGGATCCGACATAAGTTGGATCCGCGTAACTCGGGGACTGCCTGTAAACTTAAATAACAACAAATAGTCTGGTAGCACTTTAAAGACTAACAAAACATGTAGATGGTATCATGAGCTTTGGTGGGCACAGCCCACTTCTGTGCCCATGAAAGCTCATGATACCATCTACAGTAGACTTCCGATAATCCGGAACCTATGGGATTTAGGTGGTGCCGGATTATCAGATATGCCGGTCTATCAGGAGGTACTATAAGCAGGGTATATATATACAGTATACATTATATACTGTATATAAAGTGTTCTTAACCCTTTTTATTGTACATACTGTACACAGTATACTGTAATGTTTTAGTTTTTTTAAGCCTTTTTTACCCTTTTTGCTCAATTCAGCTGCTGCCACTGTTACCTTGTGACTCATTTTTTGCTGAAGCTCACTCACTAGACTCTTGCTATTTTGATGCTGGACTATCAGGAGTGCTGGACTATTGGATGCCAGACTATTGGAGTTTTACTGTACATGTTTTGTTAGTCTCTAAAGTGCTACCAGATTATTTGTTATTTTTTTAAGTTTATCCTGTATAGGCTAACTCGGCTCCCGCCTGAAGCTTTTGAACTTTGTTTACGACATTCTTCCTTTCTATAGAGTTGAAATGTCTTTCAAATTTGCCTAGGCAATTTTTGCAAAAGAATAATTCTTGTTTCTTGTAATTTGAATGCACTAAGAGGCACTATTGTTTAAAGTACAGAAAAATCTGAAACCGGTAACAGACCGCAAATCACAGAACAAAACAATAATGAGAATAATTAAAATTGGAGAATTTCTTTGCATCAAATTCTGACTGTTGGAAGAGGACAAAATTTGTTTTCCATCACAGATGTGATGGAACACAGTTTTGGGTAGATATGCTACATTTGCAATATTAGAAAAGAGGATGTTTGAATGTAACCATTTCAGAAATATGTTAAATGCATTGTGCTCAGATGGCTTCTATGGCTATACACTTGCTTCTGACTGTTAGAAGAGGACAAAATAAATCTATGAAAAATAGTCTAGAGTTTTTCTATAAAATCAGAGACAGATTCATAAGGTCTTTAATTCATATATTCCTCTACTGTGTTTGCCTCCTGTATTGACTTGTTATGAAGAACACCATTGATTATGCTCTCAGGACTCTAATCTGAATGAAATGTAGGAATATGTCTTGAAATTTATTTGGTTTGAGGTGCAACCTCTTGATTCGTTCATTCTCTTTCTTGATATGCTTTTAAATATAACAGTTTTCTTTGCCCCATAAGCAAGATCAGCCTGTCATTCATAGATTGAACTGATGTGTGTGTATCGAATGTACAATGATTAGTGTACAGTTGTAATTATCTCTCCATCACTGCATTTGTTAGGAATAACTAAAGTTGTGTATTTTAAGTGTTTGGGGGGGGGGGGGAAGTTAACCCATCCATTAAAAAATACATAAATATTTAGGAGTCTCTTCTCTAGACAATAATGAACATGAAATAGCCAACAACATGATTTTAAGTGCATTTAATGTCACATGCAGCTAGTACATATTTCCTAATACTGTAAAGATAAGATAGTTGCCTTTTATTGTTGAGTATTAAAGTTACAGAACAAGTTTCAAATCCTAATGTAGTAAGAAGCTGATAATTTATCTATGAAAGAAATGTTTTCTATAATAGTAACTGGGTTGTAAAGTTTGACTTTATGAATCAAGTAACATAATGGGTAATAGGAACATGAGGTCTGGATTCAAAGGAATCTCCCATTGAAGACAATTCATTGAAATAAATGCAGCCTCATCTGTTTTTCCCACTCAAACGCAAATTAATTCTTGCTCAGATTTTATAATTATTGGTCTGATTAATGAACCAAGAAAACACTCAAGTTGCTAAATAAGGTATTTCTCCCCTGAACTGTTGTTCCAGTAAATGGTTTTAGAAAGAGCAAAGGAAAGGATACACATAAAAAGCATCCTTTCCCATTCATTAAAATGTAATGTAATGTATTTGGTTAATGAAATGTTTTGTGCAGGCTGAAGTGAATGATTAAAAGGAAAATTTAATGCAGTACATAATAATCTAGAGACCAGCTCAATGTATAAGATCAATAGCACCTTTTCATGTTAGGTAGCTGGAAAAATAGAGTGTACATGGATTCCAGCATGTAAGTTTTTTTATAAAATATATTTTCTGTAACAAATTAAATGATTATGAAAAAACTGAAGGCACTTACTCTGCTAATTTTTTCTTAGTGCATGTATACATTTCCTGGATTGTTATTGCTGTATTGAAAGTAGGTGTAACATATGTATACTGATTTAAAGTTTAACTTTTGTGTGTATCCTTTCCTTTGCTTTTTCTAAAACCATTTACTGGAACATACTTGCTCACTACTGATACTTTTCTATGGAAGTAATCACGTTGATGCACACATGAATAATAATGACAGAATCTTACCCAAAAGACAGTAATATGTATCATGACAATTCATTATTTTTAACCTGAAAACAAATTCAACCAGAATTATTTGGTATTGAAATGATGACTGACTGCTACTTCCAGGCCCAGATACTGCTCTCAGTTACAACTGTGCCCAACCACTGATGCTACTGGAGTGTTACTCCCTGTTACTGAGCAGTATTTGGTTTATGTAATTTTTGGGAATGGCAAAGTGAAATCTCCCAGTTTCAGGTGTTCTATTCCTGAAGTTCTTTGGGATTTAAAACTATTATGCAAGATGCTGTTCCTTATTACACTTGTGCTGTCCCACTTTTGGCTTTTAGAGCTTGATCTTCAGAAAACAGCTGAACAGTTTTTCAAACACATGATTGAGGCACTCTCATACTAGTCCGGGAACAATTCAAAACACTGTATGCATTGAAGTATGAGACTATGTCTACACATCATCTAGTGAGATGTGTGAATGGTATTACTGTAGTTCACTATTATAGGAGCAATAACTAGACTCCTTTGCACTTTTCTGCCATGGTAAAATCATGGATTCGGTCATTGGCAAACATTTTTGCTCTTTGTTTCTCACCCTGAGGTTCAGAAGAAATGGTTATCTTCTAGGTCATGAAGCCCTCAGCTTCTAACAAACATTAGGTCACAGAAATAATCTCAATTATTTGAGATACTTGAACTCACATATCAGTTCTTCAAACCAAAAATATTTAACATTATCAGGAAAGTAGAATACATACATATTCTGAAAATTTACTCACATATCTAACTCACAATATGACTCTTCTGAACCTGAGACCCTAAGCCTTCCAGTCAGGCCTCTAAAATCAGTGTGAGTCTTTCCTTTTGTCTGCAGTCAGAACAACTCAGAGTCTGTGCAGTGCAGAGATGGCCAACCTAGGCTAGGGAGTGGGCCTTCATCTCAGTGGGCTGCAGGATTGTTGTAACCAAGATGGTCTCCAGAGATAGGATAGCTTTGCTAAATGTGCTTGAGTACCAGAATTTACAGGATGTGCTAGCAGTTAGTTGAACCATAGCAGCACTTTGATTGTCTACAGAGGGAGTGTACAGCTTTTGCAGGCAATGCTGTGAGCAGTCAGCAGGTACATCACTTCATTTTCCCTTGCTTCATATGCATGTCACTTAGTAATACTCGGAGGAAAAAACTATGTAGATGGAAACCAGCAGAATCTGGCAACCCTGTGTCTGAGCAACAGTAAACAAAATGGCTTGTGGGTCAGACATAGAACCTTGATGGGCTACTTGTGGCCCTCGGGCCTCAGGTTGCCCACCATTGATCAAGCCTCATGCCCCAAAATGGATGCTCTGCTAGTCCTTCCCCTGACCTTAGGTTGTATACAGTCCTTGAAATTCTAAGACAGCCCAGATGAGAGACTGTTGTGAAAGAAACTATCTAGCCTACAGAGTTAAACTCTACCCTGAGTTACAGCTGTGTACTCTGCTGAAGTGCACACAAGTTTCAGCTCAGACTGAGACCAGAATTACACTTCTTGCCTAAGCTATGAATCTATTAACATTTTTATTTTCCCTAAGTACCTGTACACACGCTTCCTATAGTTGTCTACAAATATATAGTTGGCTGCATTAGGGACATGGGGGGGAAAAACAAGAAGTTTCTGATATTTTAGGGGGGGAAAGATGATCATTTAGCAAGCAAACTTTTCAGTGGTTTGAATATCTTTATTTCCCCACTCCTTGTCATTTCCTTACTCATGGTGATGGTACCCCAGGCAAATGCAAGCCTGCAAATAATTTTACAAGACCCAATAGTGTGTAAATAGTTTTAGGTTTGGGAGTATCCAATTGGATTAAAGGAATATTAATCTGTGTATTTCTTAAGGATGAATCTGAAAGGTTAAATATATATATAAAAAATTTTCTATTTATGTTTAAATGTGGACTTGCATCTCAGGAACACCTGCACTATGTCTACACTGGCCACTATTGCCGTGCCTCATTTGCATACTTATTGAGCCGCCATTTTGCACAAAGGGGCTTTTGTGCAAAAAGGAGCAGTCTACACTGCTCCTTCTTGTGCAAAAACCCACTCTTGTGCAAGAGCCGTTCTGCCTGAAAATAAACACAAAGCCCCTTGCGCAAAAATGGCAGCTCATTAAGTATGAAAATAAGGCACAGCGATATCCATCACCGCGCCTCATTTTGTGCAAACTGGCTAGTGTAGACATAGCCCAAAGATTTTTCAAAGAATCACTGGGAAGAGGAACCCTCTGAAATTGATATTCCTTCCTAAATTATTTTTCTCTAACCTCTAAGGCTCATTCTGATCATTAATTTTATCTATATCTATATCATATACAGTTTTAAGCATCCTGTTTCAAAAGGGAACAAAGAAACAAAATCTGTAGAACAGTTTTAATTGTTAAGAGAACACAATGTGCTACTAACGAGGGGGCATATTCATCCACCTTACACTAAGATATAAACATATTAGTTTTGGGACTGCTGCTTTCAAAGGTAACATTACCCAGTCACAAGTAATGTACCCTCAGGTCAAGGTGTGTATTTACGATTTTATTAAAAAATTTGGTGACCATTTTAGATCTATAAATTCATCAGTGATGATAATTAAACAAGGAGAAACCTGAATATTAAGAAAAGTTTTCAGTTCAGCAGAACAACATGAAATTAAATGAATTTTATCTTAGGCCTGATATGAAACAGAATTGTTTTTGAGATGTAATAAAATTATTTTTAGGGCAACATTTTTTGTATGTGCATGAAGCTCCTGTCATTTTATAGCTGAAGGCTGATGTGTCTGCTTCATCCTGTATGTGTTTGCATAAATGGAGCTTGCTTCACGATGTGGCAAAGTCACATTTAGGAGGATATTCAAGACTCGCTGCTCATTTTTCAGGAAAAAGTGAAAGGGCCTTAGAGGTCATGTATGTAGGCATGGGTCATGGCATCCCTAATGACCTATTAAAGAGCAACACAGAGGCAACAATTGAAGGAAAGCTATTAGCATGCCATCTTGTCAGGAGAACAAGTGCTGAATCAACATCTCACAATTCAGTGGGCCCCTCGACATTCTTTGTTTGAGGAGGATGACAATGGAAAAGCTGCTCTGGATTCTAAAAAGCTATTAACACAAACCAAAAAACGGTGACAATTTGTCCAGTAAATAAAAGAATTTGCAAAGCATTTCCCCTCTGTGGGCTTTTCAGGGAGGCCCAATAAAACTAAGCAAATTGTTGGGCCTCATTTTTGGTGCTTTTTATTCCTCAAGCAGCCCCATGAAATTAATGAGTTGAGTTCAGTGGTGTTGCATGTAAAGTTATTAGAATTTGGCCCTTTGTTACTAGTTTCATGTTCTCAAGGCAATTCACAACTGACTATATTTTTTGAAGTCTGAAGATTAGAACCAAAAATGTAAATGGCATAATTTCAGCTTCAGAAGAATTGGGAATAAAATATAATTCATATCACTGGCTAAAGAAATGCTTCTGTTTAGGTGCTGTTTTTTAAAAATGTGTGGCCTTCTTTATTTTAGCTATTTTTGTGTTGGTGTAGATTCACCAGAACTGTCTGTCATTTGAATGTTGTGCACTGAACAATTTAGAGCACCATTTTCACCAGCGTGACTTTGCCTGCTGTGAAGCCAAAGTTAACTGCACCAGTACCCAGGTGAATGCTTGTTCCTAAGGAATTTGCACTGGTGAAGCTGTGGTACTGTAGTAACGTGAATGATCAGTGCGGCCAACAGACCTCACCAGGCCCTATGATTGGTGGGCAGGGGTCAGCTCTGGGCCCCTGGAAGGTGAGGGCCTCAGCCAGAAGAGGCAGGGCTATGGGGTAGCCTCCCTCAGCCAGCCTTTCAGCACCCTGTGGTATGTGTTGCCAGGGGTTCTGGCACTGCCATTGCCGCTATAGCAGCAGTGGCATCTGGGAACCCCCAGTCCCTTTAAATCACCAGGTCTCAGAACAGTCACTTTCTTTGCCTTGCTTTGGCAGTGATGATCCTGAACTTCCCAGAAACAAATCCTTCCCTAGATCTACCTTGCAAATTTCTTTTACTTAAAGGCCAAGACAAATAATTCTGAAAAACAAATATACTTTACACCAGTCATAAGTATCTGAAAGTATATGTTTGAGGCCAAGAAAATTGAATCTTATTAACAGGATTAACTTCCTTGTATGAGCTAGCAACCCCCATTAGAAACTTCTGTGACTGAATTAGTAATAAGGCCCTGAACATTATTTAATTAAAAGTTCTATTATTTTTATCAGCATATCATTTTTGTACTCAGATGACTTTGAGCATTTTAAGGCCTGTCATCATGAATAGCTCAGTTACAGTATGTTTGTGATATAAAATCTGGTAAAGCAATCTATTTGAGTCTTTACATATCTGGAACTGGGGATGTGATTTATATTGTAAAGAAAACATTTATAAAGGGTAGAATAGAAGAAGAGGAAATTAATACTATAAACCTGTCATGAGGTATTTTAGTCAAAATGGAACCAAGGCAAAAATGAATGCTTTGTGATGGCAAAATGGAATTTTATTGAGAGTTTTAGCCATGAAACCTGTATGCAACCTTCAACTTCTAAATAAACAATTCGATGCTTTCTTACAAATTCTCAATAAGAAATTAATTAATTTAAAATGGATTTTTCTGGCTAAAAACTATAAATCTAGTTGGCTGAAAATGGCTAATTTTCTTGTATTCCTCCTTTCATGGTATGACTTTCTGTGTGCATGGTATGATGTCCTGTAAATGAGCATCCATAATAGGCTTCCAATATTGACCAACTGATTCTTCCCCCTTCTTCACTCTACAATCAACCAATCGGATAAGCCGTCAGTCTTCATTGTTTATGAATTCATAGTGCCAGTTGCAAAATTGTATTTAAGTGGGTTAATCGCTTCTCTCTCTCTCTCACTCACTTTAGTTAACCTCCTTTAAGATTTAAAATCAGTGCATTTCTTCCTTTTTTTTAGCAGAACATTCTTTAAAATCCAATTAACAGATTATAAGCCTGATACACAGAACCCACATGAGTAGTCCCAGGAACAGGGATACTCATGAGGGAACATAACAGAACAGAGGTACTGCCGCTGAACTAAGCAACTGAGCAAACAATGTAGCCCCATATCCTCTCTCTGAGAACAGTGATTACCAGATGCTTTAGAAGAAGGCGAAGGAAATCTAGCAGGGGACAAATATGGAAGGAACTACCAGTATGGAAAACTTTGTAACCCTGTATGACAGTGGATGATTGTACCCTAAATTGTGGTGTGTGTGTGTGTGTGTGTGTGTGTGTGTGTGTGTATGTATAAATTAATTTTAAATACTATCTAATGTAATTATGATTAAGAGCTAGCAGGCACAGTCTTATGCTCTGATGCATTTAAAGTGTCAAAAGTCATATGAATTTCCAATGCATACTAATACATATTTCATAAACCAAAGCTAATGGAGTTCCCTGATTGTTCTGAAGACTAATAGTAGCAAAGCTGATGTGTGTCTGGTTTTATGAACCTCTAAAGCCTGATCAAGGCTGTGATTGCATTGCAAGTCATTTTTTTCTTAAGATCTGCAGCCCAAAGTAATATGGTCCTGTCAGCAGAGAACCCAAATATATTTTTTATTGAATGAAATCATTATCTGTCACACATCTTTATTAAATCCTCTCAGATCTAGTAGATCCAATACAAACTTTTTCATCTAAAAAATATGAATTAGCAGTATTTGGAAGTACTTTCTTTTCCCCTGACCGAGAATGGAGCATTGACACACACAATAAAAGACATTGTCTCATTTAGTTAACTGTTCTACCTACCATCTTGACTGTCTGTGTTAACTTATAGTTCTTACTGTTAAGACAATGAATGGAAAGTGAATTAATTTCTTTATTTCAGATCTGCTCTGCTCATTAGGGTCATGCTGACCTTTCATCTGGTAAACAACATTGCAACATAGCTTGATGCCACATGATGGAAAGCATTTAAATTTTCTACAAAATATATTTTAGCCTTCTATTTTGTATGTTTTTATTTTCATCAGACATGCTTTATTGGTATATTCAGTGTTTCATCACCTATATCATTGCACACAGTGATCTATATGTAAATATATTTCTACATGGCAACATTCTTTGCTTTTCTTCCACATGAGATTGAATCCCTATTTAGAACTTATGTCTAAATGCTATTGATATTCATAGGGAAAATGTGTGCATATCATTGGGAGAACAGAAAGCTTTGGCCTAGCATGCCTTTTGGTTATATTAATACAACTGTTCACTGAATTTGGCCTAATGTCTTCTTTATCTCCATTCAGAGTATTGACTTAACCTTTGATTTCTTTAACTTTCTTCATGTCATTTAATTCCTTCAGTTTACCTTGACTCTATTCTTACTTAATTAGTCTGTTTCAGGGCTACTCACCCCACACTTACCTGTAAGGCATAATCACCTAACCTGGTAACAAATAATATGATTAATTTTGTATCCACATTATAGCTTTTTTTTATTTTACCACTATGTCTGCATGTCCTCATGTGCTATGATGCTTAACAATTTTTTTATCTGTTCATTATGGGAAATCCTGGGAAGCTATCCCATAATGTAACAAGTTCAAAACATTATTGGCATACTCTGCACCACAAAGGACTAGGAGATAGGAGAGGCTCAACCAATTAATTAGGGCTCTTGTCCACATGTAAATAATACTAATTTGTGGCTGGGGGAGGGAAGAAAATAGCAGGGAGCTGGGACATGTTACAAAGTAGACTTCTGGCAGAAGCAAAGCAATGTTGCACACCAGAATTACTGTGTTTTAACCATGTGGTGTGTGGATTATTCACATGAAGGGACATATACAGCAGTTGGTTATGAATGGCATGATTTACAGAAGGCAAAATAATAGAAGGAAAAAAAGTCTGGATGTTCTCATATGTGGGTATTGCCATGCAAGAGAATAGGGTAACAATTTGCAGCTGGACAGTGTGTGCTGTGGGTTCTTGGCTATATCTTTTTTAAACTGTTCTTCTGTGTTGTGCTGTATTCGCTTAAGGCAGCCTGCTTGATTTTCTTTCCTAGTAAATGAATTGGTATTAGTAAGAGTGATATAGGGAAATTGTTTTATAATTATAGATAAGATTTATCATACTTGAGTGAGAATATGAAATTATGTGGCTCATGTTAATAGACACATCTGTATAATTTAAAAGATTATATTTTCTCAGTTCATATAAGTTAATGATAAAAAAGTCAACCATGCCAACAACTGGTTATAAACTTGAAATAGAAATAGAAACATAGACAGGGAGGTGGTAAGTTTTGAAGAGTGTTTCACCTTAAACTACAGAAGGGCTGCAAGTATTTCTACATTCACATAACCTTGAAAGAACAGCTATATTCAGAAATTGAAAGACAGGAAGCAAAACCTCAGTTAAGTATATATGATTTTTGAGAACAGAGCACTGAATACTTCGCCTTATGTGATATTTTGCATTGTTCAGAAGGAGTTTGTGCAATTAGTGATTTTCATGGCCTTACGCTTCTTAATTGCTCCATGTTAGTTCTCATTTGAAAAGTAGCAACACCTTTATTTTCTTTTGTTCAGCATTTTAAATCTACGAGTTCAGTTTTGAGGACTCTCTACTTATGAGCCAGCCAGTGTGAGTGTGTTGGGATAGTGAATATGAGGTTATGGTGCTTTCTTAGAGATATAGGGGTGCTGATCTAGGGTCATGAGGTGTATGGAGAGTTTAAAGAGTTGCAAATAGAAATTGTGGTATGTTCTGCTTCACTGAATGACCTGAAACCCAGGCTCTATATTCTACCAAAAGGAACTCACAATAGTCATAACCCTCTCCTCTGGAATTAAAACAGCCTGGTGTAGCGGACTTATACAAATAGTCCTGAAAGGCACATTTGTTTGCTATCCTGTGGACTTAATATAGTTTTATATTGAGCCAAAGGAGGAAAATCATATCCAAGTTCCTGATAGTTGGCAATCTGAATCTTTTTTTTAACCTAATAATTCTTTCTTTCCCAAGTTAGGAGTGAAACTGAAGTTATATCTGACTCTTCCTGAACAGTGCAGCTGGTATCCCACAGGGGCTTCATTACATGCAAATATATGGAGCATTCCTGACTCCATTTTCTATTTCAATTAAGTAGTGAGCCTGTGCCTATTGAAATCTATGGGAATCTTTTGGCTGAGGTAAATGGTGATAAAATTGAAGCCTTTAATATCTTGCCTATATACATTTGACTCAGATACCTAAATGGTTGGGTGAAAAGGCCTTTCACAGAAGTAGGCCAGCCCACAGGGAGGGGGCAATGGGAGGAGTTATTCCAGGGTCCGATGTTCCAAAAGGTCCCCAGGTCTTTTACATTGCTGCTGGAGAGCTGCAGTGTGCTCTTAGGGCTGCCTAAGGAAGCAGCGGCATAGCAGGGCTTGCTCTTGGCAGAGAGAAGGTGTGCTGCAATCCCAGCAGCACTAAGGGCTACCCCTGTCTCTTCTGCCTGAGATCCTGTCCTTTCCAGGAGTGCGGAGCCACCACCCACCACCTTGCCTTGGGGCCCAGCAAGGCTGTGGGTTCTCCTTCACAGAAGTGCATTTTTCAGGGTACCTCTATTCTAGTTCCCTGTTTTAACACCCCCCACATAGGTCACGTGCACAGTATGTGAAAGATCAACACTGCCAAGGTTTACCTTCCAGGGTTTGATTTAGCAGGTCTATTAAAGACCCCTCCAAACTGAATGCAGAGGGTTCCCCTGACAGCACCGGTATTCCTGCTTCCCATGAGGAGTAAGGGACGTCAACTTGTCTGCCAACATGTTTGCTCCTGTTGACTTCCCACTTTGTGGACAGCGCAGAAGCACGATTTAAGATACACAACTCCAGCTATGTTCATTATGTAGCTGAAGTTGATGTATCTTAAACGGACCTTCTGTTGTAGTGTGGACCAGGCCACAGTGCTCTGCACTAATCAATAAAATCTTTCCATTACCCAGAATGATGATGAGGAGGGAGAAAGGGAAAGTAAGCAAGATCAGATTAGAGGTTAATGCTTCAAAAAGTCAAATAATTGGCACCAAAACTTTGATGAGGTAAAAATTACATTTTTTTTATTCCCACTTTTGGCCTAAGGCCATATTGCCTTAGGCTGTTATCTTGCCAGCTCTCAAGCTATCAGTATGTCCAGTATTCGAGGGGGGGAGTAATTTTATGCATTTAAATTTTCATGAACTGAAGTCATACTGCAGCACTGCACAACTAGAGTAGCACATTGCTATTGCACTTCTCCTCCTCCCACTTAGCTTTAGATTTAAAAAAAAAGGGAGAAGAAATCCCCTTGTAATGCAACACCTCACATTAGTTGCTAAATACAGCACCTCACACTTAGTTGCTAAATGACAAATGCTTCAATCCAAAGCTGTTGGCAAAGTGAAATTTCCCTCTGAATCCTGTACTACAGGAGAGACGTTTTTCAAACATTTCCCAGTATTGCCTGTCTTTTATAGTATTCAGCTCCTATGCTTTTAGCAGTGTGGGGATCCCTAGAGGAGACTACCCACAACCAGGGTAAGTACCATGTTGACTAGACATTTTCTGAGAAGTGTGTGGTAAGTCAGCACTTTAAAATGTCATGGCACTGATCTAGGGGAGCACAATGTTTTATAACCACCTTTATAGATCATGAGTATATCATGCATTTGGTTGCTGTTGAGGACCAACTCTATAGTGTACAAAGTGCAGTCTATAGGACAAAGGATGCGAAGAAGAGTACATGTCCCTATTATCTTTATTAAATGAAGCTCTGTTTCATAGGGATTTTTGTACTAGGCTTCCTGCCCTTTCTATGTAGTAAATTTTTACATAACACTGTTTCTCGCAGTTGTAACATCTTTCGCTGACACTTTTTTTTTTTAAAGAATAAAATATACATAACTTTAAATATTTTCAGTATAAACCAGAAATAGTATGGCACTAAGGATATCAGAAAAATTGCTACTTGGTCCTTCTGCATTTAGGTGTTGTAGCAAAAATGTAGGATATGTCTACATTACAAAGTTAATTCAAACTAACAGCCATTAATAGAGGCTATACATGCAAACCGCTGTTTCGAATTTAATTCAAAATAGCGGAGCACTTAATTCAAACTAGGTAAACCTCATTCTACGATGACTAACACCTAGTTTGAATTAAATAGTTTGAATTGAGGGCTGTGTAGCCACTTCCCAGGCTAGCCCTTCCCAGGTTCCCCCGGGTGGCCACTCTGGGCGAAACCAGAAAAACTCCTCTCCTCTACCCCAGCCCCGGGGCCCTTAAAGGGGTAGACTCTGGCCAGACAGCACTTACCAGAGCCAGCCCTGCCAGTAGTCTCTGCCCCTGACCAAGTGGCCCAGGATGAGCCAGGCAGCCAGTGACAGCCAGCCATCCCCCGCCCAGTCCCCCAGCACCCACGGGGCCAGCCAGGGGCCATAGATGGCGTGCGCCCTTCTGGACTAGTACGGAGGTCATGGACCATGTTGAGGTTTGGGGGCAGGCTCCCAATGTCCATGATCTCTGCACTAGGATGAAGAACGCGGCTGTCTATGGCCACATAGTGGCCACCATGGCCCGAAAGGGACACAGGCGCACCAAGGAGCGGGTGCACCTGAAAGTCAAAAAGCTGCAGCAGGCATATGCCAGAGCCACTAGGGGCAGCACTGCAGCAGGGGCTGCCACCTGCCCCTGCTTCCCCACCCTCAACCAACTCTGGGGGGCGTGGTGGTATGTGCCAGCCCAGGAGGCAGCGAGCTGGGACCGGAGGGCTCTGACCCGGGCTCTCCGGAGGGGCCACCACCAGGTGTTCTGGCACCGGAGTCGGCAGGGCCGTCCAAGGAGGCCATACTGGGGAAGTGCCAGCACTGTCCCCTGCCCGGTGGGAGGTGTGGAGGGAGACCAGGGACTGCGCGCGTGGGCCATGCCTCCCATGGATCACACAGCCACCTGTGCACGTGCAAGCACGTACCAAGCCACCCTTGGGCAGGTGGCTCTAGCTGCGTGACACCCATGGGCCATGGCCCAATAGGCACACATGTGTGTGAAGAGACTTGACATGCTCCCGATCCCGGGGCGGGACCCAGCAGGATGCCCTCCCTTCAAACACACCCTCTACACAGAGGCAGGGGACATCTCCCCCCTAACCCGGCCACACTATACACGGCACAGGGGCATGGGTGTGGTCTTGAAGCAGTTCCCAGTCCCGGGGAGAGCCATACATCCTGACCATGGCCTCTGTGCAAGCACAGCGGATCTGATGGTGCAGGGCACAGTCATCCTCACATCGCGGGGGGGTGGGGGGAAATCTGGGCATCATCCACTGTGTCCCCAGGGAGAACTGACCACTTCTCTTCTTTCTCTACAGCTGCACCAGCTGCTCGTGCAGGGCGCAGCACCCCGCCCGGGACATGCTCCCGCACCCGCGGCCTGCTCCGGACCACCACCACACAGCAGGAGTACTGGAACCAGCACCTGGGGGCCCTGTGAGCTCTGCACCGCACCGTCGAGACCTGGATGTGGGAAGACCTGCAGCTCCGCTGGGAGCAGCTTGCGGAGGACCGAGCGAGGAACTGTCACCTGCAGGCCCTGCTGCAGAGCATGGTGCTCTGTGCCAGTCCTCTGCCTGCTACCCCCCCAACAACTGTCCCTCCTCCCACTTCTTCCTCCTCAACCTCCACACGGTCCTCCAAAATCTCCACATCCCCTACCTCAACCTCCGTGCCCTCAACCCTATCCCCCTGCAGATGCCAAGGCCCACTCCCTTGCCGTGCTGGGAGGCGGTTGGTCCTGCAAGACCCTCACCCCTGATCCCTGAGCTTCCCCTCCCCCTTCTTCCCTTTGCTTCCCCCTTCCAGCTCCATCCTCCGTTTTCCCCCTCCCCTCTCCCACCCTCTCTCCTGCCTTCTCCTGCCTCCTTTCCCCCATCTCCCCACAGTTTCATTCCCCCTCCCCAGTTGTGGTGAATAAAGAGAGTTGTTATTTTTGAAAATACTTGTCTTTTATTTGTCATCAGGAAGGGGGGGCTAGGGAAGAGTAAGTGGAAGGATGAGAGGGAGGAATGGGGCAGAAGCCCCCGGTGGGGCAGCCCGGGGAGACTGTTAGCGCTCCTCAGGGTGGAAGCTGTCCCTCAGGGCCTCCTGCATCCTGACATCCCCTCGATAGACCTCCCGGATGGCAGCCTGCAGACAGTGCAGCCGGGCTGATGGCAACGACCCCATGAGAAGCACTGGTGTGCCCAGGGACAGGTCTGGTTCCATGTTGCAGAGTTACGTGTTGTCCCGAGTGAGGGCAAGTAGAGCACGCAGAGACACGAATGCTTTGCTGTCCCTCAGTGAGGTGGACCAGCAAGCAGAGAAACCTGAGAACTGTCTGTCTGAGATGGGTGGTCAGGTCCCCTTAAGCACAGCCCTTAGCTAGCCTGAGACAGCAGACCCACACACTAAGTCTGAAACTGATGCCCTTTTGGCACTGGTTCCGGCCAGCCTTACCTTTGATTCCGGGTCCACTCAATGTGGACGTGCTATTTCGAATTAGCAAAACGCTAATTCGAATTAGTTTTTGAGTCTAGATGCATTATTTTGAATTAGCTTATTTCAAATTAACTAATTCGAAATAAATTAGTTCGAATTAGCGCTGTAGTGTAGACATACCCCAAGTGATTATCAAAATTGGGCAACGTTGCAAACTGAATATGATTCAATGCCAAGCCAAAGGACTCATTTTTTGTAACCTTTTATCAAACTGTTGCATTGGTTAGTTTCTGTGCCAGCTTTAATTTAACTTTCTTGTTTGTTTTTGTTTTTTTTTATTACATGATTAGTCAGTACTATTCTGAAGTGTACAAGAATCTAGGGGTTTTTCCATTGAGATTTGTTCAATTGCCTTGAACTAAAAGCATATTAAAAAGTTCAAGAATGATTTTTAAGAGATGTAGTGTCGGAGGACTGAATTAAAGATACAAGGGTATGTCTACAGTACCCCCCTACTTCGATCTAGGGGGGTAATGTATGCATACCGAACTTGCTAATGAAGCCCGGGATTTGAATTTCCCGGGCTTCATTAGCATAAAGCCGGCGCCGCCATTTTTAAAAGCCGGCTAGTGCAAACCCCGTGCCGCGCGGCTACACGCGGCACGGACTAGATACTTCGGATTAGAAGCCTAATCCGAAGTATCTAGTCCGTGCCGCGTGTAGCCGGGCGGCACGGGGTTCGCACTAGCCGGCTTTTAAAAATGGCGGCGCCGGCTTTATGCTAATGAAGCCCGGGAAATTCAAATCCCGGGCTTCATTAGCAAGTTCGGTATGCATACATTAGCCCCCTAGTTCGAACTAGGGGGGTAGTGTAGACATACCCCAAAATAGGATGCTGGGTGGGAACCAAGAGTTAAAGGGAAATGTTCCTTAAAGGAATTCCCAATACTCCAGTGCTGTTCACAACAAATATTCATAATGTTATTACTCACTGAGGGTATGTCTACACTACAAAGTTAGTTCGAACTAATGGACGTTAGTTCGAACTAACTTTAATAGGTGCTACACTAGCGCTCAGCTAGTTCGAATTTGAATCGAACTAGCGGAGCACTTAGTTAGAACTAGGTAAACCTCATTTTACGAGGACTAACGCCTAGTTCGAACTAGCTAGTTCGAACTAAGGGCTGTGTAGCCTTTTAGTTCGAACTAGTGGGAGGCTAGCCCTCCCCAGGTTTCCCTGGTGGCCACTCTGGCCAACACCAGGGAAACTCTATGCCCCCCTCCCGGCCCCGGACCCCTTAAAGGGGCACGGGCTGGCTACGGTGCCCGTGCCAGGTACAAGCCTGCCAGCACCCAGCCAGCAGACCCTGCACCTGGCACGGCACAGAGCCAGCCACCCACCTGATGCCCCCCAGCCCACCCCCTCTTCCCGGGACCAGGCTGGCGGCTCCCGGGAGCTTGCCCTGGACCGCAAGAGGCGGACACCTTCCTGGGCTAGTGCGGACATCGTGGACCTCGTCCACGATCTCCGCACTAGGCACAGGAAAGTGGCCGTCTAGGGCAGGAGAGCTGCCAGCCTGGCCACCCAGGACCAGGTGTGCATGAAAATCAAGGGGGTCCACTGAGACCCCTGACACTGAGCCCTGAGCTTACAATGGCCGTCCTGGGTCAGACCAAAGGTCCATCTTGCCCAGTAGCCTGTCTGCCGACAGCAGCCAACCCTAGGGACCCTGGAGGGGATGGACCGAAGACAGTGACCAAGCCATTTGTCTCGTGCCATCCCTCTCCAGCCTTCCACAAACTTTGGGCAGGGACACCACTCCTACCCTCTGGCTAATAGGACTCCATGGACCCAACCTCCATCACTTTATCTCACTTCCCTTTAAACTCTGTTCTAGTTGTAGCCTTCACAGCCTCCTGCAGCAAGGAGTTCCACAGGTTAACTATTTGCTTTGTCAAGAACAACAACTTTCTCTTACTAGTTTCAAGCCTGCTACCCATTCCTTTCCTTTGGTGTCCTCTAGTCCTTCTTTATGGGAACTCAGGAAGAACTTTTCTGAATGCACCCTCTCCACCCAACCCCTGCTTTTAGAGACCTCTATCCTGTCCCCCCTCCATCTCCTCTTTTCTAAGCTGAACAGTCCCAGTCTCTGTAGCCTTTCTTCATCTGGGACCTGTTCCCAACCCCTGATCATGTTAGTTGCCCTCCCTTCTCCCAGTCTTTCTCTTCCCCTCTCCCACCTCCTTTTCCCAGTCTCCCCCAGTTTTTTTTCAATAAAGACAGAGTCAATGTTGGAAGAAACGTTATCTTTATTTTGTACATCAATAAGAAGAGGGGCTAGGGAAGGGTAAGTGGAAGGAGGTGAGGGAGGAATGGGGTACGAGCCCCCGATGGGGAGGACTGGGCTGGCTCTGCGGGTTTCTGGGGGTGGAAGCTCTCCTGCAGCCCCCCAATTACTCCCTCTCCCCAGATGGCAGCCTGCGGCAAGTGCAGCCGGGCTGATGGCCGAGTGGTGTGATGTGCCCAGTGTGGGCACTCAGGGCACTCCAAGCCAGAACTTCTTTGCAAGCGGGGCACCCCTTAGAACTGTGTGTCTGGGGTGGGGGTCGGGACCCTTTAATCGCAGCCCTCGGCTAGCCTGAGACAGCATCTCCATGCTCTAAGTCCTCCTTTTATGCCCTGCCGGCACTGCTTCCGGCCATCCTTAAGCCCTGTTCAGAGTCCACTCAATGTGGACTTGCTAGTTCGAACTAGCAAAACGCTAGTTCGAACTAGTTTTTAGTTCTAGATGCGTTAGTTCAAACTAGCTTAGTTCGAATTAACTAATTCGAACTAAGTTAGTTCGAACTAGCGCTGTAGTGTAGACGTACCCTGAGTGCCATGGGACCCTCAAGTAATGCCACCTAACAGCTGCCCTGATTAAAGGCCCATTATCACCTTGTCTACTGCATCAAACTTTTACTTGTTGTTAGCAATGGCTGGAGCTGCACTGGTGTTAGCAGTTGGTACAGCCTAGACAAGCGTACTGGGCTTTTCACAGCATTTCATCAAATACTTTGTTGATTGTGTATGTGTGACGGGGCGGGCGCACCCGTGACGCCGCCCTGCACTGAAACGGGGAACTTAGGAGCACCGTCCCCGGTCGGGACGGCCAGCGGCCCACCGGCGCGCCCGTCGCATGCCGATGACGTTATGGGAGGCGACGGGGAGCGCACGGGGAGGGGTGGGGCCCGGGAGCAGGGGAGGACGCCGACCGCGGGGCCCGCCGGGGAGCGGGAGATACAAAAGGCGGCTGGCCAGAGACGAGAGGGAGGAAGCACCGGAGGCAAGGGAGGCGATACGGGCTCACCGGGAGGCTCAAGAGCGGCGCGGGATCCGCGGCAACAGACGCCCCGCCGGTGACAAGGACGCGGAGTGAGTTTGTCCCCTCGCTGGGGAGCAGGCGCGTAGGAGGCCGGGAAGAAGTGACCCAGGGCGGGGCCGTGGAACCCCGAGAGTGGAGGGTTTGGGGGAATGTAACCCCCTCCACTGACCAGGGACTAGCGTCCCCATCTCAGGGCCCTGGGTCGGGGTTCGGAGTGAGGGAGGGCCCAGACCCCCTTCCCGGTGCCCACAGGCCAGTACGAGCCACGGTTTTCTCTACGAGTGGTCAGGAGACCGGGGTCAGGAGAAGACGTAGGAGGCCACGCCTCCGTTTGGGACAAGGGCCACCCAGACTTGGGGTGACCACTGGGACACTGGGTTACAGTATGTACAACATGAGGCTAAAAATTTCAGAGTTCAGTTTGGACTATTATGTATACTGATGCTAGCAATGCTACAGTCGCACTTGTATATTATAGGTAGCAAAATAATTTGCGAAATTTAGCAGAGCTGTACAGCATTAAGAGTATTTCTTATTCTGTAGTTTACAGTGTATTGCTGGATTTTAGGCTAGAAAGGATGTTATGCCCACTAGTATGCAAGAAATCTGCAAGTCTTTGTCATAAGGCAACCAGGCCTATGAACATTAGGATAAGTTAGTTGACTAGCAAAGACCTAAGTCATAAGAAGGCATCAACTGTTATTTTGCTTATCTTGTTATATGTTGTTTTGCTGAGATCATGCATAAAATGCTGACAGCTAATCACAAGAAGTCAGATTATACCATTTTCAAAAGTGTTTTGAGATGTACAACTTCAATATTGCATAGGAAATAATTGATATATAGGCTAATATCTTTTGGATAGATAATACATTAATCAGTAGAATAGGAACAAGCCAACATTATTAAAAGCCATGCACAGCTTGACCTGCTGCTCACAAACAGGGAGGAACTAGTAGGGGAAGTAGAGGTTGATGACAACCTCGGAAGCAGTGATCATGAGATGGTTGATTTCAGGATCCTGACCAAAGCAAGAAAGGAGAGTAACAAAATATATACCCTGGACTTCAGAAAAGCAGACTTTGACTCCCTCAGAGAACTGATGGGCAGGATTCCCTGGATTTTGAAGGTGAACCTGTATTGTTACTCTGAACTCAGGAAAATTATCACTTGGGGAAGTGAGGAAACAGAGTGGCAGAGGCAGACAAGTACCCCGAAGTCACGTACTTCAAATAACAGAACCTATATCCTCCAGGTTAAACCCCTCCAATGCATCATTGACAATCTTCAACCTATCCTGGAAAATGATCCCTCACTCTCACAGACCTTGGAAGACAGGCCAGTCCTCGCCTACAATCACCCAGCCTGAAGAGAATGCTTACCAGTAGCCGCTCACCACACCACAGATATACTCACTCAAGAAACTACCCCTGCAACACACCCGGTTGCCAGCTCTGTCCACATAGCTATACCAGCGACACCATCACAGGACCTAACCACATAAGCCACAGCATCAGGGGCTCATACACCTGCACATCCACTAATGTGATATATGCCATCAAGAACCAGCAATGCACCTTTGCCATGTATATTGGCCAAACCAGACAGTCTCTGTGGCAAAGGATAAATTGATACAAATCAGATGTCAGGAATGCTAAAACACATACAGATGGAGACAGCTGAACTGGAGTTCATTTACAAATTCAACACTATGAACTGGGCTTGAATAAAGGTATTTATTGGTTAACGCACTACTGTTTCCCCTGCCTTTGATATTTGCATTTCCACATTAAATGCTATGAACGGGACATATCCAGACTGACTTAATTAGCTACATTAACACTGGTCCTACAATTCACTGCTTTTGCTGTTATATATACCCTGGATTCTGTAATTTCCACTCCAACTCATCTGATAAAGTGGGTTTTAACCACAAAATCTCATAATTGCATATCTTTGTTAGTCTTTAAGGTGCCACCGTTGTCACTAAAGTATGTACAGACTGCCACATGTGCTGGTATAAATTATACCAATTGGGATGTGAATAAGCCTCCCCCTTCCCCTTGCAAATGACATAAATTACATCAATCTAAGTGTAGGTGTGGACAGTGCTATGTCAGCAGGAGGGCCTCTAAACTGGACAGGAGTGTTCCTTCTAAATTGCTTGGCAGCACAGCTTCACAGGTGATTAATCAGCCCAGGCCAGTCAGAGACTCCGGGCTCTGTGCATGTAGCTGACTGACTGGGCCGGGCTGATTAATTACCTGTGAAGCCGGGCTGCCCCCCAGCTTAGTGGGAACACTGCTCTGGGGTATCTAAATCAACTGGAGAACTCTCTCTTTTAGAGAGGCTACAGTAGGGAGCTTACAGTGATGCAACTGTGTTGCTGCATGATTTCTAGTGTAGCTCTAGACTTAGCTTTGCTCTTCTCCTTTGCCATTAAAGTTTCTTGTTTCATTTTTTCCCCATTCACCTTTTTGCCCTCTGTCTTTTGTCCTCTTCGGGTGCTGTGGTTGTTCCCTCAGGCTAAATTTATTCTCACCTTCAGTGTTATCTTCTTGTCCTCATTTCCCATCTCTGTACTAGTTACTCACCACAACTCATCTTCTCTCCCTTCCCTTTTCTCTTCAGTGTCTAACAACTTGGTCCTCTGCTCCTCCATTTTTACTCAAACTGATTATCACTTTTCTCCTCTGCATTTTCACCTCCTTTGCACTTATCCTCTTAGGTGTGGATCAGCTTAGAAGGTGAGACTAGTCACTGTAAGCAGGTGACAGACTAAAGTTGAGCTGAAATTTGGTGAACTGAGAGGGTCTCACAAGAACGGCCATACTGGCTCAGACCAATGGTCAGTCTAGCCCAGTATCCTGTCTGTGGACAGTGGCCATGCCAGATGCCCCAGAGGGAGGAAACACAACAGGTAATCATCATACGATCCCTCCCCTGTGATCCATTTCCAGACAAACAGAAGATAGGGACACCATTCCTACCTATCCGGGCTAATAACCATGGATGGACCTAACCTCCATAAATCTATCTAGGTCTTTTTTGAACCCTGTTAAAATCCTAACCTTCACCACATCCTCTGGCAAGGAGTTCCAGAGGAACTCTCATTCTGGTTGTGTGTTGACAGTCCATTACTCTGCATGAATTGGAACCAATGGCATTGGTTTTGCCTGAATGGAGACATTTGTATTTGGTATAGGTCAAGTATTGGACATAATGTCATACCATGTGTTCAAAATATTCATCCCTCAGTCAACATATGTTTGGCATGTCATGATTTAAAAAAAACCAAAAACACAAAATCAAAACAAATCAAAGGAATAATCATCAGATTCTGACTTCAGGAAGGGTCTTGTGTACAAACCCACTGCAAAATGAGGCCCTGAGAGAATGTTGTTTCACTCAGCTAACAATGGCATACTGTGTTTGTAAAATATCTTAGTGATATAAAATAACCAATTTCACTCATTAAGATTTATGAATGGGCAATTGTTCCAAGACTGATAGTAATACTCAAAATACTGGTTAACTCATAGGTATAGATTATTTTAAGTGAACCAAAGGATGGATTTATTATAAGGATAAATTAACTTGATTCCAAGATTTTGATAAAATAAGTTTAAATTATTTTTCTTTCCTGGCTAAACCCCATCAAACATAAATTCCATCAGCCTCTTCTGAAAACAGAGAACAGATTTAATTCTTGTTTCTGGATCTTCCAGTTAGTTCTGGTGATTCTACAATAAAATATGTTAAAATTTTCCATTAGTGTTGGGCAGATTGAAACACAGATGCAAGCTGTGTACTGTGATCTAAATCTTTATCAGATGGTCTAATCTGGCTGGATAATTTACATAGTTTTTCATAAACCCCTTTAGCATGTCTGTTCTGAAGGCGAAGCTTTAAGATCTGTTAAATAGACTGTAAAGCTCATATTTAGGGCTCTCCCTTTTTAAAGATTAAAACCATAATAGTAACCAATACAGAAACACACAGGATATGCAGGAGAGGGAAAGTTTGAGATTGTCAGAGCCAATGCAGTGGAAAAAGCATAGCTATATCTGTAATTTGGTCATTGAACTAGCTCAGCAAATAGCGCTGCAGTTTTTCTGCATCACTGATATTGCAACAGTTTTTGACAAATCCCTTTATATCCTGTACTGAAATGAGATTCATAAATACAGCCCTTTTATAGAGAAATTGGCCAGAGTTCTTTTCAGTCACATCAAAGCAATACAATGTTTTCAGGTTTTATTTAAGTACAAGAATGTTGTTAGTAAAATATAAAGGTTTTATTGTTTTTAGCTTGAAAATTGTGGTATCCTTTTAAATATAAATATGAGTGCAAGTGCGTGAACACGGGATGCCACTGATTTTGGAATCTGTGCATTTACTACTGTTGCAATGCAGACATGATTTTGGATTAACATTTTTGTGAGTCAGTCTGAATTAACTGTTCATTTACACTTAAGAAGCTGGTTTGATTTCTTTTAGAGATAGGCACACTGGGGCATGGCAATAACAATTAGCATCTGGATTCTAATGCAATAGGGAGGAATCTACTCTGAGAATTGGCCTACAAAGATGCAGGAGCATGTGCTTGTATGTCATCCATGTTACACTGAGTGTTGTGATACAGTGAACACATGTATCACTATCATAAAATGTTGGATAACCAGTTTGGCACCGTGGATTACTCTGACTTTTTTTTTTAACAGTTTGCTAAGACAGATTAATAATAAGGAAAGGAAACTGTAATAAACACATAAATAAATCAGGTGATTTTCAAAAACTGTGAACTAGACAACTTATTTAAGAATATCCGTGAGATTTAAAAACTAAATCTAAGCTTCCATCTACAGCTATTCTCAATCTTACAGTTTTGTGTATCTTTTTTACCAATTTCATTTCAGTGAGATTGCTATTAACATATAATTAGAAACAGGAAATATTATAGAATGTTCAGTGTGCTGTCTTGGTTCTTCTCACTCTACTAATGTAATGGTGGGTATACACTATTTTCATTCTTGACCTGAGTCGTGCATAATATAAACTCACATTTATACTGACAATGTCTGATTAATTTATCTGCCAGTATAATCATAGTATTTTGAGACACTGTGCACCTTGATGGTGAGCTGTGACAAGCTGCATGTTTAATTAAACATTAGCAAGAAATAAAGTTTGCAAAAGATTCTGTGACACTGTTTAAGCAACTGTCAGATCTGTTGGCACGCTGGGTTGAACAAAGCTGTGAGAGAGATCACAGAGGTATTTTTATGGTATGTGGCTGTGGATCCTGCTATCTTTTGACCATGGGCCAAATTTTAGCATTCATAACTCTGATACGGGCTGTAATACTTGGCATGTTGTCATATTAGGTTATTAGCAGGTCCTGGCAAATTAACTAAAAAGTTTGTCAGTTATCTGGGCACATATCACCATGGTGTTTGTATGCCAAGATGTTACCAAGTCAGTCACAGGAGCTTGAAGTTGTGCTGGTCCTAAAAGTAGAAATGCGACTTTGACTACTTTCAGATATTTTAAATATTTCAGAGATTTTATTTTGTCAAATGCCAGGGGACCATTAATAATATAGGAAAGGGCCATAAATGAACCCTGGCCAATTGTGAAGCCCTAAGTTATATTGATGCTTTCTCGGGAGCTACTCACACCAGAAGTCCTCACCAACCTCTGAACAATCAGACTCCATCCAGAAGTCAAAAGGACTTACTCAGACGCTTAATATTAAACATATCAGTAAGTGTTTTACTGGATAAAGGACAATGCTGAATAGCAATAAGTCTTTTGCTAGAGGAATGCTTGCATTAATAAAAGTCATTTAGGCAAAGTGAGAACTTTGTGTCATGTCCTATCTCCAGTAATGGGAAAGGAAGACAAATGAAGGCTGGAAACAATAAGGAGATGTAATTACACAGCTCATATTTTTTTCTTATTTTATTCTCTCTATTTCTTGGAGTATATTCTGCCTTGTTAGTCAACTTTCAAGTCTGCTCCCAGAACTTGCATTTAATACATTATACTTTAAGAGGTTACAGTAAACTTCTTTATTACTTTAGGAAAGAGATTTAGCATTAGCATGGATAGTTGTCCAAAAAAACATGATGATATATATCAGAGATTTAAGGTCCTTAAATTTATGATGTTTTTATTTCAGCAATAAATATTTCTACTTGCACACTACTAAAAACAAACCAAATGGTCTATCATAAATGATTAGGTTCCTGAAAACTATTTTAAGATTATATTTATGAAGGATATAAGAGATGAGGATTAATTTCTGTGATAAAATTAAATTATAGATCTCCGAGTCAGAGCTTATGGATACTAATACATTTATATTCTCAAAATAGGTGCTTATAATTTATTGAAGAAAGGTTCCCTCAATCATAGTAGAGGGACCTCAGAAAAGCAAAAATATTATAAATATAATCATGTTAACAAGCATTAGACTCTAAGACCTAAAGGCCAGAAGGGCCTTCATGATCATCTGCTCTGATGAACAGAACACATCACAGTCCTCAGAGCCTCACCCATAACCTCTTGCTGAGTTACTGAAATCCATATAGCTGGCAAGTCAGTATAACAAAGGTTGAATGCACAGTGAAATGCAAAGAGATGGTCAAAAACCTCTGTCATTGATCTGTTTGTGAATATGAATTAATTGATTTTTTTTATGAATGCACATCTAATTATTTCAGACTGATTTCTCTCGCAACCAGCAATGCTTTGAGTTATCTATGAGCTACCAGATCATTCTGATCACTGGCATTCAGATGAACATACCTAGTCCACTTTGCAATGAAATTTGCATATCCTATCACAAGTAGCCTTTGAGCAGGTAAAAGGTTTTCTTAAGTCAGATATTTATTATTTATGTTTTTAAAGAAAACATGAAAGTGTTTCCACACTATATGCTCACACAGGGCCCAATCCCGAATCTTGTTTTGTACCTCATCACCGACTGATATCAATGGAAGTTAAGGGAGTGCAGAGTTCCCACTAGGTGCTCTGCATTTGTAGGATTAGGCCCCCAGAAATCCAAAAGTTTCATGTGCTTCCCCCAACAGAGTGAAAGGAAAATTATTTCCCCTTTCTTAATAGAAAAGATCCAGTAAGCACTGAAGTGGATCAAATTTCAAGGAACTGTAATTGGGCCTTTGTTGTGTTCTGTGTCAGACATAAGAAATATTGAGAGTGCCATGAAATGGAATGGAAGGTTTCTCCCATTTCTTCCTACAATTACTAGAAAAACACATTGCATGTGACACTTTATTTGCATACAACACTTTATGTGTTGACTGTTTATTACTTTCCATAGCTGTCTGCATGACTCTAACCTGTGTCTGCGAGCATCTACATTCAGAAATAGACTTTCCAGTAAAGTGCTGGAAGCTGTTTTGTTTGCGTCTAGAGGAAAGTCTAAACCAAAATCCTGGATATGGATATGTTGTGGCTGGCTCCTGTCCCTTCCCTACATGAAAATAAAACCACAGATCCAGATCCAAATAATCTTAAACTCTGGGAAGTTTTCAGGTCAGTGCTATTGCTACTAGGGTGTTTAAATTAGATTACATTAGAACATATACCAGAGAAAACATGGCAGAAATGGCACTGAGGTTGACTTGGTGATATCATGGCTCCAGGGCTGCTGATGAAGGGTGAGAAGGGCTGGGAAGATTATGATGCACAAGTTCTCAATTAAGTTCTTTGTTTATAATCTGATTCACATGTTCCATTATCATTATATAGGTGCATTATTTCTGTGCATACTATTACACACAGGAGTGTCTTCTTTTCCCTTAGCTCTTATGAGAGCACAGGCCATCAACAATTTCGTTCCAAGCCTCTCCGTCTTGTGCCAACTTTTCTAATTCTCTCCAGCTTTTGCCTGTTTTCCTCACATTCACATCCAGGTCTCTTCTCCAACTATTCTTTGGCCTTCCTCTCCCCCATTTTCCCTGTTGGTTCCAGGATAGGGATTGTCTGGTAATGCTAGTTGGTGGCTTCCTCAGTGTATGGGCAATCCATCACCATCTTCCTCTCAAAATCTCTTGCTCTACTGGGTATTGCCCTGCTCTTTCCCATAAGCTAATGTTTGTAAACTTATCAGACCACTCCAGGCCAATGATCTTACACAAGCATTTATAAATAAAAGTCTGCAATCTTTTGATGTTTGTCCTTGTTGTTCGCCATGATTCTGAGCCATATAGAAGTACTGATTTTACATTTGAGCTGAAGATCCTTATTTTGGTGTGTAACTTGATCTCTCTTAAATTCCATATGTTCCTCAAAATAATAAAAGAACCTCTTGCCTTCTGTATTCTGGTCTTAATATCTTCGTCAATACCTCCCACTTTATTTCCAATACTACCTAATAAGTGAAGGTATCAGCTTCTTCCAGGGTATGTCTACACTACCCTCCTAGTTCGAACTAGGAGGGTAATGTATGCATACCGCACTTGCTAATGAAGCCCGGGATTTGAATTTCCCGGGCTTCATTAGCATAAGCGGGGAGCCGCCATTTTTAAATCCCCGCTGCTTCGAACCCCGTGTAGCGCGGCTACACGGGGCTCGAACTAGGTAGTTCGGACTAGGGTGCCTATTCCGAACTACCGGTACTCCTCGTTTCACGAGGAGTAACGGTAGTTCAGAATAGGACCCTAGTCCGAACTACCTAGTTCGAGCCCCGTGTAGCCGCGCTACACGGGGTTCGAAGCAGCGGGGATTTAAAAATGGCGGCTCCCCGCTTATGCTAATGAAGCCCGGGAAATTCAAATCCCGGGCTTCATTAGCAAGTGCGGTATGCATACATTACCCCACTAGTTCGAACTAGCGGGGTAGTGTAGACATACCCCCAGTGTTGTTCCTCTCAGGACAATTGGGCGTCTGTTATTTGCTGCATTCACTTTCATGATCTTAGTCTTCCCCTCATGAATCTTCAGTCCCATCTGCTGTGAAATCGTGTCCAGCTTCACTGTTTTATTTTGCATTTGAAGTTGATTATGTGACAGAAGAGCTAAGTCATCTGCAAAATCAAGGTCTTTTGGCTGTTTAAACAGGGTCCACTGGATTCCATTCCTGTTACTAGCTGTTGTTTCTCTCATGATCAAAAAAGAAAGAGGAAGGGGGACAGCAGACAACCTTGCCGAATGCCAGACTTTATTCTGAAGGGTTTTGTAAGTTGACCCTCATGCAAGACCCTACAGATCTCATCTTCATAGGTCTTTTTTATGAGATTTATGAGCTCCTGAGAGATCTCAAAGTCACATAATAATTTCTACAGCATTTCCCTATCTAAGCTGTTGTGGACTTTTTCATAGTCCACAAAGTTGATACAAATGTCCTACAAAGAAACATTCCATTCTAAACATTGTTCAGTAATTATGCTCAATGTGGCTATCTGATCTATACAAGATCTATTTTGACGAAAGCCTGCTTGTTCATCTCTTAGCTTGGAATCTACAGTTTTCTTGAGTCTTTCTAGAATTACCCTGTTTAATACTTTGCCTTGCACTGACAAAAGCATGATTCCTCTATAATTCTTGCATTCTTGTAGGTCACTTTTTTTTGGCAATTTTACTAAATATCCTTCCCTCAAGTCTTTCGGTAATTCTTCCTTTTCCCAAATGTTACCAATAAAGCCATGGAGTATTTCTGTTGATTTATATAGCGTCTGCTGGTATTCCATCAGGACTTGCAGCTTTCCCACTTCTTAGTAGTCAAATTGCTTCCTTTATCTCTTCTTTACTTGGTTTGCTACAATCGACCAAAGGGATTCTTCAGCTGGCTGGATTTCTGGGGGATCTTCTGGAACTGGTCTGTTTAGAAGTTCGCTAAAATGTTCTACCCATCTTTCCATATGGTTTTCTACATTTGTAAACTTTCTCCCCATTTTATCCTAGATGGGTCAGTGTAGTGGGGTGGAGACGTCTCCCACTACCAGAGGAAAGAAAATACCCCCCTGGAAGCCATTTTGTGCACAGCCTAGCCCCGCCCCCTCACCTGACAGGAGGCTAAGGGGTGTGGCTAGGACTATAAGAACTCTGCCAGGGAGCTCAGTCAGGGGCCAGCCTCTGAGGGAGACATAGGACTGCCCAGAGCTCCTGGCTGATGAAACTGAAACCTGGCCTGGGCCTCCCACAGCTGCCTTCCATAGGGCCAGCAAAGACTGCCCTGTCTGGGCCACCGAGGTCTGGCCAAGCCGGCTGGCAGAGCTACCCTCTGACCCAGATGAACCCAGGGCTCTGCTGGTGCCTGGGGATTCTGAGGACTAGCCTGAGCTGGAGGTCCTGCTTGAGCCCCGATGCCTATGGACACCAAGGGACCCTGAGGTCTTGCCCAAGCCAGAGGACCAACCGACTCCCGGGGACCCTGAGGGCACACCGGAGCCGGTGGACCAGCCTGCCTGAACCCTGGGGCCTCGTGAACCTGGTGGTTGCTGCAGATCTCCAACCCACTGAAGCCTGGATTGGGCCATCCAGACCCTGCTGGGATGACACCACCCTCGACTCCCTGACTGATCTGTTGGGGTATGTCTACACTACAAAGTTAATTCGAACTAACAGATGTTAGTTCAAATTAACTTTCATAGGCGCTACACTAGCGCTCCGCTAGTTCGAACTTAATTCGAACTAGCAGAGCGCTTAGTTTGAACTAGGAAAACCTCATTTTACAAGGATTAAGCCTAGTTCGAACAAGCTAGTTCGAATTAAGGGGTGTGTAGCCCCTTAATTCGAACTAGTGGGAGGCTAGCCCTCCCCAGCTTTCCCTGGTGGCCACTCTGGCCAACACCAGGAAAACTCTACTGCCCCCCTCCCGGCCCCGGACCCCTTAAAGGGGCACGGGCTGGCTACGGTGCCTGTGCCAGGTGTAAGCCTGCCAGCACCCAGCCAGCAGACCCTGCACCTGGCATGGATTGAGCCACCCACCCGATGTTCCCAGCCCTTCCCCTCTTCCCGGGACCAGGCTGGCGGCTCCTGGGAGCTTGCCCGGGACCGCAAGAGGCGGGCACCCGCCTGGGCTAGTGCAGACATCGTGGACCTCGTCCACGATCTCCGGACTAGGCACAGGAAAGTGGCCGGCTAGGGCAGGAGAGCTGCCAGCCTGGCCACCCAGGAGCAGGTGTGCAAGAGAATCAAGGGGGTCCACTGAGTCCCCCGACCCTGAGCCCTGAGCTTACAATGGCCGTCCTGGGTCAGACCAAAGATCCATCTAGCCCAGTAGCCTGTCTGCTGACAGTGGCCAACCCTAGGGACCCTGGAGGAGATGGACCGAAGACAGTGACCAAGCCATTTGTCTCGTGCCATCCCTCTCCAGCCTTCCACAAACTTTGGGCAGGGACACCACTCCTACCCTCTGGCTAATAGGACTCCATGGACCCAATCTCCATCACTTTATCTCACTTCCCTTTAAACTCTGTACCAGTTGTAGCCTTCACAGCCTCCTGCAGCAAGGAGTTCCACAGGTTGACTCTTTGCTTTGTGAAGAACAACTTTCTGTTACTAGTTTGAAGCCTGCTACCCATTCCTTTCCTTTGGTGTCCTCTACTCCTTCTTTATGGGAACTAATGAAGAACTTTTCTGTATGCACCCTCTCCACCCCACTCCTGCTTTTAGAGACCTCTATCCTGTCCCCCCTCCATCTCCTCTTTTCTAAGCTGAAAAGTCCCAGTCTCTTTAGCCTCTCATCATATGGGACCTGTTCCCAACCCCTGATCATCTGAGTTGCCCTCCCCTCTCCCAGCCTCTCTCTTCCCCTCTCCCACCTCCTTTTCCCAGTCTCCCCCAGTTTTGTTCAATAAAGACAGATTCCATTTTGGAAGACACGTTATCTTTATTTTGTACATCAAGAAGACGGGCTAGGGAAGGGTAAGTGGAAGGAGGTGAGGGAGGAATGGGGTACGAGCCCCCGATGGGGAGGACTGGGTTGGCTCTGTGGGCTTCTGGGGGTGGAAGCTCTCCTGCAGCCCCCCAATTGCTCCCTCTCCCCAGATGGCAGCCTGCGGCAAGTGCAGCTGGGCTGATGGCCGAGTGGTGTGATGTGCCCAGTGTGGGTAGTCCGGGCACTCCAAGCCAGGACTGCTTTGCAAGCGGGGCACCCCTGAGAACTGTCTGTCCGGGGTGGGGGTCGGGACCCTTTACGCACAGACCTCGGCTAGCCTGAGACAGCATCTCCACACTCTAAGTCCTCCTCTGATGCCCTGCCGGCACTGCTTCCGGCCATCCTTAAGCCCGGTTCAGGGTCCACTTAATGTGGACTTGCTAGTTCGAATTAGCAAAATGCTAATTCGAACTAGTTTTTTAGTCTGGATCCGTTAGTTCGAATTAGTTTAGTTCGAATTAATTAATTCTAATTAACTAATTCGAACTAAGTTAGTTCGAATTAACGTTGTAGTGTAGACATACCCTTGGAGACACAGGTACCTGCGAAGAGGGAGATGAGTAGTGGCCCAGGGGGTAGCACAGGCTGAGAGCAGCCCTAGGCCAGCATGTTGCGGGCTGGAGGCCCTGCTGAGCCAGTAGCAGCATCCAGGGCCTCTGGGCCGGGGCGCAATAAAGTGGGCGGGCCTGCGCCACCTGCCACCCACCTACGGGGCGGTAGTCTCCCCTTTGGCACTGCTGAAGGTGCTCTACCTGTCCTGCTCCTGAACAAGGAGCTTCCTCAACCCTGTGTTTGGTGCCCCGCCCTGCCCCAGGGCCAGGGCTTGCTTATTGTGTTTGGTGACCTGCCCTGCATCAGGGCCAGGGTTAATGTACTGTGGATGGTTACCGCCCAGCCTGGACCCAGGCTGGGGCCTCTTAAAGGGCAGTACTAGGACTGCTGCCCTTCCCGGAACGGTGAGATGAGAGACTTGAGTCTCTATTGAACTTCTTCCCCTATGGTCTGGACCTGAAGCAAGGCCGGGCACATGAATTATTGACCCATTCTACCCATCCTGGGCAAGACCCAACTGTGGAACTAGAGACTTGGGGGACAATTGACAGGGGCTGCACAGTGGGTCAGGCGTACCGCCCACGGATCCAGAGGTGGAGGAACCCCTTCGGGAGGCCTACCAGCCTACAGCCAACCCCCAGAAGTGGGGAGCTCAGAGATTGTTGTGGGCACTGCCGGAGGGCAGTGTCCCGAAAAGGACCCCGTGACCAGCAGTCCAAGCTAATTCCCCAGACCGACAGCTGGTGGCACTGTGGCGGTGAGCATACCCCATTACAGTCGGTTATGTTGTAAATATTTTCCTGAGAGTTTCTTGGTTGAATCATACAGACCTTTCAAATTTCCTGTAACTGCTGCTTCCTCAGCATGTTTTGCCAAGTTGTCAATATCATTTTTCTTATCTGCTCTAATGCTCTTCTTAACCCCTTTATTTGCATTTGTATAGTTCTCTTGGGCTATTATTTTAGCAGCTCTGGTTTTACTATTATATAAGAGTACTTTCTTCTCTCTCCTCTCTTCAATTCTCCTAACTGTTTCCACTGATATCCACTCTCTGTGCTGACATTCCTTTTTGCCTAATATTTCTTCACATGTACTGGTCCAGGCATCTTTTATTTGTTGCCACTGGCTGTCAGTACTTAAATTTTTATCTAGATGTTCCAATGCTTGATATTTATTGCTAAGCGTGATACAGAACATTTCTTTTTTTACCTGGTATTTTAAAAATCCTAGATTATAACGTGGTCTATAGTTTTGTATTATCCTGTTCTTTCGTAATTTTAGCTTCAATTTGGGCATCAGTAGATGGTGATCTGAGGCCACATCAGCTCCTCTATATACTTTAACATCCTTTTAGGATCGTCTAAATTGTTGATTAATGCAGAAGTGGTCGATCTGATTCTGTGTTTGATGATCGGGGATATCCATGTTGCTTTATAGATGTTCTTATGTAGAAAAATACTTCCTCCTATAATAAGTTGGTTAACTGCACAAAAGTTAGCAAACATTTCCCCATTCTCATTCATAACTCCTAGCCCATGCTTCCCCATAGTCTCTTCATATCCTGTGTTGTCATCTCCTACTTTGGCATTAAAATTGCCCATGACTACAATGACATCTCTTGGTTTTGTATAGCACATGCTGTAGTCTGTTATAAAATTCTTCTTGTATTGATTCCTCTTTATTATTTGTTGGTGCATAACACTGAACGACGTGCATATTAATTTTCTTGTTTATGATCCTGAATGTTGCAAAGATACTTCTTGGCCCTGCAGGTTCCCATGCTATAAGAGCTGATGACAGCAAGAGTGCACCCTCCTCCATATGTGGTGCATTTTCCTCTTCATGGCACGAGTAGAGCACTATTTCCCCTGATGAAACTACTACCTTACCTAACTGTACCCATCTTGTCTCACTCATTCCCATGATGTTTAGCTTGTACTTGTTTATTTCTCTTACTACCTGGGCTGTCTTACCTACTTCCCACAATGTTCGCATATTCCAGGTGCCTATTCTGGAAATTTTTCTTGCTGAAAGAAAGGGAATCAGCAGTTCAGTATCCTTTCGGGTTTGGCTGCCCTGCATCATAATCCTTTGAGGCTGGCTTGCTATTCAAGTTGAAATTGAAATTGTTGATGCTTTTATAGCATATGTTTACTTTTACAGGATAGGGTTGCTAGCCCCATGCCCAACCCTCCTTAGTCGCCTCTTACAACATGCTTGGAAGGGTACAGAAGTCCTATTCCTACTTCCCCATAGGGCCCCGGGAACCTCACAGGAGTTTATCTGGGCCTAAATCTTTTCCATTGTGTCAGATTCTGATTTCTCTTAAACTGATGATAGTGAAAGCAGAATCTGGCTCTTTGCTTCTTTCTACCGTGACTCTGTATCCAAAGCTTGTCTTTGAATTGTCTAACATCCATCCAGCATGCAATTTATTAGCAAACCTGACCACTGAGTAGCTATTAAGTGTTATGTTCCACACTCTAAGGAGCATCAGCTCTGCCTCCAGAGGTGGGCACATAACTTTTGTTAACTTTATCAGTCCTAATATGTGTATCTGAATGTACCGTACTCTCATCTGGCTGGTTGTAACTATATGAGATACATTGTAAATCAGTCATGAAAGACATCTCCAGGTAATAAAGGAGTGAAATGAAACAATTATGGGAGCAAAGATGAGAATCTTATATTTCTGGAGCCAGCCAAGAGGGAGATAGTCAGACTGATACAGAGGGAGCTGATAGACACACAGCTGTGTACTGTACTTCCTTTATTGTTCTGCCCACAAAACTAAAACTAAGGGAAGTAGGTTTTGCAATGCAGAGAAGCCAGACATGTAAAGGGGCAGGACAGCACAGGATTTATCAATTACATTTTAGATGTAGTGTATATACACCTTTCTTTTATTGGCTGAGTTCATTTTAAAGTAATCAAGGGTCCTATCTTAGATGCCCTTATATAATTAAACACACAATAAATACAATGGAATAAACTGCAGCAGCATTGAGATCACTTCCACAGGAATTTGGAAAGGGAGACCTGTATCTTCTATTCTTTCATTATCCAGGAGGCACAACCTCAGCCTTCTCCAGAAACCCTGTTGAATAGATAGGTTTTGTGGCATGCCTGACAAGTCACAAAATACTAATATAGAAACTTCAAAAGTAAAGCTTGTACATTAGGCAGAAACTGCCCCACAGTTGAGCATGGGTTTGACTCTCATGTTTCATCCTGGGCCAAATTCTGGCAGCTGCCAAGTCCCATCACCTTCCATTTACTCCTCTGTGAACTGCAAATGCTCATCACCATTCAAAATTTGACTCATAGATTCTTCTGCAAGTTTATAGACTCATAGACTTCAAGGTCAGAAGGAGTCATGATGATCTAATCTGGCTTTCCCCAAACCAAGCCATAGACATTCGCACACAGGGTATATCTACACTAGCTTGTTAATTCGTGTGAGGTAGGCAAATCAGGCAACCGGAGTTGCAAATGAAGCCCGGGATTTAAATATCATGGGATTTATTTGCAGCTTCCCTTCCGGCCGCCATTTTTAAATCCCCCTTAGTTCGAATGAACTGCCTGCGGCTACACGTGGCAGTTTAAAGTTGATCCAAACTAAGTCCTTAGTTCAGATTAACTGCTACTCCTTGTGGAATGAGGTGTAACAGTTAATCCGAACTAAGGACTTAATTTAGGATTAACTTTAAACTGCCGCATGCAGTTCGTTCGAACTAAGGGTGATTTAATAATGGCGGCTGGATGGGAACATGCAAATAAAGCCCGGGATATTTAAATCCCAGGCTTCATTTGCAACTCCAATTGCCTGATTTGCCTACCTAGCTCAAATTAACGAGCTAGTGTAGACATACCCACAGTGATTACTGGATAAATTGTGCTGTGAAGATCCCACAAAACCACTTAATTGAACCCTCTGTTTTATGCATGGTGGACGTGACAAAAAATCATTGCTTAGAAGATGAAAACAGTTATCATCTGTAAAGCAGTTATGAGAGAGTAAAACAGTAGAGAGAGTCTACAAATGTGTTGCATTATTTTTTCTAGGCACCAGCAGCACTGGGATAGGGGTGGAAAAGAATTTAACATTTTTCTTTTGCACGTATTTGTGGTTCTGATAAAAAATTTGTGGCAAGTCCACAAAAATGGAAACAATGCCAGGGACAATAAATCTCCTCTAATAACTATCTGATGTGGCTTTCATTGTACTGCAAGTGAATAACGTCCTAAAAGCCAGTACCTCCAGCTAACTTCACAGTCTGCTAAAATAATTTTCTCTGCTGTGCTTCCTTTTCTCAGGAAGATGTTAGTGCTTGGCCTCTTTGGAGGGGAGTAAGGAAACACAAGCTGTATCAATCTATATTATTGCAAATTCTTACAGTAGCGTGAAGTTTAGTATAAGAGCTGCCCTGTTTATTATTGTTTTAAATGCTACATTCAGGCTTTGTCAGTACTGTGGAGCAGAAAAGACAGAGAAGATTCTTGGTTCACTCTTGGAAATAAATACAAATAAAAGACTACAAAATTCGTTAGGCTGAAATTCTGGAAACTGACACAATACCCAAACAATTGGCATTTATCCAAATTTTCTATGAATGGCTGTGTAGGTGATGCGAAGAGAGAAAACCCAGTACCTGAATAACAGGGCAACAAGAGCAGCCACTTCCCTTTTATGTCTTCCCACTGATGTCTGTGGCTGCAGTTTGGAGTCATTGTATCCTACTCTGGTATTTGGCAACCAAATCCAAAGTGCAGATCCTGCCCCACTTCTCTGTGCTGGCTTGTTTGTAAACCCATATGTGAGGTTACAGTGCCCATTTCTGTTAAGCATGACAGTTGTCAGGCTTTTGTGGTGCAGTCAGGGTCCGTGGTGCAGTGTTGGGCAAGGCTGAATTTTGCCTTACAGAGTTTGCATGATTGTTGGTTCTTCCATGCTCCTGCAAAGGATTATTGGTCAGCCATCTATATGTGGTGGCCAAGGCTGCAGTTTGGGCTCTCAAGCTGTTCCCCTAGGCTTAAGAGTGCAAATTGCAGCCCAGACAACTATTTATAGATCACTCCCTCAAGCCAGGTAGTGCAAGTCAGTCCACCCAGGATTGCATTTAGCTTTAGGGCAGTGCAAAAAATGATGGTTATGTAGTTGCTTCATTAACAGTACAGCCTCTTGTCAGATACAAAAATCACAAGCACTTATTTTATTAGAGTGCTTGACTCTGACACAGAACATACATGACCTTAGCAATGGCAAGAACTACAGGGATGTCTCATTAAAGCATCCTTTGTTAAAGCATCTTACCTACAATTTAACATTTTCAAAGAGCAGGGAGTTGCTTGAGAACATGATTCCATCTTTCACTTTATTGAAAATGTTTCCAGAGCATGGAGCCATTCTTAGCCTGCTGTCATCTTTAATTGCCTTTTGGCCCAGCCCAGGAAATACTCAAAACATGACTCTAATTGTGTTTTTTAAATTGAATTGTAGATTAAAGCAAATGATCCTCGATTTTAAGGTAGCAGTTGTAATCTTGGGTGTGCAGCATGTGGTGCTGAGTCTCTCTTTTTTTCCCCTTAGGGATGTATTCATGCTGCATAGCAGAGACTATTTAGCAATGCTTTCCATGTTTCTCAGGTACACGAAAGCAATCTCAGGCAGCAAAGTGCATTTAAGAACCCTCCTGCTCCTCCATTTGATTTCCAGACATTCATCACTCACATTACAGAAAACTGTGTGACAGTGGGCACAATTAAAACATTCTTTTTACCTGTCTGGAAGAAATTCCTTGTTTGAGAGAGTTTCCTTAGACACAAGACCATCCAGAGAACAGGTAAAAATTTAAACACAGTAAAAACTATAAATGCATCTCCTCCATATTTCCAACTTTTTACATAGTGAGGAAATCTGATTTCTGGAGACGTGCATTGGTTTTTGTAATTTATACTTATTAATGCAATTTTATTCTACAATTTCCCTTTTTGGGATAAGTTTTAATTAAGACCAAAATTAAGTGCAGACTAGCATGTATTTTCATTCATCTTGTGCCAGACAAGTATACCCTGGTTTATATTGAATGGTGCCTTGTTCCACAAATAATCCTACTGATTTCAGTAGGATTACCTGTAAAGAAAGATGTCACTACACATGACTTTGGAGATCAGAATTTTTGCCCCTCTGATTTGATCTTATATTCTCAAAAGTTTCAATCTGTGTGAGGTGTGAAAGCTATGCTCAGGAAATGTGCATGTCATACCACACAGTAATAACAAACATCTGTTGTTATCAGGGATCTCTGCACACTTTTAGCTCTTGGAATGCCACGAGTACATGGTCCTATTCTTTTGTCTGAGTAGTAACTCAGAAATGGATGGGAGTTACCACTATAAGAAGTGTTTTATTTGAAAAGAAATTATCTTAAATACAACCTACCCTGGTAGTGAGCACTCCTCTGTAGTGAGCATTTGGGGGGGGGGGGAGAGGGGCCGCAGACATTTCATATAGTGGAACTTAGAGTAGTGTAGAAGTCAAATAGTCCTGCAGCAACTCTGCTCTATCAAAAAATAAGTGTGAGCATAGGGCAACACTAAAAACATGTTATTTATGCTTTATTCAACCAAAACCGCATCTTTTGTTTCACTACTAAAATATACCCCTATTTACTTCAGGAAAAATACAGTCAGTTGAAAAAAAAAGAAGTATCTGTAGTTTGTTAGAAGGATAACATTAGAAAGCATCATTGAAATGTCTTTGTGTCTCTTTATCTCTTCATATCATGCCATTTTGGTTGCAAAGGTGCATTCTGCAATGCAAAGTATTCATAGGAAAAGCAGAGTCCCATAAACTGCCTGCTAGTCTTTTTATTAACCACTCATCTAGATCAGTGGTTCCCAAACTTTTCGGCATCACACCCCCTTTTTGATTTTTGAGAAACCCTCACGCCCCGCCCTCCCTCCCTCCCTCCCCCAAAGCAGCAAAATTTGTTGAGCAAAAAAAAAGGAACTGATCAGGGCCAAAAAAAAACAAAAATAGCAGCAAAACTTGGAGGGGGGGATTGGGGAGGGGGGCTAGGTTACCTCGTGCCCCCCCTGGAATTTCTTCATGCCCACCATGGGGGCATGCCTCCCAGTTTGGGAACCCATGATCTAGATCTAAGCACTACAATGTCTGAAGCTGAATGGTTCAGTTATTGACTAATTAAGGATGAATGACAGGCTTCTTTCCTCTTGCCTTTAATTTAGGGCCAAATTCTCCCCTTCACTCATGTTAATGGTGCAGAGCAATAAGCAGTAGGTATGAGTGGAAGAGAAAGTGGGGAATCACAGCTCCAAATTGTGCTGTCTTCTTTCCCCCAGCCCTATAGAAAGCCAGTGTTGATCAGGACTAGGATTCCTTACTGGAGAAAGGGAGCAGGACTGGCTTGGGGGAGAGAAGGTAGAGAAGCTTTCCACACCATCATCTTAAAGCTAATGCCATCAGCAGGGGCAGCCCGTCCATATAGGCGAACTACGCAGTCGCCTAGGGCGCCAAGTTGAATGGGGCGCAAAATGGTGGTGCAATATCATTGAGGGGTTTGGAGGTGGGGGTGCCGATTGCATGGTTCGCCTAGGGCGCCCGTTGCTGGCAGCTAGTCTAGGGCCACCCCTGGCCATCAGCATCACCTATGTGGGATTCTTCTATGGCATCCTCTCATTTGGGAGGTAGGCAGGAGCAGCAGTTTCCAGAGACACAGTGGCTACATGCCTCAAGAACTAGCAATCTTTGGGGTCTGGAAAATGGGCTGCAGAAACTCACTTTTCCCTCTGTAGATCAACTGAAATCTGTAGTTTTGGGAGCCAACTATCCTGCCATGTTGGGGATTCAAGCCCTACTCCTATTCCCCAGTGGATGTCATAGCCGAAAGACCTTCCTGAACCTGCAATATTGGATGATGTGTCCCTTTGTCTTCTAACTTGTATCAACACCCAAAAGTCAACAAAACAAAAATTGCCAAAGGGTGTTCACACTTGTTCTCTCTGTCAACAGACTATGTCCAGACTGGGGACACTGTTATTGACAGTGTGAACAATGCATTGAGGGTATCTGTCCCACTATGTCATGTTGTGGGAAGGCAGAGCTGATTCCCGTACATCTTGGGATTTCCCCCAACTTCTCCCTCAACCTCTTCAGCTGCTGGGAGCTGCATCATGAGCTTAGATCACAGAGAGCATCTGTGAGCGCTCCCTGCTGAGGAATGTCAAAGCAGCACAGCAGTCTGTTCCCCTCCCCCTGTAGCAGCAGTCTGCCTGCCAGTGCAGGGAAGAATAGGAGAAATCCAATGATTTGCTCTTTGTTCCCCAAAGGAAGCAGCTCACTTAGCTGTCAGACACTTCCTGGAGCTTTGAAAGAGGAGGGAGACATGCCTGCAGGGCAGCAGAGATCAAAGCTGAGCAGAGCCATCAGGGCGGGCATTGTGGGATACTAGAAGAAGCCTGTTCTGTCAACAAAACACACAGCAAAGTCTATGGGTACTTCTAGACTACAGGCTTTTGCCAACAGAGGCTTTGTTGACAGATACTGTAGACCAGTGGTCTCCAACATTTTTATACCCAAGATCACTTTTTAAATGACAGACCAAGCCAAGATCTACCGCCCCG
This sequence comes from Pelodiscus sinensis, assembly GCF_052426305.1. NCBI lineage: Eukaryota > Metazoa > Chordata > Testudines > Trionychidae > Pelodiscus > Pelodiscus sinensis. The sequence goes on from NC_143063.1 coordinate 33,454,447, forward strand.
CCTGTTCCTTGAAGCCCCGCCCTCTCTATTCTCCTTCTCTCCATCACTTGCTATCCCCAATCCTTATACTGCTGCTTATTTTATTTTTTTATTCTTCTGTAGGAAGAGTTTTTTCCAGCATTTGGCCTGTCTACACTGGACCAAATGTCAGAAAAAAAACCCTTCTTTTGGAACCCACCTTATTCCTTGTGGAAAGAGGAATATAGGGGTGACCAAAAGAGCCTGTTTGCTCTTCCACTAAAAAAGCGGAAGAACAAACGCAACCCTGGATGCAGAAGAGTTTTTCTGGGATATCTCCCGAATCCTGAAAAACTCCTGCAGTCTAGCTGGACCCTTGCTGTGTTGAGACAGGATGTGTAGGCTCTGGAGTGGGAATGAGGGATTTGGGTGTGGGAAGGGGTGAGAGGTGCAAGCTCTGGGAGGAAATCTGGATGCAGGAGGAGGTGGAGAAGGGGACACTGGCTCAGGGAGGGGGCTTCAGGCTGGGCAGTGTTGGGATACTAAGCAAGCCACAGGCTTGCGGATGTGAGGGTGCAGGAATTTGGATTGAGGTATGTGAGGGGCTGAGGGCATGAGGTTCCAGTGATTGATAGGCTCAGATCTAGGGTCTGGGGAAGGGGGAGTGCAGGAGTGGTTGTGGCCAGATGGGGGCTTGGCCCTAACTGGGGGTTTGTTGGCCAGGCTTCATTTTTAAATAAAATACTATGTTAAACGCAAAATGTTTCTGCATTGTCTTTATTTGTGAGAATGGCAGGGAACCTGCCTTGAGTCAGGGGTCACTGACCCATAGAAAAGTCATTTGGGAGCAGGGGACACAGTACTGGGGAGGGGTGCTAGTGGGTTCTGGAGCAGGGAACAGGGTGCCAGTGGGGGCAGGGGAGAGGGGGCAGGGTGCCAGGACAGGTTTCTTCAGCAGGGGACAGGGTGCTGGGGGGGGACAGGTTTCTGCAGAGGGGAGCAGGGGGACAGATTTCTGTAGTAGGAGACAGGGTGCCAGAAGGAACTGGTTTCTGCAGGGGGGGCAGGGTACCGGGGGAAAAGTTTCTTCGGGGGGGGGGCAGGTTTCTGCAGTGGGGTTGGGGGGGCAAGGGAGAGGGAACAGGGGGCCAGGAGGGCAGGGGACAAGGTTGGGGGCAGGGAGTTCCCTACACCAGCCACAGAGGGAAGACTCCGACCCGCGCTCCCTCTGGACTGACTAAAGGGCAGCCAGGCTGGAGTGAAGAAAAGCGGCTGCCCAGCCAGCTGGACATGGTGCTCAGCCAGGGTGCCACCAAGCTCCACGTGAGCAGGCGCAGAGGGGAAGCCTCCTGATCAGCTGGAGCGCGGTTCAGCCTCCTCTGGGCTGAACGCCACAGCCAGCAGGCCAGGCAGCTTCTCCTCTGCGCCAGCCCATGTAGAGCGTGGTGCACTCTGGCTGAGTGCCATGGCCAGCTGGCCGGGCAGCTGCTTCTCTTCCCTCCAGCCCGGCTGCCCTGCGCTCAGCCCAGGGAGGTTGCACCTAGCTCCAGCTGTGAAAGCCACAGTCAGCTCGCTGGGGTGTGTCAGCCCTCCTGACCTCCCAGCTCCCACCATTCCTCGCAGCTACTCACCTGTGTTGTTGCTCAGTGAGTAGCTGCTCCTCAAATGAGGAAATCTAATGTAAATGTACTGCACAGGTGCGCATTTCAGAGAGGGCTCAAGAGCTACTCTTAGAGCCCCTGAAATCTACTGGTAGCTCACAATCTACTGGTTGGTGACCACAGCTGTAGACAAAGCCTCTGTCGACAAAGAGCGTCTATACTACAGCAAGTTCTGTCGACAAAGCAAGCTGCAGTAGTCTTTTCCGCAAAAAAGCCCCGATCGCGAAAATGATGATCGGGGCTTTTTTGCGAAAAAGCACGTCTACATTGGCATGGACGCTTTTTCGGAAAAAGTGCTTTTCCAGAAAAGCATCCTGCCAATGTAGATGTGCTTTTTCCAGAAATACTTATAACGGGAAAACTGTTCCGTTTTAAGCATTTCCAGAAAAGGGTGCCAATGTAGACGTAGCCCATGAATTTCCCCCTCTGCTGTGACAATTCAATGAAATATGTTAATATTTGTTCTTGTTACTTTCGGTCCCTATAATTGTAGCTTAATTATTGTGGAGTTTACCCATTCTGAAACATTGGATATTTGACTTAATAATTAATTTATTTTTGAATATTTCCAGAGCCTAATTATTCTGTCTTTATTGAAAGCTGTTGAGAGAAGACTAGGAAACCTTTGTGCAATAAGTATTTTAACTTGGCCTGGCTGGAAATGATCAGGTAAATGACTAAGTTTTAAAAAGTTAATTACCATTAATCATTATGAGAAGCAGACTCATTATAAATTCAGAATAAATTTGTTTTGCTGACAAGCAAAATTTTTTGAAATTGACCTCTTGCCCATGCTTATGTTCTGTCGGCTCTGACTAATGGGGAACTTAATAATTTTACGAATGAATCAGAATGTAGCTTTTTCATTGAATGTTCTTTGTGTGTGTGTCTCTCACCATTCAAAATTTAAATATGCTAACTAATCACCTGATAATATTTTATCTGTGTGTTCTGTTTCATTGAACATTGTAAGAGTTCAAAGGGCACTGATGTCTTTTGTGTGTTCTTTAAAAATGTTTGAAATATTCAGTAGTGCTTTATTTTTTTTTTTGTGGACACTTTTTCTCAAATGGAGTGCTGCTGGTCTTTACTATCTAATTCTGAATTCTTTATGTGCTGCATGAAACTCTGTCAGAAATGTACCAAGGTTCTAATGCATTGCATGCTGGATGTAACATACAAACTCATGCTTCCCAACCAGTGGACATTTTACATAGCACCCATTATCTGCAGGGGAGGGGAAATGCATTTGTGAAGGAATCTAAAGTAGACATTAGAGCAAGCAAAATCCCACCTTGCCAGTCTGTGTTTAAATATATCAAATATATTTCTTTAGTCAGGAAATAGGAGACTAATTTCAAAGACTCTGCTAAAATAGGCAGCAACATTTGAAGCTGTTGACTGTACAGTGTTGCTGCCTTTTCTGTAGGATCTATCATGGAGGGACAGGACTATTCTTCAGTGACTCCGTTATTTGGTTGTTTTTTTTTCAGGGGTCTCAGTGGTCTGTGTTAGGTAATTGCTGATCCATCCCAAGGGCCTTTTCTCAGCAGGCATCTGTTCTATCTTCTCATTTAAACATTTCTAGGGAGCCTGTCACTGCAAAATGTTCTGTTGGCCCTCCTGGTGGGAAGTTACTAGAGGAAATACTGAGAGATTTCAGATTATATTGTCAACCTTGGGAGGATGAGAAGGGCTGCTGTTTTGACCTACTGATAAAAAGATCTTGTGACTTTTTTTCCTGATTAACATTTTTTTAAAATGTATATGTGAAATGCAATGAAGTGAAATATTAATTTGTTGTTCTTATTGCTGGTGTGGAGTGGTTTGGGCCAGGAGCAATGAGAACACAGTAGCACTTGTTATGTCAACAAAGGTAACTGCTTTATTACAGACAACATGGAAATGATACAGATAGTAAGCACTACTTCCATATGTAATAAAAATCTTTTGGATTAGCTCCTTAATTCAGAAACAACTTTTGTGTATCAGCACAATTGTTGTTCTAGCACCATCACCAAGTGCTAATACTCCTCACTCTCTCACTCAAAGGTAAGTGCGCGCGCACACACACACACACACACACACACACACACACACACACACACACACACACACGTCCAAAGGTAAGTGCTGGAGACCAGAAAGGAATGAAAAACAAAAGAATGTTCCCAGGGACCATCAAGCATAATTGTATGACCATGGGGGAGGGAGATTTTCAGACAGGAAACCCTATTCAAGAACAAAGATAAACACAATATTTTATAAGATGCTGCTAACAACAAATCTCTCCTGTCACCCCTAATAAATATACTGTGTGTTCAAATTAATAAACCTCTACTGCCATATATTGTATCAAGATGGTTAAAATTTTCAGTGAACTTTAGGACCCAAAGTCCTTTGGGGTATGTCTACACTAGCCTCCTACTTCGAACTAGGGAGGCTAATATAGACATTTGAAGTTGCAAATCAAGCCCGGGATTTAAATATCCCATGCTTGATTTGCATCGTCCTGGCTGGTCACCACTTTTTGAAATTTACAAGTCCGGACTAAGTGCCTGCGTCTACATGCAGCAAGGACCCAGTAGTTTGAAATAAGGCCCTAAATCGAACTACCTTTTAAACCTCATTCCAGGAGGAATAACAGGTAGTTTGAACTAGGGCTTTATTTCGAGCTACCGGGTCCCTGCCACGTGTAGATGCAGGCAGTTAGTCCGGTCTTGTAAATTTCAAAAAATGGTGACCAGTCGGGAAGATGCAAATCAAGTGTGGGATATTTAAATCCCAGGCTTGATTTGCAACTTTAAATGTCTACATTAGCCTCTCAAGTTTGAAGAAGAAGGCTAGTGTAGACATACCCTCAGAGAGTTAACCATGTTTACCTCTAGATTTGTACTGTCTACCATAGTGTTTTTTAGCCTATAAAGTTTATATAGATTGCATTTTTAGTACTTAGTTTGATTATCTTACATGGTACAGACTGAACTTCATGACCTCATTATCTGCTAACAGCTAAGTCTATTCAGATCTATCTATATATAAAATACTGCTTTAGAGCCCCTTTGTTATCCTCCTGCGCTGACATTTTTTTCAATGCCTTCTAAGTTTCCTAATTATGCAAATTCAGGACCAAGCCCATGTTTGTTTGTTATTTTAAACTTTTAAGAGTAAGTTGTAATGCTGCCCACACAGCTGTAATCAGAGAATGCTGCTAAGCTTGTGGTGGGGTTGGGGCCCTGAGACTCAAGGGATTGGCTCAGATACAAATCTGACCTTTATTGCTCATGTTGCAGTGCTGTGTGGTGTAAAATGAGTGTCTGCTTTATGTTTATTTGGATCCTAATTTGGGTCTGGATTTGGGGATTTTTTTTAAATGTACAGCTCAAGTTTCCTGTCCATTTTTATAGGTCATTGGAATCTGAATGTTTAGCATTCTCATTTGCAATGAAATAAACCCATATCAAGACCAAACTCATGCCCTGAAATTCTCTTAAATATTATTTCATATTATGAAACATAAGCATTGCTGTTGTAGTAAAATAGCAACATTTATTAGTGATAGCAGTATCAGGTAACTTATTTATCAAAGTTACTCTAACTCTCTTTTAGTGTGCATAAGGTTGTGCTCAAATCCCAAGTCTTGCAAATAAAGTGTTATAAAGGTTCTGACATATAATCAACCAAAAGAAGGTAGTCATTAAATAGCATAAAATTCAGGAAAACAAAAGTAAATCATTAGATTAAATGATTCAGCTACAGCATGATATCCTGATGACTCAGGAAACTTTATTTGGATTATAGCTGTACTAATATTGTACAAATAATATGTTTAAGGAGAACATTACAAATCTTTCTTTTTCCTTACTACCCCTCAATACCTTTCTTTAAGAGTTTGCAGTTTCAATTCCTCTAAGGTTTAATAAACAGTTACCTCAATAAAGGCAATTTCAGACATTCTGCACCAATCTGCATTCTGATGTGATACAGCTTGAAACCTTATCTCAGTGAGGCATGTTTGCAGAAATAACAATGTTTAAATAATGTCTGAAATGGAGCATAAAAATCTTTTGTAACTAAAATGAACGTATTGAGAAATCTTAAGCTCAGTTCCCTTTACTACTTTGATATTTCCTTTCTGCGGTTGACACTCATACATCATACCCTCTGCAAAGCACTTCTCAAAAATAAATAAAAAACCCACTCCATGCATATTTTGATTTAGATCTGTGTTACTTACAATTTCCATACCATTCCACTGATTGCCAACTTTTGGCTTTAATGCTGTGGCTGTTTCATGAAATTTCATTTTTTTAAAATATATTAATGTATGATTCTTATTTTTGACTGAGCCTCCCAATCCAAAAGGATTACTTCTCTATGGCACTGTTCTCACTGTATAATCTATAGAATGAAAATGTTGGTGTGATTACATGCAAAGATTTTTTCCCCGCTGTATACCAGTTTGGGAAATCACAATATGTACTTCAAAAATTAAATGGTCACTTTCCTGCATCAATTTACTTGGTCTTTCTGTTGATTTCAATGGCCTATTTTTATTGTGGCCTTTAAGAATGAACATTTAATTAAGCCTTTACCTCCTAACCTGTTATTAATGAAAGAAGAATTATCTGTTTAAAACTTACTGTAATCTGAAATTTCTCCTATCCTGAGCTACTATAGCAATGGACTGGCGAGAAATTTTGAACTGCCCATGAAAACATGTGTTTATCATAATAGATTAGCAATGAATAAATATGCACACACATTGAATTTTCATTTCCTCTCTCGTACAAATACAATACAATAGAGTAATATTATTTCAGATATTCACCATGGAGTAAAGTAATACTTCAACTATTCTATGTAGGTCATTTTTCCATAGTTTATGAGGAGACTTATTATGATACTTATTGATATTTTAATAAATATCAATTTGAAATAGCACTAGACTGTTTGGGTAAAAGAATAAGAAGACATAAATGGTTTCTCTGAAAGAGAAGAGTAAGAACTGGGGAGGACTAACGCCCGGTTATATTATCTTCTCCCAATATGCATCCATTCTACTCCTCAGGAGGCTTTTTCCTACCTCATGAACTTAGGCATTTTTGTGAATGTGATGAGAACCAAAGACTAACTACTGGCTACCTCCAAGACCAAACACAATGGGAATTGTGAGGGAATTTTGGAGACATTCTCTGCTGTTGCTATTGGTGGTTCATCTACATGACTGGCAGCAGTGCTTAGAAATTGGTAAAAGATGGGTAAGCTGATCATATAGATGGGACCCCTCACAGGAGCCTGCCCGGGGATGCAAGAGGCGGGCGCCAGCCTGGGCTAGTGCGGAGATCGTGGACCTCATCAGGGTTTGGGGGAAGCCTCCAACATCCATGATCTCCACACTAGCCACAGGAACGCGGCCATCTACAGACGCATGGCTGACAGCCTGGCCACCAGAGGACAAATGCGGACCTGGGAGCAGGTCCACTGCAAAGTCAAGGACCTGCGGCAGTCCTACTCCAGGGCCTGCTAACCAGGGGCCAACCCAGAGGCCTGCTCCCACTTTGAATCCCTGGACCGCATCCTGGGGGCTCACGCCGTCCATGCCTCCCGGGTGGTGATCGACCCCGGGGCAGAGGGACCCGTCATGGACATGGAGGAGGATGCCGAGAGCCAGGAGCCTGCAGGGAGCCTGCCCAGGACCCAGGATCCCCAAGGCACCTCACAGAGCACATTGGCTGTGTCGTCCGAGGCCAGGGAGGGCTCCACATGTGAGTGCCATCATGCTCCCCTTATGTGTATGGGGGACGTGGGGGGAGAGGGAGCCCAGGGACCATGAGCCTGGGCCTTGCCCACCATGGAGCAGCAGCTGGGTGTCATGCAGGGGCCCTGGCCTGTTCCCCACATGCCGACCTCACCTTGCAGAGGGGGGGCTGGGTTTCACCCACTGTGTCCCCAGGAAGAACTGACCACTGCTCTTGTTTCACCTCAGCCGCAGCACCTGGGATTGCAAGGTGCACCACCCCACCTGCAACAGCCACCTGCACCCGGGCCAGCAGGCACACCAGGAACCTGGAGGACTACCAGCGGCAGCGCCTGTGGCTACTGGAGCACCAGATCCACATCCAGGAGCACTGTGTCCAGGAGGACCTGCGGCTGTGGCAGCGGAGCTTGGAGGTGCTGGAGGAGCAGAGCCGTGCCCTCAGAGGTCACCTCCAGACCCTGGTTGACAGGTTCCTGCCTCCTCCTACTCCAGCCCCTGCAGCCGTCCCAGCTCTTGCTCCTCCTCCCACTCCTACACCTCCTCCCGCTTTCTCTGCACCTCCTGCCCCACCCTCCACACCCACTCCCCCCCGACGCCCCCACACCTGCAGTGCTGTGAGACGGGAGAGCCAACAGGACCCCCAACCCTGAGCTTTCCCTTCCCTTCCTCCCCTTCCACCCCCTTCCAGCTCCCTCCTCCCAGATTTCCCCCTCCCCTCTCCCACCCTCAATCCTCCTTCCCCCCACCCCAGTTATGTAAAATGAAAAGAGATTTTTGTTGGCAAAGCAGGTGTCTTCATTTGACATTAGGAAGGGGAGTTAGGGAGGGGAAGGAAGGGAGGGTGGAAGAAGGCCCCAGTGGGGCATGCAGGGAGAGTTCAGTCCTCCTCCTCCACCTGGAAGCTCTCCCTCAGGGCTTCTCGGATTCGGATGGTCCCCCGCTGGGCTTCCTGGACGGCGGCAGTGCGGGGCTGTGCTTACTGGTCAGCCATGCGGTCAGCCTCAGCCATCCAGGCTGGCAGGAAAGCCTCCCCCTTCTGCTCACATAAATTGTGCAGCACACAACATGCTGCCACCATGGGAGGGATATTGTGTCGGCGAGGTTGAGGCGGGTGAGGAGGCACCTAAATCTGGCTTTCAGGCATCCGAAGGCCCCCTCGACCATGATGCAGGCCCTGGTAAGCCTGGCATTGAAGGCCTGGTGGGAGGGGTTGAGGTGCCCCGTGTACGGCTTCATCAGCCAGTGCTGTAGGGGGTAGGCTGCATCCCCCACCAGGTACACGGGCATGTCCACGTCCCCGACCCTGATGTGGCGGTTGAGAAAGAAGGTCCCGGCATGCAGCCTCTGGCACACGGAGGAGTTGCGGAACACCCTGGCGTCATGTGCCTTGCTGGACCAGCCCACATTAATGTCCGTGAACTGGCCCCGGTGGTCACACATGGCCTACAGGAGCACAGAGAAGTACCCCTTCCTGTTGATGTACTGGGAGGCCTGGTGTCCCAGGACACGGATGGGGATATGCGTCCCGTCGATGGCCCCTCTGCAGTTGGGAAAGCCGAGGGCACCGAACCCCCGGATGACGGCCTTTGGGTCAGCGAGGCAGACCACCCTGCGGAGCAGCACCCGGTTGATGGCCTTGACCACCTGCAGAGGGACACAGCAATCCGCGAATCACTGGTGCACCCAGTGGCTGGGAGTGTTCGTGCCCTGGCACTGCCCCGTGCCTCACTCCCAGAAGCAACCCCCGTGGGTGGAGTGCAGTACGGCCGGGACAGACCGAACCCTCCAGTGCAGGGCACTTTTGCATCCTCCCCTCCACGTTTTCCCTGGGGCGGCCCATCCCCTCCTTGCAGCCTCCCTTCCCCCCCGTCCCAATGGCTGGTGGGTGCTGTACCTGTATGAGCACTGCTCTGACGGTGGATCTCCCCACGCCGAACTGGTTCCTGATGGATCCGTAGCTGTCCAGCATGTAGAGCTTCCATGGGGTGATGGCCACATGCTTCTGGAGGGGGATGGCAGGCCTCATGCGAGTGTCCCGTCTCTGCAGAGCAGAGGCGAGCCTCTTGCAGAGCTCCAGGAAGGTGTCCTTCTTCATCGTGAAGTTCTGGGTCCACTGTCTGTCTCCCCAGTGCTCCATGATGATGCGGTCCCACCAGTCGCTGCTGGTGTCCAGACACCAGATGCGGCGGGGCACGCTGGCGTCCAGGCACTGCTGCCGCTCCTCCACAACCCCCAGGGAGGCCGGGGGAGAGGCAGGGGGCTGGTCTGCACCAGGTGGTGCAAGACAGCCTCCACCCATTGCCGGCAGGCTTGCAGCAGCAAGTCCAAAAACTGGAGCAGCATGCCCAGGGTGAGCTCTGGCTCCATGTTGCCAACTGCAGCGGCGTCCCCAATGGGAAGCACTGACACAGACAGGTGGAGAGAAAAATGCTTTGCTGTCCCTCAGCGAGGTAGGCAAGCAAACGGAAAAGCTGAGAACCGGCTGTCCAGGAGGGTCCCTTTAAGCACGAGCCTCAGATAGCCTGAGACAGCAGCCACACAAAACAACTACTGACCTGATGCCCTGCCAGAACCGGTTTCAGCTGCCCTTAAATGCGACCCAGCATCCAATCAGTGTGGACGTGCTAGTTTAAATTAGCAAAATGCTAATTCGAATTAGTTTTTAAGACTAGATGCGCTAATTTGAATTAGCTTAGTTTGAATTAGTGCTGTAGTGTAGACATACCCTCAGTTGTATCCCAGAACTCGCTTGGTTCTAACTTCAGTTCCAGATTTACTTCTCTCAGTGGGTATGTCTGTGCTACAAAGTGAATTTGAACTAACAGCCATTAGTTCAAATTAACTTTAATAGCGGCTATACATACAAACCGCTAGTTCAAAATTAAATCGAACTAGCAGAGCGCTTAATTCGAACTAGGTAAACCTCATTCTACGAGGACTAACGTCTAGTTCGAATTAAGTAGTTCGAATTAAGGGCTGTGTAGCCACTTAATTCGAACTAGTTGGAGGCTAGTCCTTCCCAGGTTGCCCTGGTGGCCACTCTGGGCCAAACCAGGGAAACTCTTCTGTCCCCCTCCCTATCCCAGAGCCCTTAAAGGGGCACGGTCTGGCTATAGTGCTTGTGCCAGTTGCAAGCCTGCCAGCACCAAGCCAGCAGACCCTGACTAGAAGCGGATTCAAAATTTCAGCACACATAAGATGGATTTTCTACAGATCTGTGCTATGCTTGCCCTATGGCTGCAGAGTGCCAGAGATGTGTGCAATCAGGCCAACCCTTCAGTCCCCATATTGGATGGGACAGCACCTATTCTATGCACCTATTCTTTTACTTAAAATTGTGTTCACCATGTTTCCACTACAGCAATGTAACTTCCATGGATGCTAAAAGTAAATGAGAACTAAGGGAGTATGAGAGAACCCATCAATGAAAGGAAATTTTGTATGTGGATGCACAGTAGTTTGCACAGACATCAGTGAGTCAACTTTTTAAATTAGACAGCCCTGCTTACAACCTTCCTCAGATTCCTTCATCCCTCCCACCTGTTAAAAAAACAATATGTATTGTTGCTCCTGGGTTTATTAAAGCATGGATAGTGCAGCAAGGTTTGAATGGATACAGAATATCCAGTAGGTGCCCTTTGCTGGAGAGCCCACAAATTGCCCTCTCTCAGCAGCACCTTATAGAAGATTATGGAAATGTGAATCATTACACAGTGTAGATTAATATGAAAAAATAGAGAATTTGACCTTACTTCAAAGCTGTACATTCTGCAGAATCCCCATGTACATTTTTCAATACATATGCCTCTCTTACACTGTCTACTTGCTTGAGCTATTTTAATATAAACAGTCAATAACAAATCCTTCAATTTTAGAAGCAGCTCTTAATGGTGTTCAATATTTTCATCATTACTGAATACCCCACCTCCTTTTAATCAATATAGTGTGAACCATGAACAACCAGTGGGGATCCTCACAGATCCCTTTCAAATAGAACACCCCATTTAGAAAGAATGAAATTTTCGTCTTCGGGGTAATCATGTCTAATAATTTTTAGATTTGTTTATACTTTAAAATCACATCCATCAAAACAGTGTCAATAGAACAATGATAGTCTACCCTTATTAGAAGATTATTATTTATAGCACCATTCCTCAGATGACTTTTCTATCTTAACTGATTAATAACAGGAGTTGAGCAAATGTATGTGTAGTTCTTAGAAAACTAGAGATATTTTTTCTTGTTTCACATGAACACTAAGATCAATGCTTTCCCCCCAGGAAATGTATAGAGAGAGAAGGAAAGACAAACTTTCATATACGGAAAAAGGAATGTGTTAACCAAGGCTATCCTCCTGTAGAGAAGCAACTTAGCTGTTATTCTTGTATAAATCGATGTGGATGAGAAAAATGCACCCTCGATGCTTCCATGCAACTTTCTGATGGCTATGATCAGGAAGGATTTTAACATTTTGAGAAGTCACAAAAAGTGTGTCTAAGACTTCTAAATGTTACCATCAAGTTCTAGACACAGCTTATAGAATAATTTACATCAAATATTTTATTCACTTAATATTTTCCACTATTTGATTGGCTTAGAGCACAAAACTGCCATAGATGTGCACACATATGTATTATGATTTTTTAAATATATGGAGAAAATATGACTTTTTTTCATTATTCATCATCATCAAATATTCATAGTCTACTATAGGTTGGACATCCCTGTTCTCGCACTCTCAGGACCTGACTGGTCCTGGATGAGGGATTTTGCTGGACCAAGGAGGTCATTTCTGGTGCCCCCTACTGCTGGCCCCATCCTCTGCCCTGCCTCCCCACCCCCGGCTTCCTGACTCCCCCAGGCAGGCCAGCTGGATCACATGCAGGGATTCCCCCTCTCTCCCGCTTCTCCTCCTTCAGCCATGCACTGGCTCGTGTACAGGGCTTCCTGCCTCCCTCTCTCCCCACAGCCCTACTGAGTAGCACTCTGGCTTCTGTTCGCTCCTCCCTTTCAGCCCAGTTGAGCTGTGTGCCAGGTCTTGACTCCCCTCTCCCGTAGTCCAGCTGAGCAGCACACTACCACCCCTGCATCGAGTTGGGCTCATGACCTTCCCACACCCCATAGCATGCTGGGAATCTAATGGCTGGGGAAGACTCACTACTTTGTCCTCAGCAGCGAGCTGCTGCTGTAGCTGAGAGAAAAGTGCCCCTCCCTCAGCCAGGCAGCTCTATGTGCGGCAACCCTGAGCGGGGCTTATAAAGCATCTGCAAGGCCATGATGCCATGCACCTTAGAGGAAACCTTAGTTGCTGGACCAGTTTATAGAGGTGCAACCAGTATGGACTGTTGAGTCAGCAGAATAATCATCATATGCACTCAGCTGTAGTTAAAAGATACCACAAGAAAAATCAGTTTACGTCACACGTATCATACAAAAGAATTTGGTTTGGCCCTTAAGGATATGTTACTTGGAACATGCTTAGCTGTGCCTAAAAAAAATGTATCAAATAAGGGAAATGGTGGTAAGTTCTAGAGGATTTGTTTTTGTTTTTCGTTTTTTATAGCTAGGAGTGAACATTGTGAATATTGAGTAGCAATCTATTAATCTTCTATTTTGGTGCTCAGGGCACAGGGCAGAGTTCAAGTCATCCATTTCATTTTGCTTTTCAGTTAAATACTGAGAGGTTGGAATAACTTGTTATATTTGCAGTAAAATGACAACAGACAGTGGAGTTGCCCCACACTTTGTTTAGTCATTTACACCAAGGAAATGAATGTAAAACACTGCCAGTCTGAACTGGCAGCATTTTATAGTCACTCTGACCTAGTATAAATGATTGTACAAGGTGAGAGCACCGGAGATTCAGGGCAGTGTGTATGTGCAGGCATAGAATAGCGTGTCCCTGCTAGTTTAAAGGGGATTGGAACAGATACTCAGAATCATATGTTCCCAGGTTGAATAAAGATCCCCCCTATGACTCTCTTGTTTAGCCTTATCTTGCAATGCATAATGCACATTAAAGAGGGCATTTGTATATTATGAAAAGTTTTCTATGTACTTGGTGTTCATATCTGGCTAGAATAAACAGTCTTTTTCCCTTATTGTTGAGTGCAATAAACAGCAGTTATCCAGCACGTTTGGTAGTTTACACAGTTTGTATTCCCTGTACATTGTGCAGGGGGGCTTATTTCATACATCATTGCATAGTCACAGCTGATAATCATAAATCAAATAAATAAAGCTCACCTGGCATTGAGGATGCATTATGTATGTTCACTAAATGCAGAAAAATTCAGGTAGAGAACTGTATTTTTTTTTTTTTAACCAGAGCTTGCCAATGTCAACTTCTATAAATTCTAAGCCAAATTATATGAACATCAAATATTTTCCTAACATTTCTAGACTATTCCTTAAATAAATAATCTTCGGTTGATATAAACATAGAGAAGATTTGGTTTTCTTGGGCACATCTAAGATGCTCAATGCTCTTATAAAAGTGTCCAGGACATCCATATGTAAGCTAACCTAATGTACAATAATGTATGTACACTGTAGTAAACTAAAAGTTACTAATGCTCTTGCAGCTATTGCTGTTCAGTCCAGAACACTGCAGCATCTTGTAGACATAATATCCCTCAGCATGGTTTGTCAGCAGGACAGAACCTAGGATGTGCTGCATCAAAAACAAAGGTCTCTGCCAAGTCAACTAATGGCATTATTCTGACTGCTGGTTGTAATAGTAGAATGTTGTTATCTGTGTGCCCCAGCTTCTAGAGGGTGATGTAACATGATACTTATCCAACATGTTCAATATGCCTTGTTTTTTATCATGGTTCTGAACTGAGCAACAGAGCGAGCTTCTGCTTTATTTATCCTTTCATTATGTGCAAAAGGAAGCTCCACACAGACTTTGGTATTGTTCAAACAAGTGATTTTTGTTGTTGTTGAGGATTTCTGCCAGAAGTGACACACTGTGCTGTTCCTCAGATGTTCCTTAGTTGGGAGGAACTTGTATAATGATGGACAGAAGCACAGCAGATGCTTTTTCAGGCTTCCGCATGCTTTTTAAATGCAGGTTCACTTATTCTAACAGAAGAACCTGCAGGGTGGTGCCCAGAGCAGAGCTATAGATTTGTCTATTAATTTTCTGTCTCAGAATTCTTTGATCTTCTTGTGGGACTGTTTTATTCCACATCATTAGCTGTGAAGGCTGGGGAGATACAAGAACTCACAGGGACATAGAGTTGAAGGCCAGACTGAATCATGTAGTCTGACCACCTGTCTCTCACAGGCCCCAGGTTACCAGGCATTCAGTTTTCAACTGGAACACCCAGTTGAAAAGGGATCTTGGTGGCTCTAGTCAGCACCTCTGGCTGGGCCATTTTGAAGTTGGTCAAAGTCACAGCAGTCCTAAGACAGGCTCCCTGCCTTCCCAGGCTCTGAGTGACTCCTGGAAGTAATCAGCATTTCCTTCTGGTTCCTATGTGGAGGAGTGGCCATGAGGCTCTTCATACTGTCTCTGTCTCAAGCATTGGCTCTGCAGGTCCCACTGGTCAGAATCTTTGGCCATTGAGAGCTGCAGGGGTGGCACCTTCATTCAATGACGGAACACAGGCACCTCTCCCCACAACCTAATCTTTGTTTCTACTTCCCACAAGCAGTGCTTTCAAGGGGGTTTTCTTAATATATAATAAAACCTATCCAACCATTCTTAGAAGATTATTAAACAAATGGGGGGTGAGGAGGGAGAAAACTTGTCCTAATAACAAGTTTCTGAGCTGCCTATCCTCTTGTTTAGAGATATCACTATATTGTCCCACAGCCTTTAAGTTGTCCCTGAATTCCATGATGTTGTACCCTATAAAGCTCGCTCCTGCTGTAAGATAATATGTATTTCACAAAGATGACACTCTAATAGAGACGATGGAGTGCTCTTGTACACTATCCTCTATCAAACAAAAACACAACAGCCTATTCTTATCAGACTAGAATAGTGGCAGAATTCTGTTCACACCCAAATTCTCACTGTCTGAAAATGTCAGTGAAGAAGCACAGTTCATCTTCATTCAAGATATCAGTTGTCACAGAGAACTGACAGTACACAAAGTACTTCAGTGTATAGTACCAGCTATGCAACTGAAAATGATCCTTAACGCTGATGTATTTTTCCAGAAGGTATCAGAAAGCAACCTTTTCTCAGATGGGTGTGGGGAAGCCTACACTCTATATATTATTTCTAAGAAAGTAGCAGTTTCCTACAAATGTGTTTCAAAATCCTGTTTTTGTGCTTTTTTCAAAAATTTGTATTCTTAAATTGCTTTTTACAGTGTACAAGATATGGAAGAGGCACAAACAATTGAGATTTTCCCTTGCTTGTATGTGTGTTTCTTTTCCAAAAGGAAACATGATATCTTAGGTTACACTTATTTTCCACATAACCTTTGAGAACCCCAAACCCTAGAGTTTGAGGTATGCAAGGAATTCAGAATCTAAGTGATTTAATGTGCCCAATGAATTTAATACTTTGGAATGCTAATCAGTTACTCTAAACAGAATTGTTTACACATCCCTGGAGGCAACCACTTAAAAAAATCTTTAAAACCCATTCAAGTAAGAATCATTAAAACTTTATACTCTGGTGTGCTTTAAAGGATATGCTTCTAGGAGAAGTATAAACTGAGCCAGATTTCCAAGTAAGTTAGATGTCCATGTACCATGACTGCATGCACAAATTGGGCAGTTGTGAGTGGCAATGGACAAATCTGCTAATTGGCACACACCATTTCCAAACTAAGCATAAAATTGCACTTGCATTTTGTGCCCACAACTGTATGTCTAATGTGTCTGAAATCTTGTATGGCATGGTAACGTCAGTATGTAATCCTGTCTGTCCATCTATGTACAAAGTGGGCCAAGAAGGTGTTGCACAGATCCAGATTAGCTGACAGTTATAATGTGAGTCAGAATCAAAGCTATGGTATGGATAGGATTAGAAGTATGGAGTGCAGGCCATATGAGGTGAGATTAATAAAACTGGGACATTTCAGCTTGGAAAAGACAACTAAGGAGGAAGATGGTAGAAATCTATAAAATCAAGAATATTGTGGAGAAAATGAATAAAGAAGAGTTATTTACCCCTCATAACACAAGAATTAGGGGTCACTGCATTAAATTAATAGGTAGCAGGTTTAAAACAAACAAAAGGAAGTATTTCTTCACACAACACTCAGCCAGCCAGTGGAATTTCTTGACAGAAGATGTTGTGAAGGCCAAGACTTTAACGGGGTTCAAAAAAGATCTAGATAAATTCATCATAGATCCATCAATGGCTATTAGCTAGGCTGGGCAGGAATGGTGTCCCTGGCCTCTGTTTGTCAGAAGCAGAGAATGGGTGACAGGGGATGAATCACTTGATGGTTACCTGTTCTGTTCATTTCCTCTGGGGCACCTGGCACTGGACACTGTCATTAGACAGGATACTGGGCTAGATAGACCTTTGGTTTTACTCAGTATGGTTGTTTTTATTTTCTCATGTTTTTATGAGATGGGACCATTTTGTAACAAATTGTTCTCCTGAGATTTCAGCTGAATGGAAAAATAGGACCTTTGAGTTCTGATCTTGTCTCTGATCTATTTCATAACAGAAAGCAGGATGTGACTGATGGACAGGACTTACCTTGAAAGGTGGTAAATTACCGATATTATGTCATAAGTTGAATTAGCCAATTCAGCCATCAACATCAGCACAGCTGCATCCCCCCATACTCTTAAACTATAATAACTTGGACTATTTTCAAATGACATAAACACAATAAAAGATAAAAGATTAGTGTTAAAAACCCGAAGATAAAGGTGGCACAATGTTTAGTTAGGTGCTATAGAATAGGCCAGCTGTAATGAGAGCTTTTGATTTTGATGTCTAATACTTGACTGGTGTTTTTGAGAATAGAATAGAAGAACAAGCAGGATCTGGGATGAGAAGATTTGGAGCTGAAAGGAGTGAAAAAAGGAACAACAGGGAATTGAAAGAATTGGGGAAGTGAGAATAAATGAAACAGCATGTGGAATGGAAAAAAAACCCAAGACGCCAGTGAGGGGGTGGACGTGTTGGAATGAACTGAAGAGCGCATAGGAACAAGCAGAAACATTACTCTTTCTGATTTGTAATAATGGCTGTGTTTTGTATTTGGACTTAAATATAGATGGCAGCATGCATTCTGCAAGACAAAAAAAGGAAGACAAGAAAAAACAAATGCTGGAAATACAACTTTGGGTTGTACTAAAAGCATAAAAGCCTTTCAAATACCTGTCTTTTGATTTATTATGATGTTCCCAGAATCCAACAATGTCTGGATAACCTTGCATTTTAAATTTATGAATCTCTACAGTAAAGACGATGGTTTACGTTATTTTTTGACAAATGCTTTGATTTTATTCATAGGGAAGACTGTTTTCACAAAAGTAGCAATGTTAGCTCTGTTGTCCTCCCTAATTCCAGTGTGACATACCTATCAGCTCCCATCCCCTTCCATTTAAATTGAGTCTTCACTTCCTAGTTAAATTGTTCTGTGCTATATTTTCATTTCTTGGAGCTTCTTTGTTCCAGCTAGGAACTGGTTGCATTTTGGCAATGGGGGAACTGGAAATAGTTATGTAAAATGTCTTATGGGCCCTTGCTGTGGAAATAGTTACAGAAATAGTTTGTAAAATGTCTTGGGGTGGAAGTCCTTTGATTAGATACTAGGTAGGTAAATGTAACATATTAATGTTGCTTTCATTTGAGTATGCTGTGCTTTACTTCCCCAACTTTAATTAATGTTGATATGAGACAGAGAGAAAAAACAGTTTTTTGTACAAGCTAAAAAATATTAACCTTGTGAAGGGTATGCATGTGTTCATTTTAAACAAAATGTGGTTTGGAAAGTAGGTATGCATAAAGAAGCATGCTGTGGCTCACCACCCTAGGAACAGCCTAGAAAAGGCTAAGGGGAGGGGGGATGAACTCAACATGTGGAGTGGAGAAGTACAAGCATGTGACAAACATAGCCATATATGGAAAGGTTGAGTCTGATTGGTTTAGAAGTTTGTGTTACATAACCTGTTATGTAACTGCCATGTGCTATAAAACAGCAAGAGGAGGGGCTCCTTGCTCGAGGGGCTCGGCAGATTTTAGTACCAGAGGCTCTCTCTTTGTGCACATTGAATAAAGTCTTGTTGAATTGAATTGAAGTATTGAAGACCCTTGATTCTGCCCAGCACCTGACTCTCTGGGAACCGCAAAATCCCAACACTTGACACTTCTCTGTCTCCTTTTCTCCTTAGGTATTGATAGAAATGTATGGCTACGTCTAGACTGACATGATTTTCCGCAAATGCTTTTAACGGAAAAGTTTTCCGTTAAAAGCATTTGCGGAAAAGAGCGTCTAGATTGGCATGGATGCTTTTGCGCAAAAGCATTTTTTGTGGAAAAGCGTCCGTGCCAATCTAGACGCACTTTTGCGCAAAAAAGCCCCAATCGTCATTTTCGCAATCGGGGCTTTTTTGTGCAAAACAAATCTGAGCTGTCTACACTGGTCGTTTTGTGCAAAAGCTTTGTGCAAAAGGGACTTTTGCCCGAACGGGAGCAGCATAGTATTTCCGCAAGAAGCACTGATTTCAGACAGTAGGAAGTCAGTGTTCTTGCTGAAATTCAAGCAGCCAGTGTAGACAGCTGGCAAGTTTTTCCGCAAAAGCTAGTGCTTTCACGGAAAAAACTTGCCAGTCTAGACACAGCCTAAGTGTCTGAGAAATATAGAGAAGAAGATATAACCCTAATATATACAGATTATATATTTTGGCTGGTGAATAGTCATGTCCCCACACAGAAAAAGGAATGTGTTTTTACCCACAAGAGTTAGTGTCAAGAATGTAATCTAGGCATTTGTGGATAGTTTTCTGAAAACATCTGCTCAGTGTGCATCAGCAATCAGAAAAGCTAATACTATTGGAAGCCATTTGATGATGACATGTTCTGTTCATTCTCTCGGGGCACCTGGCATTGTTCACTGTCAGAGGACGGAATACTTGGCTAGATGGACCTTTGGTGTGACCCACTATGGCCGCTCTTATGTTGTTCATTAGAAAAGCGGTAGAAAATTAGATAGAAAACATAATAATGCAACTATGTAAATCTATGATGTGCCCACACTTTGGACATTATATGAAGTTTTGGTTGCCTCATCTCAGGGTTGGAAAAGTTCAAAGAAAGGTAACAAAAGTGATTGGGGTATGGAACAGTTTTCTCATGAGGAGAGACTAAAAAGATTGGGCGTCTTCATCTTAAGAAAAAAGATGACTAAGACCTCATAGTCTCCTATCAATTCATGAATGGTGTGGAGAAAGTGAATAAGGAAGAGTTACATACCCCTTCACATTATATAAGAACCAGGTATCACCTATTGAAATTAGTAGACAGCAAGCTTCGAACAAACATAAGGAAAGTTTCTTCAGCTAATGCCCAGGCAATCTGTGGACCTCGCTGCTGGGGGATACTATGAAGGCAAAAAGCATAAGTGGGTAAGATAAGGAAGATAAGTCCATCCATGGCTATTAGCCATAATTGTCAGGCACACAACCCCATGCTCTCGGTGTTCCTAAACCTCAGATTACCAGGAGATGGGGATGGATTGTTCAATAATTTCTTTGCACTATTAGTTCCCTGGGCTACTGGGATAGATGAACCATTGGACTAACTCACTATGGCCATTCTTATATTCTTATTAAGGCCATTGTAATTTTAACATGCTAACTAGTTGAGGTGAACTTTAAGCACTGCTTTAGCATTCCTGTTTTCATGAGCACCATTATTTTCTGCCCTTGACCCCTCTGAACCTGGGGTGGAGGGGGTTTATAAATGCCATTCAAAGAGCCTGTTCAACATGATATGTCTATTGATTCACAAGATGGATATATGCACTTGAGGATTATACTGCAAATCAAGAAAAGAGCCTCCTTCCTGTAAAAATATTACAAGTTCTTCATTATGATTCTAGCTTTATATGTTCATTTTATGTTATAACATTTTCAGGTATACTTCTATTGCCCATTTTAACTTCACTATATATAACCTCTATGAACATTGCATTTTTCCCATTTAGGTTTGGGAAATATGATAATCCAGTGTTTTCAGTTTGAATCCAGTGAATAACTACAATAGTAAACACACTATTAGAACAAATATTGCTCACCTTTATAGATCACTCTGAGAAGGTGAATTAGTTTGCTGTATTTATTATCAAAAGCCTAATATAGGACCTTATCCACCATTATTGAAAACCATTGAAGAGTTGCTTTTGACTCAATGGAAGTAGCATTGGGCCCATATATGCAATATCATATTTGGTTAACCTGGTAACATACACAGTGCAGCAGGTACAGCACTCATGGGGAATGGAAGATGTTGGTTAATGAAATGTGACAGATAACAAAGCTTATTGCTCTGCCCCTGCCAGCAGATCTGGCCCCCAGCAGCTTGAGGCAGACTGAGGGGGAAGGAGGGACCTGCTGATGACAGCCACCGGCAGTGCCACACTGCCCTGTCAAAAACCCCACAACTTCTGATTGGGGAGGCATGAGTCAGGTGTGTGCACCTGAAGGTGGAAAACAATGCTGGTTAACAAAGTTTTCCAGTTAAAGAGTGCTGGATAACAAAGCTTTCACTGTATAAAGAAATGCCTCTATTTACATGATATTTTGTCCTTAATATAATTTGGAATACATCATCAATCTATCACATGTTCAGGCAAGCATATATAATAAGCCATGTTAGTAGCCATATATATAATTCATAGTGTTTACAATAGCGTGTGTGTGTGTGTGTGTGTGTGTGTGTGTGTGTGTGTGTGTGTGTGTGTGTGTGTATGTATTAGAAGATTTACCTGGGTCCTTCAAGAGCAGGAGACTGGTGGGGGGAGGGTGCAGGAGTCAGGGCAGGGCCTTGGGGATGTGAGGGACTCAGGGAAGGAGGCCAGGGCTGTCGGGGGGTGCAGATGTCAGGATAGGGAGGGGGTTGATGAGGGGTTTAGCGCAGGTGGCTGAAGATGTAGGGAGAGTGTAGGAGTCAGGGTTGGGGCATGAGGAGTGGCTCAGGGCAGAGGGTGGGGATGCAGGAGTAAGGGCAGGGGTGCTGGAGCTCAGTGTCAGGGTGGAGAGCTCAGGGCAGGGGTGTCTGCCAGCTTCTCTCTGGGAGTGGCCCAGGATGACAGGGACCACACACTCTGCCTGCTGACTTCACCCCAGGATAGATCTGGGGCAGAGGGAGGTGCACACCATACACCAGCTTATCCCTGGAGCAAGGGAGGCTGTGTACCCTGCCAACGACTTTTCCCTGGGGTCTGGGCTGGAGCAGCAGGATCCTGGGGTGGCAGGAAGGGTGCTCCCTGGCCCCAGACTGGGACAGAAGAGGCCACACAGCCTGGGTGTGGAGAGGAGGGGCAGGCACACTGGGTGCCCAATGGTGTTGAGGATGGTCGGCCTATGGCTTCTTGGGGTAGAGAACGGCGCTCCCAAGCAGTGGGGCTCTCCCCTCCCCGTCCCAGTCTAGCACTGCAGCCAAGGGCTGGGGGAGGGATTTGGGACAGAGAAATACTTATCCGGTCCAGTGGCTGGCAATGTGGAATGTCCTGACCAAAGCTGGCCACTATCTTCCTTGTGTAGCCACCGCCCTGTGGTCACTCTGGAGTATAGCCATCCCTCTGATAAGCCCTCTCCCTTTCCATGTTATGGAAAATAATTGAATTCCAGGCACTTCCCATTTCCCTGGCACAACCAAGCCTTCACCTTGCTTTAAGTTATGATAAGACGAAGCTGCACACCAAATTTGATAGTCCTAACTCTTACCTTTACAAGGAGTTCTTGAACAAATGGACTCTGAGACAGACAGACGGATGGACTCACAGACAGACACACACATCTCTAAAATATAGCGTAGTCACTGTAGTACATTTTATACAGATCAACAATACTACTTACTTTGCAGTTCAAGTGTTTAGCACTGCCAGAGAGCGTTTATTCTCCGCTAGTTCTTGATGAAGGTCAGATTAATTAAAAAAAAAATTGAAATCTTTTCTCCTGGGTATAAAAAGGTGAATATAATTCATAATGGAAATATATTTTCCTTTGTGGCATTGTCACTTGCTTGATTTTTTTCTCCAAAAGAAAACTCATCCACTGTCATATAACCTCTAGGGGCAAATACTCATCAACTGGAAAATATAAATAGCTATTGGTAAAATACTCCTTTTCCCCTCCCCAGTAAACATGTTGTCTGGCAATATACGTAAAAGATAAATGATTATGATTTTGGAAACAGTGTTCAACACTAGCAGAGTTGTGCTCAATGAGCCTTTCTCACTTGTCATTGATTTGGCAATTTAACACTAAATTTTAGGTGTTGACAGTGTTTAAATGGGTGGCCAGTCTCTAACAGAGAGATCTGGTACCAACCAAGGCAAATGTGGGGAGGATAGTACAGTGTTTAGAGTGCTAGCCTAGGGTTTGGGAGAATGCAGTTTCACTTTTTTCCTCTGCCACAAATTTCCTGTGTAACCTTGGAAAACTCACTTAGTCATTTTGTGCCTCAGTTCCCCATTGTAAAATGGGGATACAAATGTGATTTCCTACTGCACAGGCATGTTGCAAGGAAAAGTGTATTGGAGACAAGGGCACTATCAAAAATTACATTCATTGGGACCTGTAGCAAGGGTCTCATCCTATAAAGCCAGAGTGGGTAGTGTGATAAAAACAATAACCCCATTTCATCTGACTAGAGAAGCAGAAACAGGTGAGAAAATAACTGAAGGAGTAACGGAGAGAGAGAGAGAGAGAGAGAGTCCCTGGGACCAGTAGGTTTCAGGAGAGGGAACATATGGAGCAATCTCAAACCAAGGTTCCCTAAAAGGAGCAGATCAAGCCTTATATATACTTGGTTGGACTCTGTTATTCCAACACAATTGATAAACTATCTAGAGGCCTGAGTCACTACCTAACAGTGTCACAGCAATTGCTGTCTAGGGATGTTAGAGATGGGAAAGAGTTGGGCAACACTGGCACTAGGTGGCACCACTGGTGAGCCGATGGGTGCCACAGTCCCCTTTCTAGATCTTGCCCTTTAAATTAAGATCAGATGTCTTTCTACAGTACCTTACAGCAGTGTTTCCCAAACTGTGGTCCATGGCCCAGTACCGATCCTTAGGAAAAAAAATACCAGGGTCTCAGAAAAATTTTTGCAAGTGCTCGCCATGCTGTCCACAACCCCCTACATGAACGCTGCGCTGAACTCCCAGTGTCAACGGAGGTAGCACAGGCTTCCTGCAGGATTGGGGGCAGTTCTGCAGCTGCACACCAGGTCCTGGAAATACGTGGGCTGCTCTCTCCCCTGCCCCAACAGCCAGCACGGTACCTAAAACACTGGTCCATCGTGCACTGGGGACTTTGTTCCCCTGCTGCCTTCCTGCGTGTGGGGAAGTGGGTGGGGATCCGGGACTGCGCCAGCTCCAGCTGCTCGGGTGGCGCATGCTGCTGTGGGGAGTGGAGGAGCAAGGCGGTTGAGGCAGGCGCGGTCCGGGACTCCCCCCTATCCCCTCCCCTCACGTGGGAAGGCAGCAGGGGAATACAATCCCCAGCGTGCCGGCTCTAGCTGCTTGGGCAGTGTGCGCTGCCGTGGGGAGCAGAGAAGCAAGGCGTGTGCTGCCCGAGTGGTTGGGGTTGGCTCAGTCCAGGACTCCCCCTCCGCCAGCACAGGAAGGCATCAGGCATGCAACGGACCACTGTGTCAGGTACCACACTGTTGTTTGGGGGACGGGGGAGCAGCCCGCGCGCTTCTTGGACTTTGGCAGTTACAGGATCCCCAGGTATTGGTCCTTGTCCCCTCCCCCTTCCCAGACCCCCACAAGTACCCTGCCTCAGCACCCACAAGCACCCTGTCCCTTGCCCCAGCACTCATTGGCACCCTTCCCCAGAACTCTGTCCCAGCACCCACAAGCACCGTTGGGGCCACGTTAGTGAGGTTTGAGGAGTTTGGAGGGGCTGTGTTTTTGTATCTCACTTGTGTGGCTCCGACTGACTTTTCTGTGGACTAAAGTTGGCACTGGGGGCTTTGGGAGGACCAGAAACAATTTATTTGCATATTCATCATTTGCTTAATGAATATGCAAATAAATGTTACCAGTCCTCCAAAAGCTCGTGAATGGATTTACTGGTCCCCAGTATCAGAAAGCATTACAGTCCAGTCTATCTACAACCTATTTTGTGTAGGAGATAAGATGAGATGATAATACTGATCTTAAAATGTATTAATTAGATTTGGTTCTGGCATGTCTGGTAATCATTTTAATTTCACTAGCTGGGTGCCCATTCCACACTGCTTTGTCACCTCTCTCTCTCTTCTTCCTTCCCTTCCTGCCTTGATTGCTTGAAGGCTAAGACTCCAGCTAGAAGTGAGAAGCAGCTGTGGTAGATTAAGGAGGCTATCAACCTGAAGGGAGCTCAGCCCAGATGGTGGTATGACTTCAGTGAGGGCCCATCAAGTGAAAAAAATTCCCATTGACACAGATTGGAAGTGGGGAATGGGTGCTGGTGGTGAAGTGCTTAGGAGGGGAGATAAGCTTCTGCTGAGAATTGAGGTGGCAATGTGGAACAGAGGAAGGAATCCATAGAAGTATATCCATCAAGCTAAAGAAGGTACAGCTGGACTTGGGGAGTGTGAACAGCATGAGGTGATGGGGTAAGAATGACAACTAGCTCCTAAGGGGAAAGGAAGGCACAGAACAGTAGTAGGTAGGCAGGTATGAAAATGTGCTTTTTATTCAAAGTTGTTTCCCTCACTTCTTTAGCCTTGTCTTTTTAACCATGACAAGAAAGTGATAGAACAATGGCAGGGCATATTCTAATAGCATTGTGCCTCTGCAAACACAATGATGGTTAAGAATTTTCCAAAATTTTTAAATTTCTAAACATGATTCCATCACTTTATTAGCATTCAGTTCAAGACATAGGGTACTTTTTAACAGCTATTCTCTTGATGTACCTTCCATCAGTTAGATAAGTGAACATAGTTGTAGCATACAGGGAGGGGAAGAGGTATTGAAAACAAGAGGGAGCAGAGAAGTGAGCACCTTTGTAAATAATGTTGATAATATTTGTAATCTGTGTATTCAATGCTAAAACACTAGGTTTGCATTAGAAATACTCTAGGTAAAATAGACTGAGAAAAATTAATTCACATAGAGGTAATGCTACAAGAGAATGGTGACATTTGTCAGCAATTCTGTTAGAACTCCCAGTTTTCAATGGCTTATGTTACTCTGTCTTTCTAAATTGTGCTGGGCTACATTTCATACACAAGTTGTCAACTCAAATGCAATATTTTACAAATAAAATTTTAAACCCATTAGAATTGCAATTTCTATGCTGCATAACTTCATGTTATTTGATACATATTTTCATCGTTATAAAAGATAAAAGAGAAAATTGGTTCTCTAAAAATTGATAGCAGAGAATTGAAGACAGGCATGAAAAAATAGCAGTTAAGTTATTTTATTTTTCACTTTCCAGTGGAGGAGGTATAGAATGGAAATCTGCTTGGATCAAGGATCTAGTTATTCAAATAAGGTGGAGGTGCATAGTATAAAGATAACAATGGGTCAGAATTATGAAAAAGCTATTCTGGATGCTATTAAAGTTGAAAAATACAGGGGAATGTTCAAAGGATAAGAACAGAGCTGAGGGTCTATGTTTTTCAAACTACACTTCAAGTTTGTGATTTTCACTGAAACTAGCACATTGCCATGCATTTAACCCAAAAAATAAGTCATTTTTCTATATCAGTAGTGGATTTACATTTAGAAATAGGCATTCATGAAAACTTGAGGATCATGTTTTAAAAGATTTTGGCCCATAATGGACTGTTTCCCACCTGGAGTACCCATGTGAACAATACTTTTGGCCCATGCTAGTGAAGTTTAAATTATCCAGGGCACTAAATGTCTATCATAGTGTCCCTTTTAGCTTGATATCAAGAAAATACAGATGTGGAAAGGAATGAGGACTATAAAAAGTAATAGGGCTTAGACTTGACCCAGTAAAAGAGGTCAAAGGAAAAATCCATCATGTTATCCTTAAAGCCCTGAAGCAGTCATAGGTGAGGAAGATGTTCAGAATAGTCTTTACAGCAGTGGTCATGACACTATAACCGAAAATATCTTCTAATTGCTTGATAGACACACAAATAAAATTTGTAAATTTTTGCAAAGGAAGAAAAGACCATAAAGAAGAATTTCTGACTTAAAGAAAGACCTGCAAAGACAATCTATGATATTTTCCCCCTCTTAGATAATTATATAATAAATCTCTGTCTTTCTATCTTAGAGAATTTGTATATCTGTCTATGAGTCTGTCCCTCTGTCCATCCATCTGTGAGTCTGTTTGTTCAAGAATTACTCGTAAATGAGAAGGGGTAGGAAAAACAACTTTGGAATGCACCTGGAAAGGGATTATTCTCCATAGCACAGAAAGGGAGGGAGTTGATTGGAGGGACAGTCATACTGCAGAGTGATAACTGGGGTTCCCAAACCCAGTGTCTCCTCCGGGAAGGCTAATCCACAGTTACCCTCTGGGTGGGGTGTGCATCTCCTCTTCTCTTGGAGTGGTGCCTCCTAAGGGATCTGGGCTGCACTGCTCCTCTCTGTACAGCAGTGTTTGGGGCAGGAGGTCCCAGTCCGTTGCCTGTAATGTGGAAAGCCTTGTCCCCAGCTGGACACTCTTTTGTTGGCATGGCTGCCCCCCTGTGGTTACTCTGCAGAATAGCTGTCTCCCATGTTTGCTGTCCCTAGTGGTCACTTTGCAGTATGGCTGTCCACCCGATCAGCCCCCCTTTTCCACAATATCTGAGATATAGGTGAGAGGATTATTATAGGAGGGGTGGGTAAGATTCTGTGGCCTACACTGTGCAGGGGGTCAGACTAGATGATCATAATGGGCCCTTCTGACCTTAAAGTCTATGAGTCTATGTTATGAAGAACAATCCCATTCCAGGCACATCCCATTTTCCTGGCACATCCAACCCTAACTTTGCTTTAAGTTTGGATAAAAGGAAGCTGCATACCAAATTTGGTGGCCCTAGCTCTTATCATTTAGGAGTTTTTGAACAAATGGACTCACAGATGGATGCACAAACTCTGTAAAATAGAGAGATAATCTTGAGTAATATGAAGTGTAAAATGAGGGTGGCAGTCTCATGTAAATACCCTTTTTCTTTACAGTTGAGTGCTTTTCTTTCTAGCCACAACCAGAGCTCAGAAACATAAATGAAAATGGGAGAGACATTACAATTACCTGTGAAGAAAAATATCTGTATTTTTTAAATCTTTCCCCACCCTCTCACCCCCAAATAGAAAGTTTACTCCAGACTCACGTTGAAGTTTTGAGTAGTTTGGAATGGCTCTTAATTTAGCCCAAATAGTCATACCACTACTGCAAATAGAAAGTACAAGCAACCAAAATAAAAGGATTAGCTACTAGAAGTCCTTGGACAAAAACACCCAACTCATTTCCTTAAGCATTGGCTGCCAAAAGGTTGCAACTTAAAAGCAAGGGACATTACATAAAACAGACAGAGCTTTATTCCCACAGCCTCAGGATAATGAAAGGCCAACAAGATCATAAAAAAATTAACTGAAATATTAGGGTTTGGCAGTAAGTAAGGCAGTCAGGCCAGCTGGAACACCAGGCAGTGATGTCCTATATATAGTATTTCAAAATTACCAGTTCAAAAACAAAAGCAAAAGAGATTTCAGAAGTGACACGCAAGCTTCAGTGCAGGCTCTGACACATGCCCAAATGTAACAAGCTATGTTCAAGACTTTTTAAGGGGCATATCCTCATACTTTTCAAAGACTGAACGTATGTTACTGAAATGGGAACAACATTCCCATTTTGCATGAGGACTTCAATTATTTGGACAAGGATCTTGGTTCACATGCCCATATGTTAAATAAATGAGGCAGAAGAAAATAATATCTTAATTAGGATTTACTAACTCTCTCCAGGTGCCCTGAGATATTGTATCAATGAAAACTTTCAAAGGCTCAGAGTTTGAATTCAAATCAGATTCCAGTCCAAACTTCTGATGACATCCAAACTTCTAGAATTCTTTCCACCACTCTGACTGCTATTTCTCAATAGATCCCTTCCCAACTATACACTATTTTTTCCCCAGCAGGCTCTGGTTCCTGATCATATCTTCAGCTGAAGAGACATGGGAAAGAAAGACTGGCAGTTTGCTTCCGTCTCCTCAGAAGGCAGCCTATTAGGCATGCTGTCCTTCCAACCTCTCTTCAAAATACAGTCTGAGAGCAGCCAGATATACCTCAAAAGCAAACTTCTTCTGAGTATTTTCACTTGTGCCAGGTCCAATCAGAAACTGTAAGTAAAAACTGATTGATAAAGGGGAAATGTGTTCTTACTAGAGCTAGGCCCAAAGAAAAGCCATGGATGCCAAACACACCTGAATTGTGAGAATATTTGAATCTAGAGCTGAACTTTGTGATTTGTGCTGATTTGTGTTTTTTCCCTCTGATTTAATTATCTCTAGCCATCTAAGGAGTCTATGCAGTAACTTCTTTGAGGTATGGAGTGGGGAGAAAAGGTATTTTTTGAGAGTCAGTCTGATTTAGTAAAGGGTGCACTGCATGATAGAATCAATCAGGAGTTTCAAAAGTACCATATTGTGACTGATACTTTAGAACATGATAACATGCTAGCAGAAGGTTCTGTGCTAAGAAATACCAAAGTCTATATGACTGGCAAAATGTCATCCAAATCAATGCTGCCAAAATTAAATGTATAACTAATAAAGATGAGGGAAATAACCAATTAGACTCAAATGGATTTGAATATTTTAAATGGCTAGGTCAGTAAGTGGAAAATACTGTTTAGTGTTTAACGTAGACCGATGGGAAATAATTGAGGTGTAGGCAATGAACCAAAGTAGAAAGTGTATATACAACAGGAACATTATGAGCATAATGACAAGGAAAGATCTAAATGTTGTTATAGACAGATCCATTAAGATGTTAGGATGGTGTTTGAGTCAGAAAAAAAGCCAAATATGAAATTGGATTGCATCAATGAGCAATCTACAGATCCAAACAGATAATATCAGTAGTTTACAAGGCTATTTTATTACCTTGTTTAAAATAAAACCATGAACTCCATTTTCAAATGTGGACACCAAGGTTCTGATACCCAGATCTGTTCAGGTACGTCTAAACTACAGGCAGTCCCCGGGTTACGTACAAGATAGGGACTGTAGGTTTGTTCTTAAGTTGAATCTGTATGTAAGTCGGAACTGGCGTCCAGATTCAGTCGCTGCTGCAACTGACCACCAGTTCTGACTTACTTACAGATTCAACTTAAGAACCTCAGGCGTCTCCAAGTCAGCTGCTGCTGAAACTGATCAGCAGCTGATTCCAGGAAGCCTGGGGCAGAGCAACTCTGCCTCGGGCTTCCTGTAGTCAGCGCTGGTCAGTTTCAGCAGTGGCTGACTTGGGGACGCCTGGGGCAGAGCAGCTGGGGTGCTGCTGGGTTGCTCCAGTAGCACCGCTCCTCGCTCCTTGGCGCTACTGGACCAACCCAGCAGCACCCCAGCTGCTCTGCCCCAGGGTCCACAACAAAAGCCTGGTCTGCGGGGGGGGGGGGAGGGGGGTACACTAGCTGCCCCCCCCCCCCCAGCAGACCAGGGACATGGGGAGCAGAGCCGCAGTGGCAGCAGGGTGCCGCGCCTCTGAGGCTTTGCTCTGGCAAAGTCTCAGAGGCGCAGGACCCCGCCGCTGCTGCGGCTTCAGTCCCGGTGCCCCTGGTCTGCTGGAGACGGTCATGCCCATTTGGGGGCAGGGCCTGGAATTGCCTCGCAGCCAAAGCAAAGCCGTAGGTGGGCTGGATCCAGCCCGTTGAGAGGCTTTTGACCACTCCTGGCATAACCCATTATTGCTAGGAAAAGTCACAGTTGAAAAGCTCTCCAAGTGAGCCCTGGGCCTACATTTTCAATAATCTCTTCACCTCCAAATGGTTTAAACACCTTTTTCAAAATTATGAGTATTGTGTCTAACCTTGATGTTTACTCATTCCCAAAGTTCCTGAGGAATGGGTAAGCCACAAGTCCAGCACTAAGAGGATTCCACAAATGGTCAGAATAGATGTAATTGATTATATTCAGAGATTAACCTGATGTACAGTACATTTCAAGGAAGATTTATTGACTGGATGAATGCATACCTATTTCTAAATTTCCATGCCTGGTTGGCTCCAATTTTGAAGCTCTAACATATTCTTAATCACCTCTACAGGCCTGATTTAAAATTATTATTTATATTACTACTAGCCTGAAGTGTGTGTGGCATTTTAGAAAGAGTTGTGTGAGATGACCCTGCCCAAGAAGCTTGAAATGGAATGTAGGACTTACTTTTGTATAATCTATCATGTTCAGCTGAAACCAATGAGATTACATGCAAAGTGCAGTACTATTCAACAATGTGTAAGCATGGCAGAACCAGGTTGTGTATTAAGGCAAAGCATATGGGGGGTGTGGGTAAATATCCGTGTACACATGTGGGTGCATAGTGGAGGTTCAGCAATAAGGCCAGGTGGCTACTTTGGCAGCTGATGCATGCATCTGTAACCTAATTTATATCCTCAAGTTTCTCCTACATGACAGAGGGGACAATTAACTTTGTGGCAGAAGTGCTTTCAGAAAAGAGATTTGAGAGGAAGAGTGACAGGCTAGTGGGATAAAGCCAGGAAGGGAGCTTTCAGGCATTGGAGACGTGTGAGAAAAGACCTGGGACCAAGGATAGGAAAATGGTAGAAAAAGATGTGAAGAAGGAAATGAAAGGGAATGAAGACACAAAAGTAGGATGTGGGATAAGGCATGCAGACTATAGAAACTGAGGACCGAGAACTTAAATTTGATGGGGAAAATAGTGATAGTGATGGCTGTGGGTAAGGTAGATGAAGTTAGGGTGGATAAAAGGGTAGGAGGTGAGGGTTAAAAAGCCAGAGAGCAAGCAGCTGTCCTTTAATAGGGAAAGTCTGGACTGGCTTGCAAAATCACTTGCAAGTGAATAAATGGGCTAAGTTTGCTGTGCTATTTCACAGTAAAAAATAACTTGAGCAACTATATGAGACCAAAAGGTCTGTTTCATAAAACTGTTTGAACTCAATCCAGTGCTTACATATAAATGTCCATTTTGCAAAGAGCATACTCATATCTGATACGTACAATAAAAAAATATGTGCAAAGTGACTGGGTGATTCCCCCCACATCAGGATCAAGGCTCATTAATGGGGAAGGTGTTAATTATATAGCCAGCGCTCACCCTTGTTTTTTAAATTAATTAAGAGAATCCTTCTGTTAAATTGATACCTTTCATGAGTAGTAAATTAATTTACTGTTATACTTTGGTAGAAAACATATTCTGAATATATTTGTAAAATATACACAGATACTTTGTTCAGTACCACACATAAACATCATAAAGGGCAACAAATCACCTTGGTCTTCTTCAGCCATGCCTTGGTAAGAATTCAGTACAGTCTGAATTTTTGCTTTCTTACATACTGGGATAATTTACATGTATTTTTAAGACCACATTGATTTTGGAGATTAACATTTTAAGTCCAATTAACACCAAATGTTATCAAACCCCTTCTGTAATTTGCATAGCTTTTAGCAAAAGAGAAACTAGGCATTTGGCTTCCAAACTGGAACAATAATTCAGTGACAAATAACTATGGGTATCATACATTCCAAAAACTTTATCTCAGAAAACATATGGGGATGAGTTTGCATGTGGATGTTTGGGCGAGCCTAGACCAAATGAGAATAATCCCAGAATTTCTCTCTTTAGCATTATTTGGGCTCTATCTTCTTCCTTTATTCTCCATTGTGGTATAATAGAGAGATTTCAGGGGAAACCCTGTATGCCACTGAAGCATTTCTAGTATTGTTTGTGAAGGAGGAGTAATGATGTATCAGATTGGTCTACACTTAATTTTCACATTTCCCAACTTGCTGAAGATCTGGGATCCTCTATAGAGTGTGCCTCCAGGTGCCCCTTTTCCTAATATATATTTTCAGAACCTTTTCATGATGAGTTTGGTTGAGGGGTCTTTGAGTAATATTTTGTTGTGGGCATCAATTTGTTTATATGAGCTAATATTATTTGAGCTGTCACATTAGGCTTTGATTACAAATGTGTCTAGACAATGATGAGAGGGTCAGCAGAGGGGGAGTTCACGGAAGTTCATTAAAAGCCTCTTGAAAAATTCCTCCATAATACATAAACAAGTAATGCCCCCTCCACTAATTTTTCAGCCATAACAAAAGCATATCAAACTGCAAGAGATTCAGATCAAGAACAGTGACTTCAAGACCAGGAAAGAATATCATGACCCAATGCATCTTTGGCCCTATTTTCTCTGCTAGAATCTTTCAGAAGAATATAAAATGGAATCTCCTGTCATTCCTGTCACAGTCATCCCTAAATCACCATTTATCATGCTGGCAAAAAGGGTGGTCAACACTGGATTGTGAGATGGGAATGGAGAGAAAGAAAAATAAAAGTTCAATAAAATGAAATGCTAGAAACACCAGAAGAATTTAAGAAACTAGTACTTTATCTTGTTCTCAATTACTGGACCAGATACAGGTTGAACCTTTCGAGAATTGACTGGTGCCATACCAGAGAATTTCCCAAACTACAGGAGGTCAATATTATCTAGCAACATTACCAACACTCCCACTGTTTACGGAGCTCTTAGAAGACATTTAGGGGAAAATTAGAGTTAAATAACAGCACAGAACACTAAGAGCCAGGACTGGAGGCTGTAAACAAACTTTATGAGACCGCAGGAAACTTGGCCACACCCATGATAAGGAGACATTTGGCTAACTAAAATCATGCTGGACCACAGAAGCTGGTGGATCAGAAAATGTCGGACTAGAGAGTTTCAACCTGCATAAACATTATCATAGAAGATTATTACTAAATCATATTTCTGCATTTTACTCTAAGGTATCTTTATGCTAATGAATGCTATTAGTAAAATAGCCATAATTTACTGAATGACATAGTTTAACAACACCTATTTTTTCCATGTCAAGTACAATTTAAAATAATTTCCCAGTGTGTCAATCACCTAAATTATTTTTAGAGGTTCCCTGGAGAATATAGAAGATTGTTTAATCAAGCCATGAGATTCTTGTTACAGATCAGTCTGCTTTTCTCATGTGAGTGAAATGAACTACTTGTGTTTCTTCCCAAAATCCCCCTTCATCACATGACTTGAGTGCAGAGGAGCACTGTCTAGAATTGCTGAGAGAATTTTTTCCTGGCAGAGATCCCCATTGTGACAGCACTTATTCATGTGAGTAGCACATGTACTTGGGCAAGTAAAGATTCCTAACATCAAATAGCATTTGAGAGATCAAGTCCATCCTGGCTAATTTTTAAAAGGTAGATGTGGATGCTCAGGATAGTCACAGAGGTGATTAGACAAAAATTACTTCCACCTTAAACCTTTCTGACTTGCACAGAAATAATTGAAACAGTTTTCAACTACAGTCATTTCTGGGTGTCACAGCTCTGCCCCTTTAGGACTCTCCCCTAGTCTTTCAGATGCTATAGAGACCCAAGTGCCAGGGGTTGTGGATGCCTCTATACCATGTACGAGAGGAATCATAAAGTAGGATCATACTAAAGAAGACAAGTAGTCCTGTGGCACCTTAGAGACTAACCAAAATATATAGGATCATGAGCTTTTGTGGGTAAAACCACTTCATCTGATTAAGTGGGTTTTGGCCATGAAAGCTCATGATCCTATATATATATCTTTAGTCCCTGAGGTGCCATCGAATGACTCATTTTTGAAGTTACAGACTAACACTGCTGCCCTTCTGAGACTAAAGAAGGCATGAATCTGTCCTTCCTTCCCTCAGCAGCCAAATATCCGGCTGCTGTCATATTATGAAGCTAAGTATTATATATTTTGTTAGGTTTGTGTAGTGTTTTCTAGTCACATGCAATTTAGTGGATATGAAATCTGTGGGAAATGACAAGAAGAGAAATACCAATACATGTGAAGCTCTATTTTCTGGTTGCTATTGCAATCTCCTTCCTGTATCTCTCCATTCATGCCTTGTACGGATGAGACTGGAAATATTATTACTCTCCGATGCCATCTACCTTTCTCTGCTAAACTCAAAAAGCCAACATTTTTGTAATTCAGCTATTTGCTGGCAACCATGTTAGTTTACAATACATAATTAATTCCTGCATGTGGCCTGTTTCCAGCTGTTCAGTGATCCTGCAAGATGCTGGGCATTTTTAACTACAACTGAGGTCAATAGGAGTGACAGTTGTTGTGCAGCTCTTTGCCTTGGAGTTCAATTCTGCAGATAATGTATTGAAGAGAGTGGAAGATTCTGTGAATATTCTATTGCAAAGTTTATCTCTTTATACTTACTGCCCATTTATGACAGCATCAGAACCTTCCACATAAATTCAATACTATGTCAAGTCACTAGTGGATTTCATGGAAGATTCTACTATACATCAGAAAAACAATGAGTAGTTCTGTGGCACCTTAAAAGACTAGCAGATATACATGGGCATAAGCTTTTATGGGATGCAAAATCGGGTTTCACCCATGAAAGCTTATGCCCAAATAAAGTCTTTAAGGTGCCACAGGACTCCTCATTTTTGTTTTGTTTTGCAGCTACAGATTAACACAGCTATTCCTCTAAGACTTGTTATTATACTTAAGGTATTTCTTTCTTTTTCCCTTTTACAAAATTGTTAGTCTATGATATATTTGTTTAAATTAACATACCAAAGTTCAGACCTGTTTGATCAGTAACTGCCACATTGCAAACTGCTCTATAATAGAAATGATGCTTAGCTGTAACAGTGTTATCAAGAACCACTGTAAAATTATAGTTATTATTCACTTAAATCTATGCAATCAAGTATTTTAAAAACAGAGGTGGCATCATTGCTGGCACTATTCTTAAGGTCATTGCAGTATGAGCAAAAAGCCAACCCCAGAAAAGGAAAATGTATGAGAGATCATTTTGGCATGCACCAGTTATCTGGGTAAGTTGTAAATGACAACTAACTTTTATCCCAAACACACAGACCAAAGATGAGGCAAGCATGTGCTGGGAGCCAAGGGAATTCAAAGTTATAAGCTTGGGACATGATAAAATAACTTCCTGCCCCTCTTCATCTGCAGTGGATAGCTGTATCACCTCTGTTTTCACTTTGCAGGTAATTAGGCATTTCAAATGTGTATGAGGGAAATCCTGGGGCATTTATCACTAAATACTCTCTGGTTTATTAGAAACCATACCCCATAGAATCTTAACACACACAACAACCTGCTTTGGGCTCATTCCCTGGGATTTTCACACACATCTGCGCATGGGTCTCCTTTTGCATGGAGTTGAAGCTCTTAGTGAAGGGAGGAGATGAAGAAGGAATTTGTCCCCTGGTCACAATATAAAAAGTTAATGCAGACTGGGGCCATATTAACTCTTCCATGGAACCCCGTCCATGCTGAAAACCTCTATATGGGTACGTCTACACTTGCCCCCTACTTCAAAGTAGGGAGGCAAATGAAGGTGACCGAAGTTGCAAATCAAGCGCGGGATTTAAATATCTCACACTTGATTAGCATAGTCGCGGCCAGTCGCCATTTTGGAAATTGGCCTGATTTAACTTGCCACGTATAGACGCGGTACTCCGAGAAAAAACCCTTAACTCGAATTAACTGGTACTCCTCAATTGTACCTTAACTGGTACAATGTACCTTAACATTGTACTTTAACTGGTACAATAAGGTGTACCAGTTAATTCGAGTTAAGGGGTTTTTCTTGGAGTACCGTGTCTATACGCTGCAAGTTTAAATCAGGCTAGTCAATTTCCAAAATGGCGACCGGCCACGACTATGCTAATCAGGTGTGGGATATTTAAATCCCACGCTTGATTTGCAACTTTGGTCGCCTTCATTTGCCTCCCTACTTTGAAGTAGGGGGCAAGTGTAGACGTACCCTATGAGAGTTAATATAGCCTTAGTTTTCATTACCTCTGTGTATGGTAACCAGGTTACCTCTCCCTCTCCAAGCCCTTCTTTCACTAGGATCTTCAAGGTGTTGGGGGTATTTCCAGTATGGAAACCCCAGTGTCAAAACTGCAGAGGAGCTGCACTGCATGGAAGCCACAGGAATCCCAAACCCTCTAATAGTTAAGACCTTCCTAGTTTCCATGTGGATAGTCCTGGCTTCCTATTGAACAGCAGCAACTGAGGATATGGGCATGAAACTGTTCTCCCGCCACTGACTCATTCTTCTTTGGAACAACCCCGTCCTGCCACCCAAAATGAGTGATTGAACAGTCCACTAAAAGTTTTCCTCCCTGACTTCCTCCCACAGATTGTTCCAGAGGGGGGAGGAGGTTGGGGCCTACGAATGCCAAACAAAAGACAGACTATAGTACGTATTCCAGCTCTGTGGTGTAGGCAGGCATGAACTGAAAAAAACCTACTTTAGGAAAGTAAAATCACCTTTGAGAACTCTTATAGCTATTATAATGGCACTGTGACACTAAAATTGTTCTTCAGAAAGACAATAGTAATTATACTGATAATTTTAAAGCTTCCTACATCCATTTTAAACATAAGCGAGCCCTTTGTTGCTGAAAGCATGAGGCATGTGGGATGAGTCTTCCAATATACTCATTGGCAAAAATAAATAAACTTAGTCATGGATCCTACAGTATCTTTTTACAGAATGGAAGTGCTAAGGGAACATAACATTATTTTTCAAACTGATATAGAGAATTACATATCTGGATTAAATGCTTTCTTTAAAAATGTCAGCTAAAGCTGGAAAAACCCTTATCCCTGCCTGGTACCATAAGCATAGAAGAAACATGACTATCATTTGCAAAATAAGTGAGTCAATTATAAGTGTTTCCTTAAAAGCTTTAAACATTCTTTGAAGCTTAACTGAACCCAAGTAACCTGAGGTCAGTTATCTCTTGGTTTAACCACCTTAAAACATTTGGCTCTAGAGCCAGCCTTCATATACATCAAAGAACAGAAACTTCAGCATGTGATAAAAAAGATGACTAGAAGCCCCAATCTTAATGAACACAGATGGTTAGTTGCTAGTGTCTGCTCTCGGGGTATTCACTTTGTTTATGTAGAGAGAGATCTGGGAAGCTGATCAATAGGCTTTCCAGTGATTGTGTAGCCAGTAGCAGAAGTGGCTGTAACTGCAAATATCTCTCCATCTACTTCACTTTTTATTATTCATAACCTCATATTTTTCTCCTTTTTTAAAGTTTCTCCTTTAATTTTCTGCACCTTTTCCAGAGCTGATATCAGTTTCTTCTCCTTATTTTCACAGAGAACAATGGCATTCTGAGTTTTTAACTTCTGGTTTTTTCTCATCAGCTCTTTCATACTTTTTATACGATGTTTGACTCCAAGCCAAGTTGCCAAGTAACTCCTCTGGATTCCTTTTTAAATGGAAATATTTCCTTGACACCTTAGTTTTGAGATGTAATGCTCCAGCATAGAAGGCTTGGGTGAAATCCTGGCCCCATTCAAGTCAATGGCAAAATGCCCATTGACTTCACTGGGGCCAAGATTTCACCATTTATCCTTTTCCTCGTGTATAAAGCACAGAAGAAAATAGTGGCTTATCCAACACTGCCACATAGTAACTTTTGGCAAGCGTTGGCCTTGAAGCCACCACCCAGGAATTTGTGTGCAGTAGTGATAATATTTATATTTTCCATCTCATTCTCTATTTACAAAGTGTTGTACCACCCTTAAGTAATTCTTCCCTGTTTTAGAGATAGAGAAATTGAAGGACAAGCAGGGTGAGTGATTACATACTAAGTCACTAGCAGAATTATGATTAGAACATTAGATTTCTAAGATCAGAATATTCCAGTGGATTACATTCCCACATAGCTGCCTATCAAGATTCTAATATTTTCCAAAACATTATGGGAAAAAATAGTCTCACTATATAAATATATGCCTGCAGCTCCTTATTTGTTTTCATCAATGACTTAAAAAGTGCAGTGCATTGTGCTGCATGAGATGCAGGCAAGCAGAGTGGTCATTTTAGTATCGAGTCATTTTCAAGATCTCTAATCAAGATGTTCTTCCAAAACCAAGTATTTCCAGTAAGCAATGGAAATATAAATATAATAAAGAGGAAAATATTGCATTAATCATGCAAATAGAATACTTGATGATATAATTCTTTTTGGGGGGTGGGAAAATAAAGCTAAAAGCTACAGGAAAGAGGAAGTGACAATAATTAGTTTGTTGTTTTAAATTAGGAGGTCTCTTGGGCCAGATGTTACTTGTCAGGGAGTGATGCCCCCTCCTGAGAAATGTAATGAAACTGAGATAGCCAGGGGCCTTGGAAAAAAAGACTCTGTGTCTGGAGATGTCATTTTATTACAATGCTCTTGCCTTTTGCCTGAAGCATATTGCAACTAGGGATAGAAAGAGAAAGGGAGCATGCTTGAGTTGATAGAAGGGATGTAGCCAGCATTTGTATTCAATCATAGTCTGGTCAGCAGAGCATGCATGCTTCTAATTAGCATAAGGAGGAAGGCAAGAAACCTGTCTCTGCCACCAGAGACAGAGCAGCCAGGCAGAATCTCAGGGCTGTCCGGAAGAGCTGCCACAAATGTCTGGAGCTCATTGCAATGCAGGTGACAGAATTTAGAGGAAGATATCTGCAGAATTATCCTTATTTTCTCTGCCACTCACTGTCAGCTCTCATTAAGCAAACACAGAATCCAAAATGGTTTTCTCTGTGTTTGGAGCTCTAACTGTGAAAGTTACTGCTATGCAAATTACTCTCTGTGGCTTACACTTACACTGGGTAATATTCTATTCCTTGAAACCCAATTGCAATCAATGGCACCTCTCAAGGGATACTACTTGAAGGGGCATTCATTTATTTGAGATAGTGAAGTCTGGCTTGGTATATCTGGGTTTGGATGGCCCACTCTGCTGTCACGCTGTGACCCTCTCTACACTTTAGAATATCTTACTCCATGAATAGCCCAACTCAAGTCAACATGAAGTAAACTTCTGCTCAACACTCAGGCCCTTTGTGTTCGCTAATACAGGTTGGACGTCCCTTGTCCAGCACCCTCGGCACCTGCATGGTCCCGAAAGAGGGAGTTTGCCGGACCAGGGAAAGTCAGGCCTTAGGCTCTCCTGGGGATCCCCTCCTGGCCACTGGCCCAGTCAGTGCACTTCCCCTGCCGCTTGCTAGCTGGGCTCCATCTAGTCCACTGCCCCACTCCAAGCAGCAGAGCACCCTGCCCTGGCCAGAGGGTTCCCCACCCAGCCCTGGTCTGTCTGCTGTCCTGGTTCTCTGCCCCAAGCCACTGGCCCTGCAGGCTGTCTCCTGGCTGACATCCCAGCCACTGGCAACCTCTGGGGCTGTGGATGTCTAGTCTAGCAACATCCATGGTCCAGTAGGACTGGAGAGTTCTGCACCAGAGAGGTTCAACCTGTAGCAACTGCTCCCTCCCCCCCTCTAGTTTACTGAAATCCTCATTGTATTTCAGATGTTTAGGCTAAACGATTGAAAACATTGATATAAGAATCATTTCAAAGGTCACTGACTCGTTAGTACTTTCCTGTTGTAGCTCCTACAGAACACAAGAGCACAGCTGAATAGCCCACATGAAGCCATTTAGATTGGAGTAGACTGAAGCTTTAATTTGTGTCACTAGCACACTTGTGTAATTTATATTTCACGTTTATTCATCTCCCTGCATTATCTTTCTGGAGTAGAATAAAGACATATTAACTAGATTTTGCACAGAACATAAAGCATTTTCCAGTGCTCACATACAGATGTGTGATGTAATTAAAAAGTTTTTTTTATGCAAGAGCTACACATGTAAGGGACTAGGATGAATACAGACATAAATATAGATGTTTTGGAATGTTCTGTCACTCAATTATTTTAAAGTGCTTACATATTTTATTTTGATACAGTACTAGTACATACCATACCTCAACGGAGTGAACAGCTGAAATGTTTTTGATTTATTCTTGTTTATAGAGTGATTTGAGAACAAGATTTTTTTTTAAAGGAATCACTTGAGGTGCCCATATAATACATATTTTATTGTTTTCTGGAAGAGGTTTGGCATCAGAATTATATATATTAACAGCCTTTAAGTGTATAAAATATAGTTTGAATTCATTAATCTGCCTAGCATGGGCATTGTATTACATCAGCTGATGCAGTTGCTTGTTGTTAATCAAACCATAGTTTAAAAAATGCCTCCGTTTTATTCACTGGTTAGAAATTTAGGATTCAAGAGTTACCAAGGAAATGACAAACTGCAATGAAAAATACCATGCATTTATGATCTTTGCTGGTTGCTAGTGAGACCCTTATAAATTCACCTGGTGTCCGGAAGACACAGGATTATTCCAAACACTAATATAAGTTAAACAAACAACAAATGGTCTGGTAGCGCTTTATAGACTAACAAAACATATAGGCTACGTCTACACTGGCCCCAAATTCCGGAAAAGGGATGCAAAGCAGGTAAGTCAGCATAGGGAAATCCGCGGGGGATTTAAATATCCCCCGCGGATTTAAATAAACATGTCCGCCGCTTTTTTTCCGGCTTGGGGAAAAGCCGGAAAAAAGCGTCTAGACTGGCGCGATCCTCCGGAATAAAGCCCTTTTCCGGAGGATATCTTATTCTGGAGGATCTCTTATTCCGGAGGATCTCTTCTTCTAGGAATAAGAGATCCTCCGGAAAAGGGCTTTATTCCGGAGGATCGCGCCAGTGTAGACGCTTTTTTCCGGCTTTCCCCAAGCCGGAAAAAAGCGACGGACATGTTTATTTAAATCCGCGGGGGATATTTAAATCCCCCGCGGATTTCCCTATGCTGACTTACCTGCTTTGCATCCCTTTTCCGGAATTTGGGGCCAGTGTAGACGTAGCCATAGATGGTATCATGAGCTTTCATGGGCATAGCCCACTTCTTGGGCTGTGCCCACGAAAGCTCATGATGCCATCTATATGTTTTGTTAGTCTATAAAATGCTACCAGACCACTTGTTGTGTTTTTTTTTAATTTATCCTGTACAGACTAACTCGGCTACCCCCTGAAGCTACTAATATAAGTGGGCTTTTTTGGGGCCTCATTTTGGAATGTGCTGAATATCTTCACCCATCACTGGCTACATAAAGAGCTGAAGTGAGTGCTTGGCACCTTGCAAGATCAACCTCCTTGACTGCAAACTTCAAAGGCTCACATTTTACAGACCCAAACTAATGAAGTAGCTGTTAAATTGGTCACCTGGAGTCAGTTTCTACTGATAGCTATTTCAGAGACAAGGTGGGTGAGGTAATATCTTTTTTTTTGAACCAACTTCTGTGATACTACCTCACTCAGCTTTTGTCTCTAATGTTCTGGGACCTACAAAGCTATAACTGCATTGTATGCAACTATTAAGTTTTCAGTCACATAACTAACTAGCTGGAGAATCAAAAACTGAATTGTAAATAAGTCTCTGTTTCATTCATTTTCTCTAAGTATGAGACTTGGAGGAAGTTTGTTTGTTTGTTTGGAAGGGAAGCTTAATTAAAAAAATCATTTGATGACAATTTGTGGTTTAAGTATTAATGTCTTGGGTGACATTTTCAGAACCACCAAGTGATTTAGAAATCTGCCTCATTCAATTCTCATTGAATATCAATAAGTGCATTTGGAAATTTTACTATGATCCATGTCAATTTGCATTTGAAAAATAAAGAAAACTCTTCCCCATAGGCTCAGCAGCAACTGGATTTTCCAGTTCTTAAGAAATTCCGTTACTTTGATTTCTTTTCTGTTGTGCCGTGGAACTAGAACAAGAACAACAAAATTCTCACAAAATATGCTAAATAAATAATACAAATCATTGGGGTCTAATGGAATTTTTGGCTCTGGATCTAAACTTCTAATACATTTTTGGAAAATTTTTATATAAAAAATTAAAACCCATTTTAAAATTTTCAAAATGTGACCTTTCAGCATTTTCAAAATGTCTTTTAATTAAAAACTTAAAATAAAACAAAACCAGAAA
The DNA here is from genome assembly GCF_052426305.1 of Pelodiscus sinensis. Taxonomy (NCBI): domain Eukaryota; kingdom Metazoa; phylum Chordata; order Testudines; family Trionychidae; genus Pelodiscus; species Pelodiscus sinensis. Next base: position 33,497,059 of record NC_143063.1, read on the forward strand.
CAAATGAGTTGTAATGTCAATTAAGATGAAAATATAATTTTTCATTGTAAAACTGCTTTAATGAAAAACTTCCAACCAACTCTGTCTGGCAGTTTAAAATCTAAACCTAATTTTGGCTGTGTTGGCTTACAATTTGCCAATATTTTATAACACATCATATGACTTTGAATGCCATAGTGCATTGACTTAAAGGGACTGAATATGAAACCCACTACTCTTGACTCTGCTGTCCATCATTCCTTAAATTTAGTGCTAGATCCTCAGTCAGGATAAATCACCACAGCTCTGCTCAAATCAACAGAGTGAAGTCAATGTACAACATCTAAGGCTTACATTATGTCTGGTAATGAAAAACTTCCTCAGGTATTGCTATGTTGCAAGATATGGTATTGTCTGCTTTGATGGATACTTCAGTAGTGCTCAGACAGACCTTTAAGATTTGGCAAATTGGTCTAGATCAATAAATTCAGTGACATTTCTCTGACCTAATAGTTTTCATACATTTAATTTGAAGACTCTGTTTTAAGGTTGGAATATATACAGCTAATTCCCAACCAGTGAAGAGATCTCAGACACTGTCTTGCTTAGCCCTGCATCTTTCCTTATATAGGCTTTTTCTTATGTAGGTGCCTATTCCCCTCCCCCATCTCACCCCCACACACTCTATCCTGCTTTTTCACGCTTGCTTTCTGGTCACTATACCAGTGCTTCTTAGAAACTGCATATTCTACTTCTTACTGTTTGTTTTAAGAAGAAAAGCCTGAATCATTATTCTGATGTAATATGACCTCAAGCCCACACCACATCCGTCTCTTGTAGTGCTCTGTTTTCAGGATGTCTGCCTTTTTACTCATTTTGACTTCCCTTTTTCCTCCTTTTATTTGCTCATACTGTAAATGTGTCAGAGTAAGAGACAGAAAGCTTGGAAGTTCTGCTTGAAAAGTTAAAGTAAAATAAATAAATATACAATATTCCTCCTTTTTGTTCTTCTGGGTTTTATAAAAGTACTTTTTATTTGATGAAATTTTTAAATTCTTCTCAAAACAGCTTTGGATTTTTAGATCTCCTTCCTCTATCTTTCTGTCATTTGCCTGTAAGAAAGATGTTCTCAACCTTTTATTGTTGATGTATTTTAATGTACTCCAAAGTAAACTCTGTTTGTCTGACTAACCCAGCCCACCCACACAAAGAGCAGTGGCCTTTGCAAATTCTTGAATTGCTTTTGTGCATGCTCAGCACAGATCTGAAATCTGTACACATGCTACATTAAGGACTTGTCTCCAAAACATGGTGGATGACGCTGCAGCGATCCATCCACCAGTCATCGATTTATTGGGCCGGCTTAGACAAGATAAATTGATCTCTGAGTACTCTCCTGTTGACTCCAGCACTCCACAAGGACAAGAAAAGTACCTGGAGTCAATGAGAGAACAGCCCCCGCCAACCTTACTGCACAGAAGATGCTGCGGTGATTACAGCATAGCTGAAGTCACAGGCTAGGTCTAGACTGCAAGCCTCTTTCGAAAGGTGTGGGGGAGGGGTGCTTTCTTTCGAAAAAGCGGCTTGCTCTTTCGAAAGTTCCACGTGCAGTCTAGACGCTCTCTTTCAAAAGAGGCTCTTTCGAAAGAGAGCGTCTAGACTGCACGTGGAACTTTCGAAAGAGCAAGCCGCTTTTTCGAAAGAAAGCACCCAGTGAGTCTGGATGCTCTCTTTCGAAGAAGCCCTATTTACATTCAAGAACGCCTTCTTTCGAAAGAAGCACTTTCGAAAGAAGGCGTTCTTCCTCGTGAAATGAGGTTTACCGCCGTCGAAAGAAAAGCCGCGTTCTTTCGATTTAATTTCGAAAGAACGCGGCTGCAGTCTAGACGCAGGTGAAGTTTTTTCGGAAAAAGGCTACTTTTCCCGAAAAAAACCCTGAGTCTGGACACAGCCACATAGATTAGATTGATGGTGGTGGTTAGTGTAGACAGGCCTTAAAAAGGAAGGGGCCATCTTCTCAATGCCACAGCAAGGAGTGGATGTACATACTACACTATCCTAAGGCACTGCTGGGAGGGATTTTGCCTCACTGACACTAGTCTAGGGCACAATTTTCTCCCTGCTTCCCTAGTCCTCTATAGCAGTGTTTCTCAACCAGTGGTACATGTACCCTTAGGAGTACTTGAGAGAAGTCTGGGGGTTATGTGAACACAACTGAAATTTGGAGAAAATTTAATTTTTGTTTGTTTTACTGCACTTATATTATTTTTGTACTTTTTACACCCAAAAATTTCATCACCCACCTGGCTACGGTTAAGTTGTTTAAACAAATGAGTTGCACTCGTAGGAAAAAAATGTATGTGTCTGAAAACTGTAGGTACTGGCGGTACTTATAATTTTTTTTAAAGGGGTACTTAATAAAAAAAAATGGTTGAGAAACACTGCTCTATAGTGGTGGTAATTTCCCCTAGCCGGCACCACAGTTAATCACACTCTCTCCCACTGTGGGTCCACTGCACATCATGCCCCACCCATTCCCGGCCCACCTGTTCTGAGAGCAGTAACAGAGTCCTGGTTCAGGAAATATAAGTCCCAGCTCAGAAAGTGTTTCAAATGCAACACCTTCTTAAGTGATTGGGTGAAAAGGGAGGGTTGGTTTCCTGAAGTGGGGAGCCATGGTCCTTGACTAAAATACTGCATTCGGTATTGAACTTTGGATTCCCTGGCCATCAAACACGTTGCTTCATTCCTGCGCTGTCTCATCAACTTTTTTCCTTGCAGATTCTTCTGAGCAAGACTTCTAAAGATGGCTTATTTTATTTTTATCTGATTTTCTTTAATTTGAGGCCTGAGCTGTGCCCTTATGTTAAAAGTGGGTGTAGGCAACGCCTTTCTTCTCTTAGTTAGTTTGCTGCTGACTCAGGAGCACAAGAGGTGGAAAATTAAAAGACAAAGTATAAAAAGATATTTCCAACACTGGAAATGTCACAGTGCTTTCTGGCTTTATATAAATAGTCACAACAATCTTTGTCAGTGATTATTTCTACCTTACATAATTGTAAGGCCTGATTTTCAGTTGGCCTGCAGCCTGACACTGGGCATGTACACTGAGACAAATAAGAGTTGTAATTAAAATTTATTTCACCTTCATAACCAATGTTAGACTCAGAGGCAAAAGCAACTTAAGTTTCTTACATGTACTGTCCTACCACAAAACACCTGGGAGGGGGGCCCTCCGGGCAGGAGTTGCAGGGAACTGGTGATACAACAGTACTTGTAAGACATGTTAGTGTGGGGTGAAGGGCAGAGGGCTTAATGCAAGGTGTTGGGGAATGTTGAGGTGCAGGAGGCTCGGGGCTGGGGAGCTGGAGGTGTGGGGGAGGGATGCAGAGTCAGAGCTGGCAGGTGAGAAGGGGTTCAGGGCAGAGGATTAGCTCAGCAGCCTGCAGGAGAGCCCCAAAGGTGGGCTGGGAGTGCACCTCTCCTCCTCCTGCATCTGAACCCCCCAGAGGGTAGACTATTCCTTGCCAGAGCGGCACACCAGAGCACACTTATTAGTGTTGATGTTCATGCAGGAAAAGGGCACTGCATTGGTATGTGCCTGGGTTAAGTGAATGCCAGACTGAAATTCAGGGCCCCAGTAACTATTAACCACTAACATATACATTTTAACATTATGATGATTTATTTAACAGTAGTAATGTGTTTGGTGTGGTACAATACCCAAAACCAAATGGTTCCAAAATAGCTTGTAATATCTAGTTCTTGGAATTATGCATTAAATTCAGATATGTTATTTACTAAAAGAAGGTACAATAAAATGTATGTGGGATCAGATACATTTTGGTAAAAGGACAGTCAACATAGATTCACCAAGCACAAATAATTCCTAACCATCCTGATGTTGCCTTCTATGATGAGATAACTAGTTGTCTGGATATGGGGAAAGTGGATGTCTTATACTTTGACATTAGCAAAGCTTTTCATATGATCTCCCATAGTATTTTTGCCAGCAAGTTAAAGAAATATGGCTTGAATGGCTGAACCATAAGGTGGATAGAAAGCTGGCTAGATCACCAGCTCAATGGGTAAGTGATCAGTGGTTCGATTGTCAGCTGGTATCAAAGTGGAATGCCTCATGAGCTGGTTCTGGGTCAGTTTTGTTCAACATTAATGATCTGGATGATGGGATGTATTTCACTCTTAGCATATTCACAGATTACATCAAACAGCGAGTAGAGTTAAATATGCTGGAGAGTAGGGATAGGATTCAGAGTAACATAGACAAATTGGAGGATTGGGCCAAAAGAAATGTATGAGGTTCAACAAGAACAGTTGAGGAGTTCTGCATTTAGGACAGAAGAATCCTATGGACTGCTATAAGATGAGGACTAACTGGCTCAGCAGCAGAGCAGCACAAAAAAGGCCCAAGGATTGCATTAAATGTGGAGCTGCATGTGAGTCAACAGTGTGCCCTTGTTGCCAAGAAGGCTAATGCATATTGGGCTGCATTAGTAGGAACACCGCAGCAGACTGAGCAACGTGTTTATTTCCCTCTATCTTGCACTGGTGAGGCAACATCTGGAGAATTGTGTCCAGTTTTGGGACCCTACTACAGAAAGTATGTGGGCAAATTGAAGAGCCCCTGGCAGGGCAATGGAAATTATGAAGTCTCTGAAGCACATGACTTATGAAGACATACTGGGCATATTTAGTCTGCAGAATAAAAGAGCAAGGGGGCGGAGTTGATAGAAACCTTCAACTCCATGAACAGATATTCCAAAGAGGATGGAACTAGGCTGTTCTTAGAACAAGAGTCAATGGTCTCAAATTACAGTGCAGAAGGTCTCAGCTGGATAGGAATAGCTATTTCATTAGGAGAGTGGTGAAACACTTCAGTGGGTTACCGAGGGAGAGGGTGAAATTTCTATTAGAGGTTTTTAAGGCCTGGCTTGACACATCCATGGCTGGAATGATTTAGTTGAGCTTGGTTATGCTTTGAGCAAGGGGTTGACTATATGTCCTCCTGAGGTCTCTTCCAAGCCTGATATTCTATGTTTTGAGATCTGGACTGCACTATTTCTCGGAATGGCTGAAACATTTATTTATAGCGTATAAAAGTTATCCTGATGAAAAACATTTCCAGTCTGACAATTTCATTTTAGAGTTATTTGATCTACTTGTTAGACACTTGGGGGAAATAAATGTAACATTTTACCTTTCCCCATGTCAGTGTGAGCTTTTAGATGACTAATTCCCCAGGAAGATTGGTAAGATGGGATGCATTTAGTGCTTATTTGATATAGAATTTCCTCATCTCTGTTGGGTTAAATCCTCCTATGATACAGGTATAGTCATGATAAAGAAATACCTAAGCAGTCCTTCTTTGCAATCACTTTTCTATATCTTTTCATATCAGTGAGATCTTATGGCCCAATGACTGCCTGCAATTCAATCTTAATAAGAACGGGTGAAATAATAGTTATTTTTCAAAAGACAGTATTAATAAGGGCTAAAGAAAAGTGGTTTGACATGAATTATTTCCACTCGACCAGAACACATTTGATTCTATTTTAGGGCTACCCAATGTTGAAAAAGGCAGTTGTTGTTAGGGATGAAAATGGTTAAGAAACCTACACCTGGTAAAACATGCACACAAGGGCACACACACACACACACACAAAAACCTCCCCTTTTTTTCTTCATAAGCATTTTGGCCTTATGGCAGACTTAATTAAATTCAACTAGGCAAAATAAAAAGAAGGAAATACAACATCGTGTGTGTGCCTGGAAGGCTGTGAGAGAAATAAATTCTTGAAGAGATCTTGAAACTATGAGTAAATACAGTTTACGTAGCAGCCTGACTTGCAGTATACTAAGAAACAAGAAACGTTGAAAGCTGATGATCAGTCAGGATGGGTCATAACCAAATTATTTCAGAAAGTATGTTTCTGCTATTGTGATACTTAGGGAAATTCTCAGTGAGGGAGGATTTCATTCTCACATTATAATGCTGTGATATGTGACTGATGGGCCAAACAGGTTTGGTCTTAAGCTATATTTCCAAACCCAGTGGTAATGGGTCAGACTTCTGCTGATTATTGTCAATCTCAAAAGGGCAACTCTTCAAAGACGTACATCTAAACTGAGGTTTTGGAACTGATTAGAGCTGATGGACCAACACTGTGCTGGATTCTTAGGAAAATGTGAAAAAGAAATTGTAGTCTTACTGTTCAATGGGACTACTCATGAACTTATGGTTCAGCATTGATTTACTTCACTTGTTGAATCAGGACCATGTATAAAAGGGTATTCTGAAGTAATGTATGACAACTCAAGTGCCACATCTGTATTGATACACTAGAATAAAATACAAATGAAGGGTTGCTGAGATTCTTGAGCTTTGCTGAATTTTCTTGCTCTGAGACAGATATTGTCATAAATATGCTCTACACTAAGAAAGTAGAAATGCAGTTCTGTGGGTTTGAAGAAGTGCAAGATAAAAATTATGTCATTGTCTTGGTTTACTTTTTCCTATTAAATTAGAAGTTTTACAACTTTTTAAACTGAGGAACTTTTAAAAGCAAATAAAAGCAAAGGGGGAAGTTGACAGGGAGATCCAACTTAATGACAAATTCTATATCTGTCTTAAATGGAGAGAATTAGTAAGTGAATAACTTTTATGCTTATGGAAGTACTTCCTATTGCCAGCAAGAAGCTGTTCATGCTTTATAAACCTTTCCTTATACATCTCCCACGATAGGCAAAACATGGTACATGGGTCACATGTGTCTGTTGACCACTTACCAAATTCTTGGAATGCTCCCTCTTCCAAATTATTGCCTACCTCTGCCTAAACTTTATCCCAAACTATTTTCATCATCCCTGTCTCTTTATTCCACTCTCTCCTCCTTTCTCTTTTTTCCCTTGTCTTCCAAATACTTACTTTTTTCTCTTTCAAATCCTTCCCTAAAACCTATTTGTTCCAGGAAACCATCCTTTCTTATTAACTCTCCACTCTCTTAACTGTTTTTTATCTAATGCCTTGGTTCGGCTTTGTGTATTGTTCTGTTGTTTTAAAAGAACCCTGAAAATTGAGTACACTCTTGAATTTTTTTAAATGTAACAGTTGCTCTACCTCTCTGTCACTCTCACTTCTACTGCTTCTATTTCTAGCTTTGATATAAGCAGCACTGATTTTTTGTTTAAATTGCAATCAATGGGATTCCTTGTTTAAGAGTTCACCACCATTAGTAAAAGGTTCCCAATCAAACCTTTATGTCAGGTTTAAACTAGACCTGGAAGGGTGGCCTATGGTATGCAATGTAGACTACATAGCCGGAGTCGGCTTACCTTAAGCTTAGCTTGGCACCATCCCCACTGCCGGAGGCTGACAGGAGCAAATGCTCCCATGGGCTTCCTTTACTTCTGTCAACTGCAAGGAGTATGGGCATCGGCTGGAGCTGCCCTCAGTGTTCGATTTATGGATCTGTACTGGAGCTGCTACATCTAATGCCAGAGTGTTGATCTCTGGCACGGCATGTGAAGATGTGCCCTTAGCGTTAACTGTTTAATACAAAGGAATGGAGAACTAGATTAGCAAGCTTGCTCTTTGGGTCCTTTGCTGTATAAAAGGACTGTTAGATACTCTAGCCATGGCCTTAACTGCCTGCCTAATCTCTGCTGCTTGCATTTTCTAGGAGCCTGGAACTATCATGAGCCCTATCACATATATCAGAGCTGATGAGGAATAAAATTGAAGGAGAAAAAAAAATCTATATTATGGGAATTGTACTTTCAAGCGCTAAGTGTGATCTGCTAGTTAATGAAGCATGTTAGAGTTACATAAACATAGAGACTGTCAGGAAGATCACCACCATGATCATCTAATCCAGGGGTGGGGAACCTAATGCCTGGGGCTAGATATGGCCCCCAGCTCGCCTGAATCCAGTCCTCAAGGATCAGGCCTCCCTCTCAGCATTGGGGAACCTGCACTGGCACTCCAGCCTGTGGGTACACAAAAAATCTACTATCCTGGGTCCACCTAGGCTCTGGTGTGTGAGGGGAATGTGGGGAGTGTCTCCTAATCAGTGGCACATCAGTGATGGGTTTTTGTTCGTTTTTGTTTTGTTTTGTTTCTCACTTGTGTGCAACCCCCAAACTGATTTCTCTGTGGGCTCAAAAAAGTTCCCCATGCTTGATCTAATTGAACCTCTTGTACAGTGTAGGTTCCTCATCCATTCACTCCAATAATAGGCTCATAACTTCTGGCTGAGTTACTGAAATTAAGATTTAAAGACTTCATGTTACAGAGAAGCCATCATTTAGTACAGTTCAGATCAGAAAGTGACCAATGCCCTGTGCTGCAGAGATCCTCCCCCCCTCCCCCCCCCCCCCCCTCCCCCCCGGCAATCTGCCAACCTGACACGGGTGAAAAATCCTTCCCTAACACAAGCTATAGTGATCAGTTGGACCTGATCTTGTGAGAGAGACCCACCAGTCAGAAACCTGGAAAAGAATTCTCTGTTCTCACACAGAGCCCTCCCTATCTGTCCCATTTCTAGCCATCAGAGGTATTTGCTAACAGTAATCATAGAAGAGACATCTGCTTTTGTAGGCACCATCATGACACCATCATATAATAAACCTGTCAAGCACAGTCTTGAAAAAAAACTAGACTTTTTGCTCCCCACTTCCCCACTGTGCTGGGCTGTTCCCAGAATTTCATTCCTCTGACAGTTAGAAGCCATAGTTTAATTTTAAACCCAAATTTTTCGTAGAGAGTTTATATGCATTTGTGAGCAGAGTATGTTGTATTTTGCTGTTGTCATTGCTTTGACCAGTGGCATCTTTGCCCATGCTCAGTGGTATATAATCTGTCAAGCAAGCATCTCAAGAAAGCAATATCAGTGCTCAAAACTAAACAGCTTGATAACACTAAGGGCTTGCTTCACATTTCACTTTAAACTGGGAAAAGAGCAAGATCATCTTGCGAAGATGTAAAAAGAATAGGGATAGAAAGGATTCTTATTTACTGGAAACTGAGGGTTATAGTAGTTTTCATCCCACTAGCCAACATAATTTTCCTCTTGCAGTTGGTAGGCTTAAAAAGTGTCTCTGTTTTGACAGTCAACTGGTCCCAGCTGTATTTCTCATTATAAGTAAAAGGAATCTCTCTCAATCTGGCAGATTCTGTAAAAAGGAAGGAGCACTTTAATACTCCCACTGATGCTGGAGAGAAAGGTAGTGGACTTCAGCCAGATAGGGAAAGTTAAAGTACAGGAATAGTCAAAAATTCTGCCAAGCTGCAGAGTAACTGGGAGATCAGAGTCTCTGTAAGAAACATACCTTTGCTGAAAGGGAAACCAGATCATGAAAAATGTAGTCATTGTGCCAAAAGCAGAAATCATATCCCAGTGTCATGCCAAAACTGAATGTCATATTAACTGAGCTAGTGCACTTTTCCTAAACATCAGTTTATGTCCCCAAGTACAATGATAAAGAAATCAATAATCCAACAAGGTGTTAATGTGAATACAGGTGATTTTGCTCTTGTTGCAAATAAGTTCTGCTAGTGACCGGGGAAGAATAGATATTAACTGACAGGACACTCCTGACATGCAATTTTCAATGGACCTCTGCTAGATTTCTGCACTATTTACACCCCAGACAGGCATATTACATACTGCTAAATTCCTCTCTCAAAGGTCACAATATCCTAACAGAAAAAGTTAAATTCATTAAATGAAGAAAAAAGTATAGGGGTTTATGGACTATGTAGAAAAAGTCAGATGAGTGAATGGCAACTCTACCTATGATACTTCTGTGGCTCATATTACCACAGTGATACCATAGTCATAAATATCCTCCCTGCATCCTGTGAGCTATGGCAGAGTTGTTATCCCCATTGTACAGATAGGTAACTGAGGCACAGAGAGATCCTGTAATTTCCCAAGATCACACAGGAATTCTATGGTAGAACAGATCTGAACCTTGGTCTTCCAAGTTCCAGGCTAACACCTAAACCACTTCTGTTAATGTCATTTGTAAGAAGGCACAGTAGCAGCAAATACTGTTATGACCCAGTGCTTTTTTTTGTGATGGTACTGCTTGGTACAAAAAAAGCACTGTTCAGACCCATTTGTAAGTGTACAGTTTATGTATAATTCAGAGCTTTTATTATCAGTCTAGAATCAGCTGGGGCTATCTAAGGAAACCCAATATTCTTATATGTACTATAAATCAGTGGGAGCATATTTTCATAATGAAGGATAAAAATATGTCAGCAAATATCATTTATTGAGAACTGAGAAACTCCCTATTGAGTTGTGGTTAGCTCTGGTGAACAATACTGTTCCCTTCCCAGTTTGCACACTAGCCAACAGGTACTTTGAGCACATTTTCAGTATTCCATATAATGTTGCTAAAATAGAGATGATCCTTGCTTAGTGCAAAGGGCACAATGCCTCACATTTTTTAGTTAACACTGGAAAATGCCTCACATATTTTAGATAAATCTGGAGCCATCAGAGGGATAGTTGGAAAATGGCCCTTAAATTGAGATGATGGGAAGCTATGGCTAGGGAACACAATTTGAACTCCTTTTACACTATGCATCATGAATAAGACTTTTAGGGCTCGTCTACACTGGCCCCTTTTCCGAAAGGGGCATGCTAATTTCACAGGTCGTAATAGGGAAATCCGCGGGGGATTTAAATATCCCCCGCGGCATTTAAATAAAAATGTCCGCCACTTTTTTCTGGCTTTTAGAAAAGCCGGAAAAGAGGGTCTACACTGGCCCCGATCCTCTGGAAAAAAGCCCTTTTCCGAAGGATCTCTTATTCTTACTTCAAAAAAAGCGGCGGACATTTTTATTTAAATGCCGCGGGGGATATTTAAATCCCCCGCGGATTTCCCTATTACGACCTGTGAAATTAGCATGCCCCTTTCGGAAAAGGGGCCAGTGTAGACGTAGCCCCAATGTGCCCCATTTGGAAATTGTATCCCATACCAGATTCCTGACAGGCTAGGGGAGAAAGACTTTTAAAGTGATAACATTCATAATAGTATAGAAGAATTTACTATTTTTTCCTTCACATTGTTTTTTTGTGGCTTTTGCTTTCCCTATTTCTAAGGGAGTCTGTCTGCTTTACATGGGTATTGGTAGCACAGTATGCTGCCCGATGAGGCAAAAATGGCACGTTTTTCAATGTAAGGCAGATTTTTGAGTGATAACTTATTTCAGTACTTGCTTTATATGATTTTCAGTCTCCTGGCTTGCATTAAAGCATCACACATTTCACGCAAATAAAATTAAAGGATTCTCTGAAGACTTCCAGCAACAACTTCTTTTTTTTCTGTTGGTCATTCTGCCTATCTGTACTCCTTTTTTTTCTGACAGTCTTTGTCATGATTCATCCATGTTATCTCCTATGCTTGGGACACTCCCCAGTATACCAAGTATTCACACTCTTTTTTGTTCCAAGGTTTGTTCTTAAAACACCTTTCTTCTGCATAACCTACCAGCAGAAATCAATCATAATAGCCATATTGTGATAAGTCCACCTTTCAGTCACATGGGTCAGAAAGGGCTTTGTTTACAGATCTTGGGCTTTAAAAGTGAGTGCTTTTCCAGAGCTAATAACCTGCAGCTGATACAACTTGCAAACAAGTCCATGGATGCACTCAAGTTTTCACAAGAGTGGGTTGGGTTACGACCCTAGTGATCATCTTGCTATGTGTATGAACTTCAATGTTTATTCTGAGTTTGATCTCCTTAGAACAGGACTTGTATCTTCCATTGTGTTTTTCAGAGCCTCCAGCAGGATGCTGTTAGTTAGTAAATAGCAGACGGCTGAATGATGCACTAAAATGGGGACGATAGTAACAGATACATACGTGGTTTTGGTTTTGATTCAACATGGGAAATGATACTTCTAGCTTGACTAAGAACAACACAAGCACACCCTCAAAACTATTCTGCATTTCAGGGACCTATAATACATCTACACTGCAGTATTTCAGGATACCTCTGGAATAGCAGACATAGCTATTCCGTGTCTTTTTGAGCACACCCGTTATTTCAAAATATAAAGGGCTCACTATTCCAATGTCCCTTCAAGTTTCATTCAACAAGGTATAAGGGATGTTTCAGAATAGAGATTTATTTTGAAATAAGTGCTGTGTAGACAATGCCAAATTTTGAAATCAACTATTTCAAAATAAGATCAAAATAAGATATGCAATTTACGTAGCTCAAATTGTGTATCTTATTTCGACCTACAGTGCAGTATAGATGCACTCTATGAGAGCTGGAAGTCAATGTACATTCTGACCACTTTACCAAATATCCAAAAGCTATGCATAGATAGAAACCGGCAAAATAATAGGTCTAATGTTTTTATATTTACAACTGAGCTCTGGGTTTTGAGTCAACAATATTTAGCTGAATGTCATTCAACTAATTTTGTATTATTTTACAACACTTTATGTGCATGTGCTGTAGGACAAATATGAAGGATACATTTAGATATCAAATAACAGAAATAGAAATAAATTCCATTTTCGTCATGACGGTTCCTAAGAAATGATTCCTATTATAAACCAGTGCACCGAAGGGAAATAGTATCTGATCTTAGCTGAGAGCAATACTATGATGAATAACAAAATGGTGACCTTGCTGTTTAAAGCTAAATGAATAATGAAAAAAAGTCGCCTGAGAACAGTTGCCTGAATTTCAAAACATTGATTGGATCCTATGTGTTTCCATCTCTGTACCTTTGTGTCATGTAACTCCTAATAGGGAAGGTTTTATGTTATGCAACTGCTCCTACCTATAAAATCATTCCAATTCAACACTTATCTGTTCTCTTTGAATATTATTAGCTTCCCCTGGATCAGTCCCTGTAGTGTAAATGAATACAATATTGGCCGCTATTCTTACACGTAGAGCCCATCTTGCTACTATTATGCTATATTCAGGCCAGAACTTTTGAGCCCTGGATTCGTTGTGCCTCTAACTCCTGTTAAATCTAACGACAATTTTGAGTATGCAAAGAATGAAAGTATGGGTATGTCTATACTACCACCCTAGTTCGAACTAGGGTGGTAATGTAGGCATACCGCACTTGCAAATGAAGCCCGGGATTTGAATTTCCCGGGCTTCATTTGCATAAGCCGGCCGGCGCCATTTTTAAATGCCGGCTTGTTCGAACCCCGTGCCGCGCGGCTACACGCGGCATGGGCTAGATAGTTTGAACTAGCAAGCCATTCTGCACTATCTGTATGCCTCGTGGAATGGAATGGCTTGCTAGTTCGAACTATCTAGCCCGTGCCGCGTGTAGCCGCGTGGCACGGGGTTCCAACAAGCCGGCATTTAAAAATGGCGCCGGCCGGCTTATGCAAATGAAGCCCGGGAAATTCAAATCCCGGGCTTCATTTGCAAGTGCAGTATGCCTACATTACCCTGCTAGTTCGAACTAGCAGGGTAGTGTAGACATACCCATGGTGTGTAACGCCTGCTCAGGTTAGCAAGAGATTTGAGCAGAAGGGCTAGGGGAATCTGGAGAAACATACCTATCGAAGCAAAGATGTTTGTATTCCTGCAGCTTGCTTTAGCACCTATCTAGTGCTTGCCATACACAATTTCACTTGTTCCATTTGTATCGATAAATATCATAAATGTCTTTATTCAGCATTGCTGTGTTCAGTTCTAGCCATTTGAAGAGTGCCTCCAGTTATTGTTTAGATTGGTAAAAAATGCATGAACAACAGGAACTAATTTGAAACTGCAAATGCTAATTGTATAACCAAAAAGTAACTTTGAATAATGAGGTAATTTATTCCTAAATCATTGGGGGCACTGAACAGCATTTAGTCCCAGGGGAATTACCAGTTAGAGCCTGAGGTTGCAATTTCAAAGTCTGGATCTTTTACAAAATTCAAATCCTACTATGAGTAAAATAATTGATATTTCAAAGAGTGCAGCATTCACTCTTGGGCAGCTTTGTCTTCATAACTCTATGTAGGCTTTACCCATTAAAAGGAGGGGCCAATAAAAATACACAGTGGTGGTATCATATTTGAAAATCCTGACGATGATTTCTCCTCATGATCCTGGATAACCACAGAGGTTATAGTGGAAAAAATAGAAAATATAGTTCATCACTAACCTTCAGCCAACTTATCAAGTTTGGACTCATCACATAACTGAGTCTATGTCTTTGGTACCTGGTCAGGTCCAAAAGTGGACAAGGATTTACTTTTCAGCTCTTTTACATGGAGGTGAAATGAGACCATCATGTCTAATGAGATGTCAGCTCAAGATATCAGAAAAATCTCATGAACACTTGGGTGTGTTTAAGATTGCCACCCTAGAAGATGATGGAAAAATATACTCACAACCTGGGATTTCTACAATTTGGGGAAAAGTCGCCCAAGAAAAGCACATGTTTTACAGGGCTGTTGAACCTGAACCATATATATGATTCAGCCCGAACCTAATTTAAAATTCACACATTGTCTGGTTGGCCTGTCCCTAATATTTTAAGAGAAGAATTCCTTTGGATATACATAGTTGTTGTGGAAGTAAAAGTGGAGCTTTTCACACATATTAGAAAGCAGAATTTGCTGACATTTTCAAAAAATTGGTATCTGCTTTCCATCCAAAGTCAACTGGTTATGTAAATCATCCGCACATCTGAAAATCAGGCCCAAGGTGTCTTACGCTATGTTTCTAATTCCAATGCCCAGTCTTTGAAAATGTTGGCTTCAGTGTTCTGGTTATGAAAGTACAGCTGAGCCCTTTTTACTTTTACTCTTTAATTAGAATATTGGTTGCATGCCTGTGAATGTTTTAAAAACAAAATATGAGGCCAGTAATTAGCAGTATGTGGGTTATTTTAATGAGACTGTAAATCTGACATGCACATGGACTTATACCTTAATCCACTCCCCCCCCCCCCCCCCCCCACACACACCATCCTCTTATTCCCACTATTTCCTGGGCTGTACTCCTGCCTAAACGATTGGAAGTAATCTGGGTTTCCATAGGCAAAACTTAAGTTAAAGATCTGTCTTCTTTTTTCTTCATTTGTCTTACACCAATCTCAGGCTAGGCTGCTTTTTCAACTCTTTTGATTAACATGTGATTAAGTAGATATACGGGACAATAATTTTCTGCTAAAAAAAAAAACAAAAAACATTTAACGGGTACATGGTTTCATTGTCTCATTCTATGAGCAGAACAAACAAAAAAGCCACATCTCCTCACAGGAATCCCTTCAAAAAGAGACAGTGAAATATTTTCAGATAGCTGTGACAATTAAAATATTGGACTCTTAGTGGGAGGAATCCACTCACAAGAGTGCAAAAAGGCCGTAAGGAATCACAAAACCCAAGGAGAATTATGCTATGGATACAAGACTCAGATGAGCATGTTTTATTAATTAATTGAAGCTTAAATTATTAGATCCTTTTTGTCCTGCCAGCATGGCTTATTGTTCACTACTTCATTCTCAAGACACGTTTTCCTTCAGAGTTCTCCTGTATTATTTTTAATATCTCCATCACCATAGCATTGTTGTTTTTATCTTCATTGTGCAAGTAATCACTCCACCCCTTTTTCTGCCTGTTCATTCTCCTATAACTTCCTATCCTGTGGCTTTTGTAATCCATTTGAAAAGGAAGCAGACCAATGCATCATCTGAGTCTTCTGTCTGTGCAACTCATCAGACTGAATGACAGCTAGAATCCAGAGGTGCAGAATGATTTATACTTTCTGAAGACTAAACATGTTATGGTCATAAAACTAACCCTTTCCCCCCCCCCCCCCACACACCTTCAAAGGCTAGGTCTATGTTACGTGAGAAAGTCAACCTAAGATATGCAACTCCAGCTACGAGAAAAACATAGCTACTTTCCCAGATAATGCATGCTTGGCTTCATATTATACAATCATGTAGAGGAAACGGTTCTTGCAAAGTTTCCAGTGGTAATACTTATGATTGGGGGAAAAACCTACATTTTATTAAGATGTACTGGAAAGAGGAAGAAATATTTATAGAGCAGACAGTAGAGACCAGATTTATTTTAGTAACAGAGGTTCAGATATGTTGATTAACCAACATGGAGCTCAACTTGGAAAGTAGGGTTGCCAACTTTCTCATCACACAAAACCAAACATGCTAGTGTCACCCGTTCCCCAAAGCCCCACCCTCTGCTCGCTACATTCCTGCTGCCTAGATGGCTTGCTGTCTTCCTACCTCACTTACAGTCACTGGGCTAGGGCAGGGTGTTGGGGTGTGAGAGGATGTGAAGTCTCTAACAGGGAGGTTCATGATCTGGAATGGGTTAAAAAAATGAGGGAGTTAGGGAGCAAGAGAGGGCTTCAGGCAGAGAGTTGGAGTAAAGAAAGGAGTAAGGGCTCTGGCTGAGGGAGCAGGCTCTGGTGTAGGATTGGGGAAGAGGAGTCTGGGGTGCAGGAAGGATTTCTAGGCTGTGGGAGGTAGGGCCAAGGGGTTGGAATGTTGGCACAGGAGAGAGGGACTGAGGGATGAGTTAGGGGGTTGGGATGTGAGGGGGATGAGAGCTCTGGGCTGGGGCCAGAGATGAGGGGTTTGAGATGCAGAGAGGTGAGGTTCTGGTGGTGGGGCAGTCATTTGGGGTAGTCACTTTGGGGTAGTCACTAAGTCCAAGGAATTGGGAGGCACCAGGCCACCTTTTGCTCTGAAGGAGTAAGGTAGAGGAAAGGCCCTGACACTGTCTCCCCCCCCCCCCCCCCAGTCAGCTGCTGTTCTGGAGGCAGTATTAGGGGAAGAAACACTGAACTCTGAGGATTTCGCAGTTGGTGCTCATCCATGTGCTTCTGCAGCCCACTGAGAAGTGTTCTGTCATCTCTAGACTCTGCAAGCAGACACCTCCAGACAATTCTGCGGACCTAGTGCCTCTTGGCAAACAGTCCTTACTAAGCTCTTGTGGATGCAGCCAGTGGTTAGTTCTCTTAATAGTTCTGAGCCCATTAAGATCCTGATCTGGTTCTTCCTGGAGTTTTGTTAGTCTGTCTACTGCCCTCAGTGGGTTTGGTATTAGGTCCTAAGGTCTTTTTTTGAAAGACTGTGATAGAAGCAACCCACAACTCGATCTTCCAGCATTTGTTTTGAAACATCCGCCTTGTTTGCTAGGTGTCCCACCATGTGAAATAACTCACCCTGGGTTACTTTGAGAAACATGCAAGATACAGTACACCTTTTCCAACCAATGGGTCAGATTATGATGTTGTACTTCATGCAGTATATCCATATGGCCACAGACATTCCAAAAACCCTGACAAGGCTTACATGTTATTTAAACATAAAGAGTTTACATTCTTTAATGCAAGTTATAAGCTAATCTATATTTTAAAAGCATCCTAGCAATCATCTAATGGTGTAATTTCTCTTTGTTTATTTCTGTGCCTGTGTCTATTCAGCCAGTTTCCTGGTGATGGCCAGATAGTTAAAATACTCTGATATTGGTTTTACTATTGTTCTTTAAAGGCCATGGCCCTGTAAATAAGATGGATTGGCAACTAAATTTTATGTGGCACACTTGTTCTTGTGGAGAAGCAGATGGGCTGATTCTAAGATACATATGCTCATACAAATGGAGCAGACATTACATTTATCCACAGCTTCCCATAGCAGATTCTTCACTGCAAAAATCTCTGTAAAAGTTTTAGTGAGATTTTATTGCATGTGCTTAATGGCAGAATTGTCACTGGTGTCAGAAGTCCAAGGCAATGAGTTCCTGTAGTTTTCTGACATGTTAAACACTAAAGTTCACTGGGAATCTAGAAGAGTGAGCAAAGAGTTGGAATATAATTTAGAATAAAGGGATAGAATTCCAAGCTGTTTGGGGAGAATACATGTAATCAGGTAAGGAGTATTCCTCTTTATTTTCCTTTTTACACAAAAGGAATAGCTTGGCTCCCTATATTCTATGGCTATGTCTAGACTGGCATGATTTTCCACAAATGCTTTTATGTTAAAAGCATTGCGGAAAAGAGCGTCTAGATTGGCACGGACGCTTTTCCGCAAAAGCACCAATCTAGACACGGTTTTGTGCAAGAAAGCCCCGATCGCCATTTTCGCCTTTGGGGCTTTTTTGCACAAAACAGTTTTTAGCTGTCTACACTGGCCCTCTTGCACAAAAACATTTCTGGAAAAGGGCTTTTGCCCGAATGGGAACGTCAAAGCATTTGCGCAAGAAGCACTGATTTCAGACAGTAGACTTCAGTGCTTTTGCGCAAAATCAAGTGGCCGGTGTAGACAGCTGGCAAGTTTTTGCGGAAAACCTTGCCAGTCATGACACAGCCTATGTGTAAAAGTCTCAGAGGGGTAGCCGGGTTAGACTGTAACTTTAAAAACAACGAGTAGTCCTATAGCACGTTAGCGACTAACACTATATATATATATATATATAGTATCATGAGCAGAGTCTCTAAGGTAATACAGAACTACTCATTTTTATATTCTGTCTGGTTATCATTGCTGGAATACTGTTCATTTGCACTGTGCAAATAGTCCAGGCAGAGGAACTAAGAGCTTGCCCCTGAGAAAGGTGGGCAGGGCCTCGGCTCTATGCTTCCAGATGGAGAAGCCAGCCCTCCATGCTCCCCAGAGCACTGTGCACCCTGCCCCCAGCCCTCAGAACTGCATGAAGCACACCACACAGTATTCTGGTGGCAATCTAACAGGCCTAGAGCTCAGTCTGTGATCACTGACACAGTAGCCAAGCGATGGCCGGGAGCTCTGGGCTCCTTTAAATCATCAGGCCTCAGGGCAATTCCCCTTTCCATCAGAAGGCCTGAGTCCAGATGTTCAAACCAGGGCTCCAATCAGCATTGGGGAAGGTACAGTGGCTGTGGACATGCGCTATGAAGTGGGAGATGAGGATCACTTTCCTTCCAGGAATTTTGTTCTGGGGACCCACCCCGTGTACTTTGGCTGCTGTTGTTACATCCCTTCTGTGAAAATAAGGGAGGAGGAAGGAGGCATTAATGTGGTCATTTATTCTCCTGCCAAACTCTACCCTCTGTCTCCATATTGGTGCACTCAGCTGCCATGGATCAAAGCTCCATGCCACACAGTGGGTATGTGTCTTCTGGGTGGGCCCCCAAATCTTGCTTGTTTTACTCCCCATTCCCAGAGAGACAGCATTTGTTCTGCTGCCGGGGCCCCTCCATGGATTCTGGATAGTCCCATTAGTATAAATATGTGTAAAGCAGTTATCAGATTCCATCAAAATATAATACAGTGTTCATGGTTTTAGGAAGGTTAGTTCCACAATGTACCAGAAACAAGACATACCTTTTTTAAAGTGTACATTGGTGGAAGTATTTTCTGTGCCTAAATCATGCATGTGCAAAAATGCATGCACACAATTCAAGGCTTGGCTAATATATAGGGCTGGTTGTATTCTTAATGTACCAGTTTACATTTGTACATAACTTTGCCAAACTTTAATCTTTTAAGCTGAAATTTTCCATGCCCAAACCTGAGGCAGAATTGTTCTGGAAAGTTTCACAAAAATAGGTCAGTGGTCTCTGAAACAAGATTAAGGGATGAAGCATTGTTTTGTCCCTGGTAAACTGTTTTGGTTGAGAAGTTCTAGGGTCTCTCTGGGATTGAGAAAGGATTGAAATTTGTCAGGAAGATCACTATTTTGTCATGGATGTGCCTTTTGCTGTCCCTGTGAAATTTCAGCCATGATGTGAGCCTCTGAAAAGATATTCAGTAGAAACTTGCCTGAAATATGTAGCTAAAAACCCAGAAGATTCCATCTTCGGTGCTGTGCACCAACCTGGAGCTGAGCAGGACTTCCTTAGCAATTGTAGCTCTGGGCTGCACTAGGCTAGGGCTTGGAACAAGAGCTGAAAGCAGGGCATCCAGTCTCTCCTGTGTTCTCAGTGGCATCCCCCACCCAAATTGGACCTAAGCAGAGTGGAGAAGGAAGATGCTTAATTCAAATGGAGATGGAACAATAGCCTCTTGGGTGGGGAGGGAAGGGGAGTAGACAAGCCACATGATGGGACAAGGAACATGATGGTGACTAGATGTAGGCACTGGGAGCAGGAAAATAACAGTCTAAATTGGGGGTAAGGGACTAGCAATGGCTGAGCTAGGAAAGAGGGATAAGATGCCAGTGGGAATGGGACTCAGAATGGCTAGGGAAGGAAAACTGAGGTGGGGGCTGGAACAGGACTAAGAGTAGGAGGGGCAGGATGGAGTGGATTGAACAGAAGGTGTCAGATTTGGTGGAAATGAGTAAAGAGGCTGTGCCCACTAGAGCCTGGAATGGAACCTGTGACTTCTGAGTCTCTCCATTTTGCTGCTGTCAGAAAATATCTGGGAAATCCACTGGCAAAGTGTCTCATTCCCCACTGGTGCTGGTGCCCACACAGCAGCTGACAACCTACTATTGCTATCCATTCCTCTGTTAGTTTAAATGCCAGAAGTTTGCCCTCCCCATACCCCACTTATGATGATGATGACTGCAGGTATCAATCTGATTCCATATAATGACATTAATTTGGGGAGAGTGGGAGAGAGGTTAGTTTGCTTTTTTTTAAGCTAACAGGTTACACATCCATAGTGTGTGACAAGAACAATAGTAAGACTCCAAAGCCAAACACTCAGAAGTTAGAAAATGGCAGAATTAAGACACATGATACAGTCTCTAATTTAATGATCCCATACTATTTTTCTGACACCTCTGCCTCATTCAGTGCATAGGATAGACCTTCTCTTGGGATGAATCAGGGTTGTGCAGTGAAAGAGATTGTATTTCTAGGCCCCCATTTCATTTGTTACCAAAGTTGGAATGTGTCTGCCTATTGTAGGTACTGGGGCAAGCAGGCCTGTGCTCACCCCAAATTAAAAGCCAATCCTCTTGGAACATGTGTTGTGAATGAGGCAGGGGACTCCAGGAAAGAAAAGGATAGCTCCAGTCATGGAGAACTGGAGTCTATTCTGCCTCTGTCACAGAATTCCTGAGTGCTGCTGGGCAAGTCACTTATACCAAACTACTCATTTTCTGGGAGCACTTACAGGTGTAACTGAAGTCAATAGGTAGTGTGCTTGAAACATAACAAATACTGCGTAATGCAAAGAACTCTGAAAATATTAGGCCCTAGATATATCAAATTGAACAGTTAGAGCCAGTGCACCCTTCTAATGTTAATCATTCGGTGCCTCAGCTGCCATCTGGAAAATGGGGATAATATCACCCCCTCCTCTCACATGAGTTATGTGAAAATAAGGTAATGTTATACAAGCACACAGCTAAACATAGGTACTCAATGAGTGCTTCAAGACTAGAGCACTCACAGGGAAAAGTTAGTGGCTTCTTAGCACCCGCTGGTAACCAAGCTTTCCCCACCCCTCAGCTTTTCTCGCCCACCACTGGCCCCTCTGACCAATTCCTCCTCCTCCCTCCCAGTACCTCCCACCTGCACAGAAGCTTTGAGGCATGTGGGACACTCCATGAAAGAGGGGGAAGAGGCAGGGGAAGTGGCTGGGGGAAGGGGTAGAATGGGGGTGGGACAGAGGTAAACAGGGGTAAAAAGAGGTGGGATAGGGATTTGGAGGGAGGGATGGAATGGGGGTAGGGCTTGGGGTGGCTGAGTACCCAGGGGAAGTCTGTACCTATGCAGATACCATAGTGGTGAGAACCACCGAAAAGCTCATAAGGAAATAACTAATGTGTCTTCAGAGAAGTGTTTTATTAGTGCACAGAAAATAAGGCCTGGAGCTACACAATGAACAGTGAAGAGAAAGCAAAATATTGAATCACTTCTTGTTAAGTGTACCTTGTGTGTGCTGAATGAGTCAGGGTCTTGTGGAAAAACATAGTTTGTGATCATGTTATTAAAGACTTCATTATGATGTATACATACAAGGACACCAAATAAATCTGCACAAGTAATTCTGGCATTTTCTAACTTGTCAGTACTTGGTTTAATGGCCTTACTATTGTCCTTTTTAATGTATTTTGTGTTGCTGTTTGTTGATTGTTGTTGTATTGTTTCATTCTCTGATCAGCTATGTTGAAATTAACTGTGTTAATTTCATTTGTTACCAAATGAAAAGCTCCAAACTCTGAAAATTGTGGCTATCAGCATTTTTGAACACTTTAATACTAAATAGCCAACTTACTTATCTTCCAGTAAGAGCCTTTGATGAGCCAGTTCTAGCAAATATATACAAAACCATTCAAATGAATGTATGATTACAAACTGATTATTGCATGTATAAGAGGACAAAGAAGTATTTTAACACAATATGGCTTCCCTTTTTACATTGCAAAAAATGGTCAATTTTAGGGGATACAGTTAGACCGCAATTTAAACCTAGTTGTTGGGACTGAACATTGTTGCTGAAATGTCAGTTTTCATTCCCCAGCAAAACTGAAACTTTTCCAACTTTGTGGAATTCCTAACCAACTTTGGCAGGCAAGATGAGATGTACAAACCTACTAAGACATGTAAAATCTCAATTAAATTTCATGTAAAGGCCATGCTCACAGACAGAGGGTATGTCTAGATTATAGGGTTTTTTTGAAAAAAGTGGCCTTTTTCGAAAAAACTTCTGTATCTAGACTGCTGCCACGTTCTTCCGAAAGTAAATCAAAAGAACACGGCAGTTTTTTCGACTGCAGAAAACCTTGTTTTATGAGGAAGAACACCTTTTTTCTAATGTGCTCTTTCGAAAAAAGGCTCTATGTAATGCAAACTGTGCTTTTTCGAAAGAGAGCATGCAGAGTACCTGGATGCTCTCTTTCGAAAAAGCGGCTTGATTTTTCAAAAGTACTGGTTGTAATCTAGATGTTCTTTTTTGAAAGAGGCTTTTTTGAAAGACCTAGCCAGAGTGTACGTGAGTGGTCAGTCCAATGCCGTGCAGCTAAGGAGAGCAACAAAATAAGTATTTGGAAGGTCAACCGGAGTAGACGTAAAAGCCACATACTTCAGTGATATTTGGGCCATCTCCTCCCCTTCCTTGAAGTAATCATTTCTTAAATGGAACAAGGGAACAAGAGAGAGTTTAAGGCAGGCCTTATTTTCAAATTGTGATTCTGTTATATGAGCCATCAAAGAATAATATCCAGCTACAACTAATGAAACAGTTCCTTGTCATGAGGTGAACTTGGTTTGCATAAAAAACATGTCTCATTGGCTAGTTATATTACTAATGTAATGCAATTAAGGAGAGATTCTTGCAGTGATTAAAAGAACAAGCTGCCTTGTTAAACCATTTTGCCACAGTTGTAATGAAGAATTCATTGTGATAAATATATTGAACTGCTCTGTATTATCACTGTAAAGCCATCAGTGCCAGGCATTGGCAGTGCTGCCATCTCTCATGATTTTAGGATACAGTTGGTGCTTGTTTTATTTTTACAAAAATCCTCAGCTCCACAAAATATGAAATCAGATGATCAAACCATGGTTTGAAGACTTTAGTGACTTAGCTAGATCTATTATGGGAGTGGGTGAGTGTCTGTGGCCTGCAGTGCACAGGAGGTTGGACTAAATGATCACGATAGTCTTTTCTGACCTGAAAAGTATTGGACCTATGAGTGCCTGGGAGCCCCAGGTATAGACCTGATATGTTAGGAGTTGTGGCTGATATGTAAGGAAAAAGGGTGGACAAAGCGGACCCAGTGATTCAAAATGGCCTGAGGCAGAAGA
Organism: Pelodiscus sinensis; assembly: GCF_052426305.1. NCBI lineage: Eukaryota > Metazoa > Chordata > Testudines > Trionychidae > Pelodiscus > Pelodiscus sinensis. The sequence continues at coordinate 33,520,763 of NC_143063.1, forward strand.
GACATATAGAGCCCTGGGCCCTTTAGATTGCCACTAGGATGCTGAATAGCATGCTCTGGGAAGCTCTGAGGGCTGCCTTGGAGGCAGGGGTGGCCATGGTGAGGTGTGCCTCAGGCAGCCTTAAGGGCTGGCTGTTCTGGCCCTGCCTTTTCCACACAATGCCTTACCCCTTCCAGGAGCATGAAACCATCCCCCTTCCACCTTGTTCAGAAGCCTGGCAAGGCTGTTGGCCCCCCTGAGCTGTCAAGCACAGAACAAAAACACAGTCCTTTCCTGTGTATCTTGAACAATCATAATTGATTATTTATTAGGAGTACAACATGCACTTTCCACAGATACCAGGTTCTTTTCAGTTAGAATTACTTAGGAAGATGGAATTTGGTGAAGCACACACAGAAACTTTGAGCTTTATTTAACACAGACACACGCATAAGAATCTGAATAAATGTTTGCACAGTTAAGTGGTTTCCGGCACTGTTCATATTTATAATTTGCATACTTACAACTCTTAAAGAGACGATTAGAAACAAAGATAAAAGGAAAAACTAAGTAGAGAAAGGAGGTTTTGATTCAGATTTTACTGTATCAGAGACCTGGTAAACTCAAGAAATGGAAACTGCGTATGTTTTTATAACCTTCTTATATATATTATAATCAGGATAAAAGATCAAATATAATTTATATTTGATCTTTAATCCTGATTATAATAAAGGCTATACTTCCCCTATCCATATATGGCCTTTGGGGGGGGGGTAGGGTGTCCATAATTAAGCATCAAGCATGAATATCAGACATTAGTCATTGCCTAATGATTCCCATAGGTAAATGAGATTTAATTGTACAGCAACCTGATTGCCAAAGCTCCCCAAAACAACCCATCTTCCAGAAATCTGCAATACATTTTGCCCATAGTGGTCACATGCTTGTCTTCTCAAATTGTGAGTGCAGAATCTCCTGAGGTCTACACTATTTACCTAAATCTCAGCCATTAGCATAATTATTCCTTATTCATACGGAGCAAGCCTAATAAACCATTTATTTGTTCAGCTTTCAGAGTTCTCATTAAACATGTTTAGCAAAGGAACTATATGTTACTCCGAACCATACACCATCCAAGCTCAGGTCAGGGGTCATGGTCAATACACAAAGAGCTTACAATGTAAGTATAAGGTAAGAGGATACAGAGAGAGAGAAAGAGTCACACAGGATTTGAAACATAGAAATGCTGAGTCTCACCATTCTAACTTTTAGGCACCTAGACAATCTCCAGAATTCATAAAGTCTGAGTTCGACACCCATGATCCCTATGCAATGAAAGGGAAAAGAGAGAAATCTGAGAATAAGAGACCAAGAAGCCAACACGCTAGGTGCCTCATCTCATAAACTAGATAAGCCGAGACAAGGGGTGTATTCTAAGCCATGATCCTCTCTGGAAGTTTGACACCTCAGGACGAGCTGCATTTAGGTATAGGTTGGTTTTATGTCAGGAAAAGCTCCTCCTGTAGATTTTGTTCCTAGTAACAGTGCCTAACAACAGTACATTTCCTTCCTGCCTTTCAGAATTTTCTAATCCCTTTTCTTCATCCTAACAGTACTCTCTCTTCTCACTCTTGGATGAGCAATAGTGATAGAGATGCAGCCGTGTTAGTCTGGTCTAGCTGAAACAAAAGACAGAGCTATGTAGCACTTTAAAGACTAACAAGATGGATTATTAGGTGATGAGCTTTCGTGGGCCAGACCCACTTCCTCAGATCAATATGAGATGAGCTTTCGTCCACATGTTAATTTTCTTCCACAATTTGATCTGAGGAAGTGGGTCTGGCCCACGAAAGATCATCACCTAATAAACCATCCTGTTAGTCTTTAAAGTGCTCATAAATTCATAGAATCATAGAACTGGAAGAGACCTCAGAAGGTCATCAAGTCCAGCCCCCTGTTCTAGGCAGGACCAATTTCAACTAAATCAACCCGGCCAGGGCTTTGTCAAGCCGAGACTTAAACACCTCTAGGGATGGAGACTCCACTACTTCCCTAGGTAACCCATTCCAGTGCTTCGCCACCCTCCTAGTGAAATAGTTTTTTCCTAATATCCAACCTGGACCTCTCCCACCACAACTTGAGACCATTGCTCCTTGTTCTGCCATCTGTCACTACTGAGAACAGCCTCCCTCCATCCTCCTTGGAACCTCCCTTCAGGAAGTTGAAGGCTGCTATCAAATCCCCCCTCACTCTTCGCTTCTGCAGACTAAACAGACCCAAGTCCCTCAGCCTCTTCTCATAAGTCATATGCTCCAGCCCCCTAATCATTTTGGTTGCCCACCACTGGACCCACTCCAATGCGTCCACATCCTTTTTGTAGTGGGGGGCCCAGAACTGGGGACAGTACTCCAGATGCGGCCTCACCAAAGCCGAATAAAAGGGAATGATGACATCTCTTGATATGCTGGCAATGCTCCTCTTAATGCAACCCAATATGCCATTAGCCTTCTTGGCTACAAGGGCACACTGTTGACTCATATCTAGCTTCTCATCCACTGTAACCCCCAGGTCCTTTTCTGCAGAACTACTACTTAACCGGTTGGTCCCCAGCTTGTAACTATGCTTGGGATTCTTCCGTCCCAAGTGCAGGACTCTACACTTGTCCTTGTTGAACCTCATCAGATTTCTTGTGGCCCAATCCTCCAATTTGTCTAAGTCATTCTGTACCCTATCTCTGCCCTTAAGGGTATCTACCTCTCCCCCCAGCTTAGTGTCATCTGAAAACTTGCTGAGGGTGCAATCCATCCCCTCATCCAGATCATTAATAAAGATATTGAACAAAATCGGTCCTAGAACCGAACCTTGGGGCACTCCACTAGAAACCGACCGCCATCCTGACATCGAGCCATTGATCACTACCCGCTGGGCCTGGCCTTCTAGCCATCTTTATATCCATCTTACCATCCATTTATCCAATCCACAATCCCTTAACTTGCTGGCAAGAATATTGTGGGAGACCGTATCAAAAGCCTTGCTAAAGTCAAGGTATATAACATCCACTGACTTCCCCATGTCCACCGAGCCACTTACCTCATCATAGAAGCTAATCAGATTGGTCAGGCACGACTTCCCCTTTGTGCATCCATGCTGACTATTCCTAACCACTTTCCTCTCATCCAAGTGCCTCAATATGGATTCCTTAAGGATCCCTTCCATGATTTTCCAGGAACCGAGGTAAGACTGACCGGCCTATAGTTCCCTGGATCATCCTTCTTCCCTTTTTTGAAGTTGGGCACTACATTTGCCTTTTTCCAGTCATCTGGGATTTCTCCCAATCTCCACGACTTTTCAAAGATAATAGCCAAAGGCTCCACAATGACATTTGCCAACTCCCTCAGCACCCTCGGATGCACTAAGTCCAGACCCATGGATTTATGTACGTTTAGCTTTTCTAAATAGTTCCTAACCTGTTCTTTACCCACCACGGGCTGTCCATCTTCATCCCATCCTGCGTCACTTGGCGCAGAAGTCCAGGAGCCGACCTGGTCCATGAATACAGAGGCAAAGAAAGCATTGAGTACTTCAGCTTTCCCCACATCATCTGTCACTAGGTTACCTCCTTCATCCATTAGGGGCCGCACACCCTCTCTGATCACCTTCTTCTTGTTAACATGCCTGTAGAAACCTTTCTTGTTATCCTTCACATCCTTAGCCAGTCGCAATTCCATTTGCGCTTTCGCGTTCCTGATAACCCCCCAGCATTCTCGAGCTATACCTTTAAACTCCTCCCTGGTCATTTGTCCAAGTTTCCACTCTTTGTAAGCTTCCTTTTTGTGCTTAAGTTCACCAAGGATTTCCCCTGTAAGCCAGTCTGGTCTCCTACCATGTTTGCCTCTCTTGCTACGTGTCAGGATGGTTTCTTTCTGTGCCTTCAATAAGGCTTCTTTAAAATACTGCCAGCTGTCCTGGACTCCTTTCCCCTTCATGTTAACTTCCCAGGAGATTCTGCCCATCAGATCTCGGAGGGAGTCAAAATCTGCTTTTTTGAAGTCCAAGGTGTGTATTTTACTACTCTCTTTTCTTCCTTTGGTTAGGATCCTGACATCTACCATCTCATGATCACTGCTTCCTAGGTTGTCACCCACCTCCACTTCCCCTATTAGTTCCTCCCTGTTTGTGAGCAGAAGGTCAAGCTGCGCACGGCCCCTGGTCGGATCCTCTACTTAGTTCTGTCTTTTGTTTCTTGGATGAGCAGATACCCACATTTCTTCCTCTGTTACAGAACTGAGGATCAGTGGAGTTGATGAAAACTTTTTCATTCCATTTCTTCCACTTGATACACAGCCTGCAGGAAAGAGGAATGTTTCCTCCTCCTCTTTCTCCATATCTTCATGAAATGCTGTGACCACCCAGGAAAGTTTGCACAGAACAGCTGTTCCCTTTTTTCCCACTTTGCAGCAGCCATTACTATGGGCAAAAGGAAGGACAAGGAGGATACAGCACCAGTAAGAGGGAAGAGGTGGGACTGGAAAACCCAAAGTGTAAGCTTGTTTGAAATAAAAAGGAAAAGGGCATGAGGCTGTGCATACCTGAGGGGCTAAAGAAGGTGCAGGAAGCAGCAAAGGAGAGAGATGTACGGTTCAGCAGCTGAGCCAATAGCCTTTCCAGGTCCCTGGGCAAGGCAAGGGGTGGGCATTCTCCACTCCCCAGAAAGGGATGGGCTTTGGGCAGAAGGGGTGTAGCTTAGGCTACACTGCCTTCAGCACCATCCAGAGAGCATCGTGCCTTCCCAGGCAGCCTCAGTGCTGTTGGCAGTGTGCTACATGGTGCTCTGTCCTCAATTTTAAGGGTCCAGTGCTCTGTCCACAGCCCGTGCCACAGAAGCAGCAGCAGCGGCCGGAAGTTCCGGGGTCTTTTGTATCACTGGACCCTGGGGAAGTTACCCTGTTCCCTCCTGTCAGCAGGCTTATGGTTCAGGAGTGTTTGGGTGTGATTTGAATGTCTACAGGATGTGGAGATAGAAGAAAATGTGAATTATTTGAAGTGCGCACAAAAAAGAGTGCATAAAATTTTTCAGGGACTGAGAAAGAAAGTGTTATGTGGGGGACAGGAGAAAATATTAATTTTATTCTGTTTTGAAAAGAATGAGAGAACAGTGTGTATGTGAGTTTATGGGGAAACATGAAGGCTACGTCTAGACTGGCCACAAATTCCGGAAAAGGGATGCAAATCAGGTAAGTCAGCATAGGGAAATCCACGGGGGATTTAAATATCCCCCGTGGATTTAAATAAACATGTCCGCTGCTTTTTTTCCGGCTTGGGGAAAAGCCGGAAAAAAAGCGTATAGACTGGCGCGATCCTCCGGAATAAAGCCCTTTTCCGGAGGATCTCTTATTCCTACTTGAAAGAGATTCCTACTTGAAAGTAGGAATAAGAGATCCTCCGGAAAAGGGCTTTATTCCAGAGGATTGCGCCAGTCTAGACGCTTTTTTTCCGGCTTTTCACCAAGCCAGAAAAAAAGCGGCGGACATGTTTATTTAAATCCGTGGGGGCTATTTAAATCCCCCGTGGATTTCTCTATGCTGACTTACCTGATTTGCATCCCTTTTCCGGAATTTGTGGCCAGTCTAGACGTAGCCGAAGAGTAGATGCATGAGGTATTGGAGAAAGTTGAACTAGGGAACTGAGAAAGGCACCAGGAAAACTCAGTTAAAGTTCTTCATAGTTAATATACCACTAAAATATTGCAACAAACCGGTAGCTAAACAGCCGTACTGTTACTCAAGTGTAATTCATAAAGTCATTATTTGTAAAGCAAACTGTAAATGTCTGAAAACTTCAGAGGGGTAGCTGAGTTAGTCTGTACAGGATAAACTTAAAAAACAACAAATAGTATGGTAGCACTTCAAAGACTAACAAAACATGTAGATGGTATCATGAGCTTTCGTGGGCACAGCCCACTTCTTCAGATGACCGCTGTGTTCACACTCCAGTCATCTGAAGAAGTGTAAATGTCTGAGAACTTAAAAATGGACAAACTGCAAATCCCAGAGATGACTAAAACTGTTGGCATTGTAAAAGAGCTTGCCACCATCTAACTGTTTCTATCATTTCACACTGACTTTACAGATTGTATTATTGTGTGGATGGTTGTGATGATTTGTGTATGGATTGTGGTATGCTAGGCCAATTATGTAGGCATACGAGAGTGGCAAATGAGGGCTCTGGAGTGAAGCTATGCAGGGAGTTGTTGATATGCATGTAAAAACATTCTGACAGAGTTGTGTTGACTTCTGCAGTTGGCATTTGTGCTCGTTAATCCGCCACTTATGTTGTTTCCGGCCTACAGCCTATGAAATTGTTGCATGCAGATTAGCTATGGAGCAAGGATTGTGACTGGTTGAATTATTTCTGATATCACAATAATCTAATACTCATGACATAACACAGATATATTCCTTACTCTAGCTGTAAGCTGAATGTGGGTAATTTTGCAAAACCAAAATACCTGAGAACATAACAATTGAGTGGTAAGAGTCTCCATAATGCAGAGATGATTCAACATGGTGATGTGATATATATATATATATATATATATATATATATATATATATATATATATATATAAATAAAAAATGAAAAAGCTCAGAATCTTGCTTATGAGCTGTGCATCCATCAGTTCACACTAGCTCATCAGACATTCTAGAGTGACAATCCTAGAATCTTATTGTATAAATAATCAGAAGGTTTTTAAAAGTTCGAAATGGGCCTGGGATTCTTCCTGCTCATCCGTCTAACCTGTTTTTTCCCCATTTCGGTTATTTTTACGTGAACAATTTCCCTCTCTCATCAGCTTTCACTCAGCTCTTTGATGTAGTTGCACCTAAGGCATATCCTTTCTGAGCAAGAAATAAATATCACTGACCAAGATATGATTTTTTTAAAGAGCCTTGTTAAATTAATCACATTATCTTTATTCTCTAAGCCTAAAGAGTCCATGTTCCTGTCAATATGAACAAAAATCAAGTTTAAGATTGTGCTACAATTCCATGTAATTGAATTACACTTGCCTTTGCCAAGCAATTAAAGTCAGAGCAAGACATTATGAAATCTCAGCCCAACAACCTGCTTGATTGGTTGGAGGTGGAAAACGGGGGGGAACGGGCGAGGGAACAATCTTCTTTTGAAAGGATAAAAAATTACAATGCACTTGATCTGTAGGAACATGACTTAATAACCTCATTTAATGCTCCTTTGTCAAAAACATAAAAATAAAGCTAAATGTTATACACTGTGAATACAAGTCAAGTTTGAAAATATAGCACTCCTGTTAAGTGATGGTATGAAAATGCATTTCCTACCTGCCCCAAGTAGTTCCAACATTAATGAGGTTGAAAGCTTGTTATTTCAATGATCGTTAAAATTCCTTTAAGAGAACTGTAACACATGCTCCTCTGAGTCTGCCATGTTAGGGCCTCTCCCAGTGGTTGCTGTTAGCTTGATTTAAAATGAATAAAGCAGTCAGTTCTCTCTAACTTTGAACCCAGAGGCATGCTTTTTCTATACACTTCTTAATGCCTTAAATTATAAAGTAGATGGCAGAAACAGCAAATTCTATACATACGAGAATGCTAACCCACATCATATACTCCAGATTGAAAGGAAAGAGGAGGCAAACAGATTACTGACAAGCTTCATAATTATCTTATTAAAACCATTGTCAGATTTCTTTGCTGTCTGTCTGACAATAAGAATTATCCTGTGATTATATTGCACTAGACAGCTAGACAGTGGTAGGAAAATATCAATAGGAAAATGATAAAAGCCAAAAATTCCATATCGCCGTCTGAACACTTTTCACAAAGTGATCACAGTATATCAGACCTATCAGTCCTCACCTCAAAGGAAACCTGCACAAATCCTTCAAAAGACATGCCTGGGATCTTAAATTCATAATTTTGCTAGACACTAAAAATCATGGTCTTAATAAAGACACTGGATTTATGGCTGTTTATAGCAATCTGTAACTCATTAACACCTCCTCCCTTTTTGTCCTGTGACTCCAGGGGTCTTAACAGGACACTTCACCATGAATGTTCCATTAGAATATGTGCTATTTACACTAAGCTATGCTCAGTCTTATATTTAGCTGTGACACTGAGTGCCTTTCTCAGATCAGATAGCTTGAAAGCTTGTCTTTCTCACCAAAGAAACTGGTCCAATAAAAGATATTACCTTGCCCACCTTGTATCTCTAATATAGACTAGGAACACATAGTTCATGCAGGTAATCTAGACCCTGGAGAAAACGTATCCTACATTCTCACATGTGTAGCAATAAATGTCACATATGGTAAAGTTTTTGAGGCTAAATCATCCTCTCTATAGGGAGAACCCTTATAAGGAACAAGAAACAGCGTCTCTATAAAATGTCTGTCTTGTTCTGCTGATGAGATTAGGGATTTTTTTCTACCTATGGGCTGGTGGAACGTTTGTCCTCTGCACCTTTAGAAAATCAAAGAGGGATAGGTTCAGCTGTGTGTATTATAGTGTGGTTGTCAAGGGTTAACACGATTAATATGATTGGAAGTCAGCCCGTCCTTTACTTCCTGCTTTAACTAATGAGTGTGTGTGTTAGAGTTGAATAAAACAGCATGTTCCCAGCAATGTGGAACATGTTGCTTCTACACTGAGTGGTCCCTCTACCAACTGCTTGAAATACTTCCTGGCCTACTCTTGTCTGAAAAGAATAGAGCACAAGGGTAGTGTGGCTTCTGCAGGAGCTGTGCAATCAGAGTGTCCCTGCTTATTAAGCAATCAGTGGCTGCCCATGCCCACCAAAGTTCATCCTGACACAGTCCTTTCCCTCCCTCTGCTGCAGCTCTTCATTTAAATTTGGAGCCGGAAGGCAAGCTCAATCCCAGCATGCACCTGCCTGCCAGCTGAAAATTTAACGGCACAGCCCCAGCGGCACAGCCTGAGACTGCTGCCGGGACTTGGCACATGCTGGGACTGAGCCTGCTGGCTCCTACTGCAGAGTCTGCAGTGAGCTGCAGGAAATGCCCCATGCACAAAACGAACAGTGACAGGATTTTCCACAATTACACGGTTACCATTTAAAACAATTTTTAACGTCCCTAGCTTCTAAGTAGCTTTAAAGTGCACCAGCTGGATCTACACTGGGCAGTAAGCGCACTCCACTTTAGAGTGCCGCACAGCCACTGCAGCCTATGGTTCGGCTAATGAATGCAGCACCCCACCCAGTGCTAGGAATGGCTCAGGTAGCATGCTATCACTCCCTCTTGAACCTCACCAGTTAGGGCTCTTTGACTCAGTGCTGCAGTGAAGGTGGCAGGCTGCTGGAGGAACCTTTGTCAGGCAAGGCAGTGGAGGAGAAAGGCAATTCAACAGAGGGAGAAGAGAAGGAGAACCCTAGGAAGAAGGTACAGGCTCACGATAATGAAAGGCCTGAGGCAAGGGAGAAGGCTGAGGCAATCCTCCCCTTTCTCATGTTTTTGACAGTAGAGGGGGCAAATGGGCTTGATATGTTTGGTGCTCTGTCATATTCATCCCAAAGTTCACCAGCTGCCACTGCAAACACCCCCTCAGTTACTCTGCAGGCAAACTGAGTGGGACTAAGGGTATTGCTAGTCTTTGCAACCCCACCCATGAAAAGGAATTTCTGATGGGATGGTGCTGACCCCTCTTGCATTCTTCTTTGCTTCCCTGCACTGAGTAAGTCCCTGTGGAAATTCTGTGGGGTCAGGAGAGCAAGACAGAGAGAAATGAAACCAGGATGTGCCTTTTTCATGTCGATCTCCCCCTTAAACTAAATATGCCATATTTCAGCCCCTTACACTCAAGGAAATAGAAAAACAATAACCTTTATACATTCCTCTGAAACTGCCATGGGAACATTTCTGCTATGCAGAGATTCCCTTCCTCATCTATTATAATTGCATTTTGTTTTGGTTTTAATTCCAAGAGATTTTCTGGTATATAAACCTAATATGTGTTAGCAAGTCAAGCTAAAAAAGAAAATTGCCTAGCAGGTCTATTGTTTAGCCAGTTAGCTTGACTTGAACTAAATCCCATATTTATAAACTCCATTACTTGCTCCTTGACTTGATCAGTCATCCTCCCCCACTTTCCCCAGGCCCATGTACTCTTCAAGAGTGTAATTAATGCCTGTTTTGCTCTGTCTTACAGGCCTTGATTCAATAAACAGGCTACAGTTATCTAAATCCTATGATTTCCTATATTCTGTTCTCCTTAACTTATTGACTCCTCTTACGTTGCATGGATGCCTGTGTCATTCTGGATCCCTTGACAATTTAGCTCAATGCTTTTCTTACCTACCGTATTGTGTTCTGTACAGCTTGGTCAGAGGGGGAGATGTGATAATTGTCTGCAGGCATCTGAATAATGTAAACACTAAGGGCAGACAGAAATGGTTATGATAATTCAAAGAATTTGTGGTACAAAATTGATCAAAGGAGTATTTATGCTAAATATTGGAGGTAAGTATCCTCACAATCAGTCCTCTGTCATATTCTCTCAAGCGAGGAGGTAAAGACTTTCAGGCAAAAATTAATCAATGATGAAAAAGAGGGAAGAATGGAAACACTTATGCAGCTTTAGCTCTTGAAGATACTGTGGCTACATGTGTGCGCAGACAATCACACATATGCCAGCCCAACCCACCTTCTCTTCTTTTGTAAACAGAACAGGGAGAGAGCTGAGGAGTCAATCCCTGAGGCACAACACAAAGGCAGACACTTTGGCATTTTTAGACTATGGGTATGTCTACACTACCCCGCTAGTTCGAACTAGCGGGGTAATGTAGGCATACCGCACTTGCAAATGAAGCCCGGGATTTGAATTTCCCGGGCTTCATTTGCATAAGCGGGGAGCCGCCATTTTTAAATCCCCGCTAGTTCGAACTAGGTACGAGGTGTACCGGTAGTTCGGAATAGGAATCCTAGTTCGAACTACCTAGTTCAAGACCCGTGTAGCCGCGCTGCATGGAGTTCGAACCAGCGGGGATTTAAAAATGGCGGCTCCCCGCTTATGCATATGAAGCCCGGGAAATTCAAATCCCGGGCTTCATTTGCAAGTGCGGTATGCCTACATTACCCTCCTAGTTCGAACTAGGAGGGTAGTGTAGACATACCCTAACAGATTTATTGGCGCATAAGCTTTCGTGGGCAAAGACCCACTTCATCAGATGCATGTCAAAGTGGGTCTTTGGCCACGAAAGCTTATGCTCCAATAAATCTGTTAGTCTATAAGGTGCCACAGGACTTCTCGATGTTTTTGCAGATTCAGGCTAACACAGCTACCCCTCTGATATTTGGCTTTTTTGTCACTGTTTTCCAAAATCTCAAAGCATACTCATTCTTCAGGACAACTGTATGCCTATGCAATCATAGCTGACAAATTGAGGCTTTTCTCGCTTCCTCCAAGTAACCTATGTCCTATTTTTGGTTCCCATCTACCCCAATTAGCACCTCTTGCTTCTTTCATACCAGGACCCTTTTATTATTTCTGCTGCCCAATACTCCAACCCAGAAGATTTAGGGTATGTCTACACTACAGCACTAATTCAAACTAACAATTCGAATTAGTTAATTCGAACTAAGCTAATTCGAATTAGTGCATCTAGGCCTAAAAAATAATTCGAATTAGCGTTTTGCTAATTCAAACTAGCATGCCCACATTGAGTGGACCTGAACCAAAGTTAAGGCTGGCCGGAACAGGTGCCGGCAGGGCATCAGATTAGGACTTAGAGTGTGGAGCTGCTGCCTCAGGCTAGCCGAGGGCTGTGCTTAAAGGGACCCGAACCCCACCCAGGACAGACAGTTCTCAGGATTCCCTGCTTGCTTGCCTACCTCGATGAGGGACAGCAAAGCAGTCCTGTCTTGGAGTGCCCTGAGTGCCTGCACTCGGTACATCACAGCACTCGGCCATCAGCCCGGCTGCACTTGCCGCAGACTGCCATCCAGGAGGGTCAATCGGGGGGCTGTCAGGATCCAGGAGACCCTGCAGGAGAGCTTCCACCCCGAGGAGCCTGCAGAGCCACCCCAGTCCTCCCCATCGGTGGCTCGTACCCCATACTTCTCTCACCTCCTACCACTTACCCCTCCCTAGCCCCCTTCCTGATGTAAAAAATAAAGGACACGTGTTCAAAAATAGAAACTCTCTTTATTTAACAAAACTGGGGGAGGAGGGATTAACCTCTGGGGGGACTGGGAAAAGGAGGTGGGAGAGGGGAAGAGGGAAACCTGGGAGGAGGAAGCCAGGGGAAGAAGGAGGAGGGGAAGTATAAAACTATGGTACGCCATATCTTCAGTACTGTGTACAGATGTGGTCTCCTCACCTAAAAGAGATGTTTTGGCCTTGGAAAGGGTTCAGAAAAGGGCAACTACAATGATTAGGGGTTTGGAACAGGTCCCATATGAAGAGAGGCTAAAGAGACTGGGACTTTTCAGCTTAGAAAAGAGGAGACTGAGGGGAGATATGATAGAGGTCTATAAAATTACGAGTGGTATGGAGAGGGTTCATAAATAAAAGTTCTTCATTAGTTCCCATAATAGAAGGACTAGAGGACACCAAATGAAATGAATGGGAAGCAGGCTTCAAACTAATAAAAGAACTCCTTGCCACAGGAGACTGTGAAGGCTATAACAGAGTTTAAAGAGAAGTTAGATAAAGTCATGGAGTCATGAGTGCTATTAGCCAGGTGTCCCTGGCCTCTGTTTGTGGAAGGCTGGAGATGGATGGCACGAGACAAATGGCTTGGTCATTGTCTTCGGTCTATCCCCTCCGGGGTAGCTGGTGTTGGCCTCTGTCGGCAGACAGGCTACTGGGCTAGATGGACCTTTGGTCTGACCCAGTACAGCCGTTCTTATGTTCTTATGTTCTAAGCTCAGGGCTCAGGGTCGGGGGTCTCACTGGACCACCTTGATTTTCATGCAAACCTGCTCCTGGGTTCACATGTGGCCTTTGTTGGCCAGGCTGGCAACTATCCTGCGCTAGACGGCCACTTTCCTGTGACTAGTGCAGAGGTCGTGGACGTTGGAGGCCTCCCCCCAAACCTGGATGAGGTCCATGATCTCTGCACTAGACCAGGCGGGCGCCTGCCTCTTGTAGCCCCAGGCAGGCTCCTGGGAGCCGCCAGCCTGGTTCTGGGAAGAGGCGGAGGGCTAGGTGGCAGTGGGTGGCTGGCTTGTGCCATTCGAGGTGCAGGGTCTGCTGGCTAGGTGCTGGCAGACTTGCAGTTGGCACAAGCACCATAGCCAGACCGTGCTACCAGGGCAAGTTGGGAAGTGCTAGCCTCCCACTACTTCGAATTAAGTGACTACACAGCCCTTAATTCGAACTACTTAATTTGAACTAGGCGTTAGTCCTTGTAGAATGAGGTTTACCTAGTTCGAATTAAGCGCTCCGCTAATTCAAATTAAGTTCGAACTAGCGGTTTGTATGTGTAGCGCCTATGAAAGTTAATTCGAACTAACAATTGTTAGTTCGAATTAACTTTGTAGTGTAGACATACACTTAGATCTGTAAGGTCTAGGCTTGCCTATTGCTGGCTTGTGACTGCTTCATGCGAATGATACTGACGCAGCATTGCATTCACAACAGGACAGTCACAAATGTATTATCATCCCACACCAAAACCCTGACGTGTAGGTGTTAAGAATGCATATACTCACATATACAACTTGTTTGTCCTGCATCTTGGAATGTCTTGGAGACCATTTTTTATTTCAGAAGGTGGAAAAAGCTACCAGAGGAAAGGCTGTTCTAGATTTGATTTTGACAGACAGGGAGGAACTGGTTGAGAATTTTGAAAAACTAGGGAAATACAACCTACTAGAAGGTGGGTGTAAAATTGCTTGGAAAATCTTTCCCAGTGTGAAATTATCAATGATTCATTGTCATGCTGGATGGGCTTAGCTAGTGGAGTTTTATAGGAATCAGTTCTGAGTTCTGTTCTGTTCAATATCTCAATCAATGATTTATATAATGGCACAGAGTGTGTGGATGATGCCAAGCTGCAAGTGCTTAGAAAACTTGAATTAAAATTCAAAATGATCAGGACAATCTGGAAAAATAGTTTGAAGTATATAGGATGAAATTCAAGGATAAATGGAAAGTACTCCATTTAGGAAGGAACAATCAGTTGCACACTTACAAAATGGGAAATGTCTGCCCATGAAGGAGGACATGGAAAAGGGATCTGTCATTATAAACACAAGCTAAATATGAGTCAACAGAATAACACCTTTGCAAAAAAAGCGAACATTGTTGTAAGCAAGTCCTGAGAAGTAATTCTTCTAAGAACATAAGAATATAAGTACATAAGAATGGCCATACTGGGTCAGACCAAAGGTCCATTTAGCCCAGTAGCCTGTCTGCTGACTGTGGCCAACACCAGGTGCCCTGGAGGGGGTGGACCGAAGACAACGATCAAGCGATTTGTCTCGTGCCATCCATCTCCAGCCTCTGACAAGCAGAGGCCAGGGACACCATTCCCACCCCCTGGCTAATAGCTTTTTATAGACCTAACCTCCATGAAATTATCTAGCTTCTGTTTAAACTCTGTTTTAGTTCTAGCCTTCACAGCCTCCTCCGGCACAGAGTTCCACAGGTTGACTATGCGCTGTGTAAAGAACTTTCTTTTATTAGTTTTAGTTTTCTGTTCTACTCTGTGCTGATAAAGCCTCATCTGAAGTATTGTGTCCAATTTTAGTTATCACATTTCAGGAAAGTTTTAGACAAATTGGAGAAAATCCAGAGAGGAGCATCCAAAATTATTACATTTCTAGAAAACATGATCTATGAGCAAATATTGCAAAAAAGAAGACTGAGGGGGGACACAATATCTATTTTCAAGTAGATAAAAGGTTGTTACCAGGAGAAAGGAGAAAAATCATTCTTCATAATCTCTGAGGATAGCACAAAGTAGCAATAGGCTTAAAATGTATCCAGGAAAGTTTAGGTTGGACATTAGGAAAAACTTTCTGTCGGAGTAATTAAGAACTGGAATAAATTACCTAGGGATGTTATGGAATCTAAGAGTGGGTTACACAAACACCTCTTAGGAATGATCTAAGTCAGTGCTCTCCAAACTATTTACACCGATGACCACTTTTTGAGTTTAAGGGCAACTCACCCTGCTCCTATCCTGAAGTTCCTTCCCTTACCAGAAGCCCTGCCCTGCTCATGTCATCCTACTTTCTCTCCCTTGCTTATTTTCCATCATTCACCTTCACCAGGTAGAGGTTGAGGGTTTGGGAGGGCATACGGGCTCTAGGCTGGGAATGAGGAGTTTGCACTGTGGGAGGGGGCTCTAGTCTGAGCCTGGGGAAGAGTATTGGAGTGCAAGAGGAGGTGAGGGGTGCAAGCTCAGGGAGGGAATTTGGAGTGTAGGAGGGGGCTCCAGATGAGGGCAGAGTGTTGGGATGCAGGAGAGGTTGCTGGTTCTGGGAACCCGTTAGCATTGGTGCACATATTTGGACCTCGTGCGCCAGCACATCTCGGTCCTGCAATGGATGCAGGATGCAATGAACCGGACGATGGAGGCAGAGGCAGAGTGGCACAGGCGCTTGCTGGAGGAATTTGCCCAGCAGCGCACTGAGATTTGTGCTGCTATCTGGGAGGCCATGACCTTCCCTGGTCCTGTGCCTGCCCCTCCCTTAGCCCCTGCCATCCCAGACCCAGGTACAGCCCCACCTCCTGCCCAGCCCCCTACTGTCCCAGCCTGCATGTGTGGCTGTCTGCGAGAAGGTCTCCATAGCCCAAGTGCCAGAGGCTCTTCATCAAGGCAGCATCCTAAGCCCTGAGCCTCACTCCCCCCTTCCATGTTGACATTCCCCCTTCCCACCTGTGAGAGTCACTGAGGGAAGCACTTTACTTTGTTTATAAACTTTATTTTTCTGAACAAAAGAGTATTTTATTTTTTCAACAAACCAACAGTGAAATAAACTGTAAACATTTTTTTCACCAACACCTGTCTCTGTTGTCAGTGTGTGAGGGATGTGTACAATGTGTGAATGTGGGGCTGGGAGCGGTTTTGGGGACGAGGGCATGGGCAATTCCACAACTGGAAGGCCCTGGGGAAAATCATCGGCCTCCTTGGGAGAATTGCTCCTTCCGGGCTTCTTGAATGCGCAATCCCAGCTGGTGGGCTTGCCGGATGGCAGCTATCTGGGGCTGCTTAAAGTGCCTCCCCTCCACATCAACCCGTGTCAACCATGCAAGGAGGAAGGCCTCCCCTTTCCTCTCCACTAGGTTGTGCAGCATGCAGCAACCACATCGGGGATGTTGTGTTCCCCCATGTCCAGCTGAGTGAGCAGGCATCTAAATCTGCCCTTCAGCCGGCCAAAGGTGCACTCCACCTGGAAGCAAGCCCGATTTGGGCGGGAGTTAAAGAGTTCCCTGCTCACATCCAGGTGTCCCGTGAATGGCTTCACGAGCCAGGGCATCACCATGTAGGCCATGATGCACGTAGGCATCTGCACATCTCTGACTGCATAGTTCCTCTCTGGAAATAATGCCCTAGCCTGCGGTACAGGTATGAGTTCCAGAATATGCGGGCATCGTGTGCCCAGCCTGACCACCCGACACAAATGTCTGTGAATTGTCCCTGATGGTCGACCAGGACCTGCAACACCATCCAAAAGTAGCCCTTTCTATTAATATACTGTGCTGCTCAATGGGGTGGTGTGCAGATCAGGATGTGAGTCCTGTCGAGTGCTCCACTGCAGTTCTGAAAACCCAGTCCTGCACATCTGGCCACGATGGTATCCAGGTCTCTGAGGCTGACAGTCCTGTGAAGCAGCTCTGAGTTGATGGCCGTCACCACCTGCAGAAAGGGATAAATACAAACACACGTAACAGGACATTGGAGGAATTGAGTGAACTGGTGAGAGGTGCTCCTCCACCCCTCCACTCCCACACTCCAAGAACCCCCCCTCAGGTAACTCCCCCGGCACTCCCCGCACCACCACAGGGTGAGGCCAGCAGGCTTCTACCACCCCATCCCCCATTCCCTGTGCCTGGTCCTGACCATCCCCCTTATCTGCCCGCCCCTGCCCCCATGGACTGTCCCCTGAGAGTGACTTACCTCCATCAAGATGGCCCTGACAGTAGACCTCCCCACGCCAAACTGATGTCCCATGGAGCTGTTGGGGATGGCCAGCTTCCACAGAGCAATAGCGATACGTGTCTCCAGGGGGATGGCGGGCCGCAAGCAGGTGTCCTGGCATTGCAGGGCAGGGGTGGGCCAAGCACAGAGCTCCTGGAAGGTGGACTTCCACATCCGGAAGTTTTGGAGCCACTTGTCATTCCCCCACTGCTACATAACAAGCCGGTCCCACCAGTCAGAACTGGTGTCCAGCCTCCAAACTTGCCTCTCCAGGAATAAGTTTGGGGGCAATGGCAGGAGGGCTGCAGCCTGAGTGAGGGGGCTCAAAGCTGGGCTCTGAATCCAGCTCTGCCACAAACATCATGATGCTCTCATGCAGATGCAGCAGAACATCCAGCATCACATTGTGGGACCATTGCCTGCCAGGGGCAGCTTAGGCTCCATGGCCAAAAACACAGTGCAAAGCACAAAACCAAACCTGAAAATAAACTGCTGTGGTGTCCGAGGAAGCAGGGCAAGCAGAGCAAACACTGCAGCAGCTTTGCTTTCCCTCTAGGACTGTGGTTCTCAACTGGTGGTCCATGGTGGCTTTTTCGGTGGTCCATAGGAACATTGTCCAAAGTCACACAGCATGAGCAGGCACAGCCATTAGGCTGTTTTACGCCATGTTCACTAGCACGCGGCGCGTCATCCATAGCGTCATCTAGGACGCAACCACGTTGTATTGCCAGTAACTTCCATCTGAGGCTCTGAGCGTCACTGCAGCTGCCGCCGTCGTGCTAAGCGGTTGCTGTGTCGTTCGTCCTGTGCTACACGTGCTGGAGGTGGTCCATGAAAATTTTTTGATTGGCCTGGTGGTCCGTGGACTGAAACAAGTTGAGAACCACTGCTCTAGGAGGTAGGCAAGCCAGAAGCAGGAGCAGAGCAATGGCTGTCCAGGAGGATCCCTTTTAAGCACGCGTCTCTGCAAAGAGCATGCAGCAGCGCTCTTTTTTGACAAAGCGGATTGCTTTTTCAATCTGTGTTATGCAGTCTAGACACTCTTTTTCAACAGTATCTGTCGACAAAGCCTCTGTCGAAAAAAGCCTGTAGTCTAGACATACCCTTAGTATGGGCAGCTCCCAGTTGGCAGTGCAGTGAGTCTAAGGAAGACTTCCTGCCTGCCCCAACCCTATGCCACTCTTGGAAAGAGCCAACATGCCCCTGTAGCCCCTGGGAGGCACATGATTTTGCACACTGCCTTTCTCTGCTGGCACCATCTCTTCTGCCCACATGAGCCACAGTTCTCTGTTCCCAGCCAATGGTAGCTCTAGGGGCAATGCTTGCAGGCAGAAGCAGAGTTCTGAAACCCCTGATGTCTCCATAGGGAGCCTCAGGGCTATGCTGGGTGCTTGGCAGCTGTGCTGAGACTAGCTTCTCATGGCTGCATTGCTCTCCGTCACCCTTTTAATGGGCAGTGGAGGTTTTAACATTGCCATAAGCTTCCATTGCTTCCCGTGGAATTATTGGGCAGGAAATCCAATTTGTACAGGAGAGCATTCTGGAGAAAGCCACTGACTGCCAGCTCCTCACCAAAAGGAGGAAAAAGTGGTAGCTCCACATGAGAGAAGCAATCCATCTTAGTGCAGCCCTTGAGCCCTTTCAATTGTGCCTGGCTGAAGTGGTTTTGCTCCTCTCACAATATTGAAGAGAGGTTATAATGCAAATATGCTTTTTTTGGCAAGCATTTAGGCTAGAGAAACAGATGAGGTTTTAACCACTCCCTCTCCCTGGGCCTCAATTTAAAGCACTGCTATTGGTTTTCTGTCACTACATTTCAGGCCTGATTAATACTGGGTAAAACCAAAGATTTCTCAGCTATTCTTGCAATAGCTGATTTCCAATAGTGAAATAAGCAATTGCATTATCTCACTGTGAAGGGGGAAGCAGAAAGATCAATATCGTGTTGGAAATACAATGCTAAAATCTGTAATAAAAACTGATAATTTCTGAATGCTGATGGATCCAATATAAAACTGTATTATTTTATTCTATTCCTGTGCAAGCTAATTTCACTCCAGTTAGTTGTGTTGCTTCAGATGTCAGGAGTCTCAGAAATAAATCATCTGAATTTATTGTAAAGAAAATGTCAAATCATTCATTCCTTTTAATGATAATAAGGAAAAATAGAGAAGCTTTGTTAAATAAATTTAACTTCTGTTGCATGTCTGATATATGGAACATTGGATATTTGAATCCTAAGGAACAAACAGAAACTCCTAAGTGATATAGACACCCAATCCTTTAAAAATGAACAAGAATGAGACACCTTTCAAAATCTAAGCCTCTACCTAAGCCTCAATCTAAGCCACTGGTGATGTTTGATCTTTGTATTCATGACTATCCACTCTAAATAATAGGGTTGTTTGTATCTTGAAAGCAAAGACCTATGTTGAAGGGAAAGGGGGTTAGAAAGGCTTCTCACCAATGGATCTCAGGATTTGTGACATTTGAGAGTCAGCCCTCATATAGCTTACACGGGGGCTGCGTCTAGACTGGCAAGTTTTTCCGCAAAAGCAGTTGCTTTTGCGAAAAAACTTGCCCGCTGTCTACACTGGCCGCTTGATTTTGCGCAAAAGCACTGACGTTCTACTGTCCGAAATCAGTGCTTCTTGCGCAAATGCTTTGATGTTCCCATTCGGGCAAAAGCCCTTTTCTGGAAATGCTTGTGTGCAAAAGAACCAGTGTAGAGAGCTGAAAACTGTTTCGCGCAAAAAAGCCCTGATGGTGAAAATGGCGATCAGGGCTTTCTTGCGCAAAACCATGTCTAAATTGACAAGGACGCTTTTCCGCAAAAAGTGCTTTTCCAGAAAAGCGTCTGTGCCAATGTAGATGCTCTTTTCCGCAAATGCTTTTAACGGAAAAACTTTTCTGTTAAAAGCATTTGCGGAAAATCATGCCAGTCTAGACATAGCCGGGGAGATTATATAGATGGCTGCAGTTGGCTGTGGGAAGCCTCTTAGCATTTGCACCCAATCAGGCATTTACAACAGGGTATGAATCCAGAATCCGGGGGACTAACAGGTTCCACAGGCCCCTGGGAAATGTGTGGGAGGGGGGCTGACTCTGTGTCCCCAGAAGGGTGGGGGCTGAGGCGGATGTGGAGGGACCAGAGGTAGCCAGTCTTCAGCGCCACCTGCGCTGTGGCTCTGGACTCTTCCTTCCCCCCAGCCCTCAAAGCTGCACAGCACTCCAGTGATGATTTAAAGGGCCCAGGGCTTCAACCACTGCCATTGCTGCTGCAGCAGCAGCCAGGAGCCCTGGGTCTCTGAATCAATGGGACCCAGAACAACTGCCCATTTTATTGACCCCTCCCATTGGCAGTCCTGTCCAGAATCCATACTTTTGTTGGTACGGGAATGGCTATTCTTAAGTGCTTAGGCGGAGGTTGCTTTGATGTTACATTTTGTGGAGAATGAGTCCGCTCACCTCTTTGGTAGTGTTAGAGTGATGTGAATATTTTACACTAGATCTCCAAGAACTTGTAATGGGTTCCATTACTTTTAAATGCAATTCAAGATGCAACCTTTGGTCTACAAAACTTAATGTGGTTTGTGTCCTGGCTATCTGATAAACTCCTCTTTCCCTAAAACTTACCACCATCCTCGAGTATGGTTGATTTAATTAGCTGGGGACATGTAGAAAGTTATCAGTAGAAATCTCTTCACTGTGGAAATTATCACCCCCAGCTGTCCCAACAGGGACTCACCTAGTATGCTTAGTGGCTTGAGAGAAGTGAAGGGGGATGGTGGGATTTCAACATTTTTAGGGGTCTAGACTCTGAGTCCAGCTTCTGAAACATGCCAAACTTCAATTATGTGATATTTCATAAATGATGAACTGGTGTAAAGGCACAATCTGGAAATCTAAAATATTCCACAGTTCCCTGTTGTACAAGTCTGTTTTAAATATAAGCGTCTTGCTGTGGTATTTGTTCTCCTGAGAGATGGATTTTTTTTGTGTGTGAAGTGCTTACTCTTTTACAAAGTCTCTGGTAGGATGGCAGTGTGTATGGGAGAGGGGGGAGGCAGAGAAACAAGATTCCTTATCTAACAGGACTTCTAGAGTAGCTTCAGTCCACTGAAAGGGACTAATTCATTTTTCATGTTTCTTCCGTTAAGTGATCCTTTGAGGGAAAAGCAATCTGATGTCAGGCTATTGTCCAATGAGGGCTATGATGAGCTGACGGATCACATTACGCTTGCTTATTTTGAACCCTCATATCTAAAAGATAAAGACCTTGCTTTAAACTACAGGATTTTTCTCTACTCTCCAATCTTTTATTGCTTATAAATAATATATTATGAAGATTTGTGCTGTATATCATGAATAAAGCACCCAACTTGCACCCTTAGGACTGCAGTTTCCATATGAGCTCTGATTCCATCCAGCATGAAATCTATTTGGTGCTTGAGACTTGTCCTTTCTGGAAGAGCATTCTTCACTGCACAGTTATTAAATGTTTAAAAAAAAATCCACCATTGTGGAGCAATTGCAGTGTCTGTTTGAGAAAGGCCAGAGATTAAGTTAACAGAGAAGCTGATTTACCTCCCACTCATTCAAACGAGTATCTTCAGGTCAGTGTCTAACAGAATATTACAAGGGAATGTGTATTGTGGTTGCCTGCATTCTCTGTCTAGCTTCAGATCAGTGAAGAACTACAGTTTTCACTGCTTGTGCACTTCAGTAACAGTTCTTTTTTTGGGGGGTATGGGAGAAGCATTTCACATGAAAAAACCAACAAAACCCTGCATATTTGTGATTAGAAATAACAAATACTTCACATCACTATAAGATCTTTTATTTTGTCATACAATCTGCAGCTGCCATCTACATGCTGTTTACAAAGCTTCATAAGTGCCATACTACCAAATGTACTCGTTTTGCTTGTTAGATTAATTTAACCTCCATAATGTGAACATTGAATACAATTAACTTTAAGTAATCCAGGGTTAGGCATTTTGGTTTGCATTCCATGTCTCCCAGATTACTTGAAAAGGATGGTTCAGTACAATCATTTGTCTGTCTTCAAATGAGTAATGGTAATTTTAAATGAATTGTCTGCATATACCTGAATGGCCTCTGTGACAGGGCGCCTGCCCTGCACTGGGCCTTTAAGCCCAAGGCTCAGGCCCCGAGCCTGAGGGAAGCTGGAAGACCAGCTGAGATGGTTAGGCTAATGAGCCCAGCTGCCAGCTATAAAAGGAGAGGCCCAGTTTCTGGAAGAAAAGGGCAGGGCTGACTGCAGAGGCAGCAAGAGCTCCTGGAAGGGATACTGCTGCAGGAGAGGGACTGGAGAGGGAAGCTCTCCCTCAGAAGTTGCTGGGGACTCCAGGAGAGGCCTGGAGGAAAGCAGAGGCGAGTTGGTGTCACCTGGAGACTACCTGTCGAGGGGACGCCGGCCTGGAGATCGCAGCCGGCCTGGAGATCGCAGCCAGCTGGGCAAGGCCAAGTAGGAAGTGGCCCAGGGCAGGAGCGGGAGGTGCCCCTCTTAGCCCGAGAGCCTCGGTGGGTTTTGGCTAGCTAGCCCCACCGAGGGAGTGACCCTATACCCAGTTGCTCACAGGGCCCTGGGCCGGGACCCGGTGGAGTAGGGTGGGCCCGGGTCCCCCTACCGGGGGGTGCCCAACTACGACGAGAATCTGTTTGTGGACTCGGCCTGTTTAAAGGGCCAGTATAAACTGCTGTGAAGCCAATGATGAGCAACCCATACAGACTGTAACTCGCCCTGAGATGGGCCATGTGAAGACAGTCAGGGGGCACTGAGGCTACTGGGGGGCGTGTGCCCCATGACAGCCTCCAAGTCCCAGCTACGGTTCTCTGACTGAAAAATACTGAAATATGGCATATTTAAACACCTGGCTATTAATGCAAAGAGAATCCAGTGGTTTCTAATGTATTCCAAAGCTATAGTCACAGAACTCCTTGAAATTAAAAACTGATCCTGCAAAAATTGCATCACATGTCCTGAAATCAAGACCATTTTTGGGTGGGCCTCTTTGTAATGGCAGTGGCTGTACAGGCATGTTAGTGCTGTTCCCTACTCTGGCACTCTGAATGCAGAAGGTGGGAGCCCACAAGAGACCTCAAAATTACCTTATCTCTATAGGCATTTGCTTAAAAGCTCCCCACGGTCTCATATTCCCTGGCCTTGGGAGGTAGCTGCCACCACCAAGTGAAAAAAAAATCCCAACCTTTCTCCTTGGATTCAGGAAGAAAGCACTTGGACTTTTTCCAGAAGGGTACCCCCCCAGCTCTTTTACCACAAGAGAGCTTGGAATAAAAAGAGAAAACAAACTGTAATCTCTGATAACTGACCTCTCAGTCCTAGACATGCATACACAGACCTCCTATTGCCTTCCAAGAGACAAGAATTAGATCATAGCCTTAAAAAAGGGTGATTTTATTACAAAACAAAAAGAATACTTGGTAAAGCATACTTGTTTGCTAGGTACTTTAAAGCAACTGAGAAAAGAATAATTTAAAACAGAGGAATCATATACCTGGGATTCAGCTTACATACAGTGTGTATGTGAAGGGGGGAGGTGCGGCACACGGACTCAGCACAGATAAGGTTAACGAAACAACAAAATGAAGAAAACAACCTGATCACAACTAAATAGACATTTCCCTGTCTATTTATGATGCATGCTTCAAGATCCTGTCCATTTCCATTCCATTCTTTGTAGGCATGGTAGTTCTGCCTAGTTCAATTCATCTTTTTCCTCCTTCTCCTGGCTTAAAATCTCATACAAAGAAAACAGCAGGCAGGTATATCTTCCAATTCAAACCTCAACACCTTCTTCCATTGGCTTTACTGGCTCCCCCACTAACTACCTGAGTTTAACTCTTTAATCACCGAATGCTGGCCAGCACGTCTGTCCATCACAAGGCATATAATAAAAGATAGCACTTGCCCCCCAAAGAATATGTTCTGGTTATGAGCTTTAATTTCTGCATTGTTTTCATTATAAATTTTTGTAACATCCAGAAGGTATGGGAAATGAGAGTGCATCATAATAATGACTGTTTTACATTGCTATTCAAAGTGTGTTTTATAGGCAGAAAGGCCTCTGCATCAAAAGTTTACACTTTAAGGCCTAATGGCACAGAGTGTGCTGGGGCACCATGAATGCACAGGGTTCCATGTACACAAAGGCTCGAGTCCTGAGAATAGCTGTGATAGCATGGATATGTACCTACACGGATTCTTTCTGAAGTAAGTGGCACTGCATGGAAGGACAAGAGACAGCACTAATACAATTATTTCTATAATCCAGGCCTCTTTAAGACATGGTGATGTGAATAGAGTTTACAGTCTAGTTAAAGATTATTAATCACTTAGCCTTCTATGGATTTTTAAATAAAAAAATGAAAGCACTTTAAAGTCCCATATAAATCATTGTCATTTTGAGCAATATCACTGAAAGTCTACTGAGCTAAAGAGAAATTTGTAGACAGTCTTCATTGGGTGTTAGATTAGCCCCTATATGCAACTTACATATGAACTAATTCTTTTGAGTCCCCTCCCTTCTCTCCCCAAATCTGTTTAATATTGGGAAGAAGTGGTAGGTCAAGGGAATGTATGTGCACTAAGGATATACAATGTAGCACCTTATAAAGCATGATAAAGGAGCTTAAGAAGAAAGGAGACAGCCATATTGTCAGGTCCATTAACTTGAACAAAAGGTATACCACTACAAATCAGGGTGTCTACCCGCCAATCAAATAATTTGTATATCTGCTTACTGAAAGGAGCAGATCTCACAAAAGAAAGTGCAGTCAACCAGAGCACAGATTCATTAGTCGGTTATATATTTAGCTATCTTTGGGATACATCAAGCTACTGGTCTCTTTAAGCAAAACATACCACTGATTTCAATAGGGAACTTTGCTTTAAAATCTGTGGTATAATATGATTGACAGACCCCAATTTACTTTCATGTTTGATAAATGATTTTGCTGACATGCAATTTAAAAATTTTGCAACTATAAATAACACCTGTCTGGCCATGAAACCAGCCACACTAAATGAAAGGCCACTTTATTATAAAGTGCATGTAAAATAGTCAGGCTATAAACCTCAACAATTTCACACTGATCACTATGTCTGTTGTTTAGGAAAAAGATACCGTTGACCTTTGGAGATATGAGGCTCAATGGTTTATGTTAGCTTTAGAGCTAGCCAACCATCATGACACTGTCTGAATATACCATCATGACTCTGTCAAATATATCTATTTCAATTAAATGTTCTAGGAGTTGAGAATTAAAAGAAGCAGTTTCACAGTATAGGGCCTAATAATCTTTTTTGACATTCTATCTTTATAGTGAATGTACATTCTTTTACTGGGAGCCTGCTCAGCAGCTCTTGTTCGTGTGTAAAACAATGTTATCTTAGTTTTAAATTCAAAACACCCCTTTTTATTATTCTTTTGATTAGGGATGGGCAGCCAATCCAGGTAACATGAATCCTCATTTTCTAAATTTTGTTTTAGAAATGGAAAATGGACTGATACTTTGAGATTCTAAAATGTGCTGCTTAATTTTTGTCTCCACCTTTCATGTGCTTTATCAGAACTAAATTCAAACTCTAAACCTGGTGTAGTTCATTCATCACCAATTTCAATATTATGACTTCTTTCAGTATTGCTTTTGCTTTTCATTGCATTTTATACTTCTTATTATTAAAATGTTCCACCCTTTGGTGACACAATATAGACATACCGGTTGACTTAATGGGAGTGACAACAAGACACCAACCACAACATCAGCCCTTTTGCTTTCTCCTCTAAACTTAACCCATAGACTCTCAACAGTCTTTTCTCCCTCTAAATACTGGAGCTCCAAGGAATTATACTGCTCTCTTAGGGTATGTCTACACTACAGCGCTAATTCGAACTAAGCTAATTCGAACTAACATATCCAGACTAAAAAACTAGTTCGAATTAGCGTTTTGCTAATTCGAACTAGCATGTCCACATTAAGTGGACCCTGAACCAGGGTTAAGGATGGCCAGAAGCAGTGCCGGCAGGGCATCAGAGGAGGACTTAGAGCATGGAGATGCTGTCTCAGGCTAGCCGAGGGCTGTGCTTAAAGGGACCCAACCCTCACCCCGGACAGACAGTTCTCAGGGGTGCCCTGCTTGCAAAGCAGTCCTGGCTTGGAGTGCCCTGAGTGCCCACACTGGGCACATCACAGCACTCGGCCATCAGACCGGCTGCACTTGCCGCAGGCTGCCATCTGGGGAGAGGGGGAAATTGGGGGGGTTGCAGGACACCTTCCACCCCCAGAAGCCTGCAGAGCCAGCCCAGTCCTCCCCATCGGGGGCTTGTACCCCATTCCTCCCTCACCTCCTTCCACTTATCCTTCCCTATCCCCCCTTCCTGATATACAAAATAAAGAAAACATGTGGTCAAAAATAGAATCTCTCTTTATTAAACAAAACTCGGGGAGACTAGGAAAAGGAGGTGGGAGAGGGGAAGAGAGAGGGTGGGAGAGGGGAGGGCAACTAAAATGATCAGAGGTTTGGAAGAGGTCCCATATGAAGAGAGGCTAAAGAGACTGGGACTTTTCAGCTTAGAAAAGAGAAGACTGAGGGGGGATAGGATAGAGGTCTATAAAAGCATGAGTGGGGTGGAGAGGGTGCATCAAGAAAAGTTCTTCATTAGTTCCCATAATAGAAGGACTAGAGGACACCAAAGGAAAGGAATGGATAGCAGGCTTCAAATTAGTAACAGAAAGTTGTTCTTCACAAAGCAAAGAGTCAACCTGTGGAACTCCTTGCTGCAGGAGGCTGTGAAGGCTAGAACTAGAACAGAGTTTAAAGAGAAGTGTGATAAAGTGATGGAGGTTGGGTCCATGGAGTGGTATTAGCCAGGGGGTAGGAGTGGTGTCCTGCCCAAAGTTTGTGGAAGGCTGGAGAGGGATGGAACGAGACAAATGGCTTGGTCACTGTCTTCGGTCCATCCCCTCCAGGGTCCCTAGGGTTGGCCTCTGTCGTGAGACAGTCTACTGGGCTAGATGGACCTTTGGTCTGACCCATACGGCCATTGTAAGCTCAGGGCTCAGGGTCGGTGGTCTCAGTGGACCACCTTGATTTTCATGCACACCTGCTCGTGGGTGGCCAGGCTGGCAGCTCTCCTGCCCTAGACGGCCACTTTCCTGTGTCTAGTGCGGAGGTCGTGGAGAAGGTCCACGATGTCCGCACTAGACCAGGCGGGTGCCCGCCTCTTGCGGTCCCAGGCAAGCTCCCAGGAGCCGCCAGCCTGGTCCCGGGAAGAGGGGGAGGGTTGGGGGGCATTGGGTGGCTGGCTCGAGCCGTGCCAGGTGCAGGGTCTGCTGGCTGGGTGCTGGCAGGCTTGCACCTGGCACGGGCACCGTAGCCAGCCTGTGCCCCTTTAAGGGGTCCGGGGCCAGGAGGGGGGCAGTAGAGTTTCCCTGGTGGTGGCCACTCTGGCCAACAGGGAAAGCTGGGGAGGGCTAGCCTCCCACTAGTTCGAATTAAGGGGCTACACACCTCTTAATTCGAACTAGTAAGTTCGAACTAGGCTTAGTCCTCGTAGAAT
Source organism: Pelodiscus sinensis (assembly GCF_052426305.1). Lineage (NCBI taxonomy): Eukaryota > Metazoa > Chordata > Testudines > Trionychidae > Pelodiscus > Pelodiscus sinensis. The sequence continues at coordinate 33,548,500 of NC_143063.1, forward strand.
GAGGTTTACCTAGTTCGAACTAAGCGCTCCGCTAGTTCGAATTAAGTTCGAACTAGCGGAGCACTAGTGTAGCGCCTATCAAAGTTAATTCAAACTAACGTCCGTTAGTTCAAATTAACTTTGTAGTGTAGACATACCCTTACATACAATGCAACTCTTCCTCTTTTTCTCCCCTGCCTGTTTTTCCTGAACAGTTTATACCCTTCCATGACAGTGCTTCAGTCATGCGAGTCATTTCACCAAGTCTCTATTACTCCAATCAAATCGTAGTTCTTCAACTGGGCCAGGGCTTCTAATTCCTCCTGTTTGTTTACCAGGCTTCTTGCACTTGTGTATAAACACCTTAGATAACCAGTTGATCGTCCTACTTTCTTCATTCAAATCAGGAGTCCTCCTTTGTTGCTCATTCCTCTGTGTTTCTTCCTGGTATCTGACTTTCTCACTTACCTCAGGGCTTAGGACACTGTCCCCAAGGAACCTAGTTTAGAGCCCTTTTCACTATGTTTGCAAGCCTGCCTGTGAAGATGCTTCTTCCTGTCTTGGTTAGGTGGATTCCATCTCTTCCTAACAATCCTTGTGCCCAAAACAGCGTCTCGTGTTTGAAGAAACCAAAGCCCGCTCTCTGTTACCACCTGCGCAACCATGCATTTACATACTGAATTCGACGATCCCTACCTGGACCTTTTCCTTCAACTGGAAGGATGGACAAGGACACCACTTTTGCTTCAAATTCCTTGATCCTTCCTCCCAGCGCTACATAATCTGTTGAGACCCTCTCAAGGTCATTCTTAGCTGTATCGTTAGTTCCTACGTGGAGAAGCAGGAAGGGGTAACAATCTGAAGGTTTAATCACTTTTGGAAGACTCTCAGTCACATCCTGAATGTGAGCTCCCAGAAAGCAGCACATTTCTCGAGATTGCAGGTCTGGATGGCAGATGGATGACTCGGTCCCTCTTAGGAGGAAGTCCCCAACCACCATTACTCGTCTTCTTCCTTTGGGGGTGTTGGTCATGGAACCCCCATCCCTGGAACTATGCATCTCATGCCTTCTGTAGATGCTGTTCCCTTCTGATTTCTTCCCTGAGAAGCCCCGCCAAAGTATTCTCCACTGCAGTGCCTGTGGAGAGAGCCTGAGAGTGGTTACTTATCTATACAGGAATGAGGGATACCTGAGTTTGCTTTCTTCTCCTTCTAGAAGTTACATGCTGCCAGTTTTCTTCCTTGTCCTGCTCTATCTGTCTCTTCAGCCTGCTGTGCCTGCAGGATTAAACACTGCCTTCTATGGAGAAAGTCTTCATCCTCTATGAACTTAGGGTCAATACTTGGGCTTCAAGTCCTCTAATTTTTTCTTCCGAAATGGTGATCAGCTTGCACTTAGTGCAGATGAAATTCCTTCTTTCTTCCGGGAGGAAGACAAGCATGGCACATGCTGTGCAGGTAACATCAGCAGACCTATCACCATCCATATCTGCCTTCCTTCTGAGAGATTCCTCAGTTGTTATTAAATGCCTCCTTGAAGGACAGGAGTGTAGTGAAAAGATTTTAACGAATGCCTAGTGTGTCTCACCCCTTTCCACTCCCTCTCCAAACTCCCTGTTAACAGCCCCTGTTCTCAAGCTTCCTGGTCACTGACTCACTCCTTTATAAAGCCTGGACTGCCTGATAGCCCCTCCCCCTGATTAAGGCTCAACCAATGAGCTGAAGCTTCTAGATTTCAAACCCTGATTAGAAGATCACAGCTTCCACCTGCCAGCCACAATACACACTCTGTTGAGGAAATGGGGGGCAGGGGAAGGGAAAGGAGAAAAAAATTGACCATGTATGTAAATGTTTGAAGGCCTGGAGCCTAAGGTGGTGGGGGAGGAGTTTCAGAGCACAGAAAACCTGGTTCACTAGTTTTAATTTTTCCCCTAAATATATTATTACATCTATAAACACATATAAAACCCCTACCATTGGAGGAATATATCGTCAGGTCTTTGTTTTATTGTACTTAAAACCTGATCCAACCCCATGAATTCAAAGGAAGGACTACTATTCATTTGAGAGGGGATTAGGTGGAACTCTATCTCTAGATATTCATGCAGCAAAAAGTTTTCAGGGACATCAACAGTATTCCTGTTTGTTCATGCAAACAGCTTCTTGTTCGTGAGAATAGCTTCATATTTAAAACTGGCAGATGCTATTTTTTGAATGTCTTTTTTGACCATAGAACTTAATTATTTCCCCATGTAATTTGGAAATATTTAAGCATTAAATATTTTACTTAAGTTAATGCAGCTAAAGGCCGTACAAGTTGGCAAGACAATAAGTGAAAAAGGCAGTTACTAAAGGTAAGAGTATATATTACTATAATAGAGATATTTATTTGGAGGCTTTTTAAAAAGTGAGCAAGGTGAGCAAGGTTGTATATCTGTGGTGCCTTTAGGCATGTGCTGAAATGAACAGCCATGTTTAATTCAAGATATTGTGGGGAAAAAAGTATGAGGACTTGTTTGAAGAGTGGATGTAGCTCTCATTCTGCCTGTCTTCTTTTTCACCAACCACATAGCTGGATGAGTGCAGAGGCTGCTTTATGGAAGGGGATAAAATAACCAACTCCTCTATAGAGTAATAGAAAAGCAGGGGAGGACTAATGACTCTCAGCATCACAACTCGTTCTCTGCTCTTCACGTGGGGTGGTGCAGCTAAGTTACTCCTTATTCAGGGCATATTGTAAAAGTCAAATCTGTCCCTTACTTAGGAGCTTTTTCAATGCATTTTCGGATAGAAAGTGCAATGCTGAAAAATCAAAACTTTTGTAAGGGAAAATTTCAATTCTTCAGAACATTTTTGTTTTCTGGCAGGAAACTAAATATTTTGCTTGCAAATTAGAATATTTCATTTGGTTGAAATGACCCAAAGTGTTCCATTTCAAATTAGTTCAACAAAATGTTAAACTTGCATTTTCCTATCAGTGTGTTGCTTCTAGGGATGTTAAATTTAGATTAGTCAACTAATTGAATAGTCAATGGAATTTGCATTGACTACTCGATTAGTCGATAAAGGCGCCTTCACCTTTGAAATGTGGCAAGAGTACTGCTGGCTCTTGCTATATTGCAAAGGCAGAAGCACTGCCAGTTCCCTGCTGTGCCCCTGCTCTCCCTCCATGTAGATGGTGCTGGAGTTAACCAGTTTTTAAGCTGGCTTCCCCCAACACCGGCTCCAGCCTATACTGGAACAGGACACTAAATGCCAAGAAGTTCTGGGAGACAGACCCATAGTCTCCTATAGACAACCACCTAACCTCAAGATGATTCTTACCAAGAACCACAGGATATACCACACTAATACCAACCCTGGTACCTTCCCTTGCAACAAACCCCGTTGCCAGCTTTGTCCACATATTCACTCTGCTGACACCATTATTGGGCCTAACCAAGTGAGTTAAAAGATCAAGAATACATATTCCTGCGCATCCAGAAATATAATTTATGCTATCATGTGCCGAAAGTGTCAGCCAGAAAGGACACTGTCTCAATGACCTAATCACATGCATCCTACTCCAGAAGACTTTCAAATCTTCACTTGAAAGGGAATCCGCTGAACTGGCATTCATGCTAAAATTCGACACTTTCCGCAGAGGGATGAACAAAGACCCCAACTACCTTACCCATTACAAAGATAGCTTCCCCAATTATCACCTCTAATACCATTAGCTCACAGACATCTACCTTTCCCCACCTCTAATATCATTAACTCACAGATATTTACCTTCCTCCCCCTCCCCTGCATTCCCTTCTGTTCTGAAATGTGATTTGTTCTTTTCATATGTGTTCGCATTTTTTTAATTGTATCCTTTGGTATATATGGTTGTGACTATTTTTTTCCACTATTTGATCTGAGGAAGTGGGTCAGGCCCACGAAAGCTCATCATCTAATAAACTATCTTGTTAGTCTTTAAAGTGCTAAATAGTCCTGTATTTTGTTTCACATAAATAGAGATTCTCAGATGGTGAGTGTTCATAGAACCAGCTTTACAATGCACGTGTTAGATGTTTGAGTGCAGTATGTGTAAGTTTGAATGAAAAATGTTGATTTTTTTCCCAAATCCCACATGCACTACATTTCAGGAATATCATGGACAAACGGGAGACGGTCCAGATAAGAGCAACAAAAATAATTAAAGGTTATGAGGGAAGAATTAGGTTTGTTTAGTTTGGAAATGACAACACTGAGAGGGGACAGGATAAAATATTTCAAGTAGTTGTTAAAAGGAGGAGAAAGAATATTATTCTCCTTAACCTCTGATGTTAGGACAGGAAGAAATGGGCTTAAATCGCAGCAAGTGATGTGTAGGTTGTACATTAAGAAAACCTTCCTAGTTCTAAGAGTGGTTAAGCCCTGGGATAAATTGCTTAGTGTATGTCTACACTAAAGATAAGATTGGCGCTGTCGCTGTCGATCTTCCAGGGTTTGAATTAGTGGGTCTGATGAAGATGTGCTAGTTCGAATTGAGAGGGGCACTCCGGACAATGTCATTAGTCCTGCTTCCATGAGGAGTAAGGGAAGTTGAAGGGAGAGTGTTCGCTCTGCTACTTCCTGCAGTGTGGAAAGTATCAAAAGTCAAGTTAAGGTACTTCAACTTCAGCTATGCAATTAACATAGCTAAAGTTGCGTATCTTAATCTGACTGTGTCCCGAAGTGATAAGTCTTGGAGATAGTCAGTCCTATTCTAGGGACAATCTGAGGCGTGCTTGTTTGACCTTGACCCGTAACATAGACATACCCTTAAGGAGGTTGTAGAATCTTCGTCACTGGAGATTTTTAATAGCGGGTCATATGTGTTCCTTTTTTTTTAATTGTATCCTTCGGTATATATGGTTGTGACTATTTTCTTCCACTATTTGATCTGAGGAAGTGGGTCTGGCCCACGAAAGCTCATCATCTAATAAACCATCTTGTTAGTCTTTAAAGTGCTACATAGCCCTGCATTTTGTTTCAGCTACACCAGACTAACACGACTACATTTCTATTACTTTAGTAACCCAGCACTGTGGTTTTTAATTTCAGAAAGGGGAACTACACAAAAATGAGGCTGTTAGTTAAACAGAAATTAAAAGGTACAGTGACAAAAGTAAAATCCCTGCAAGGTGCATGGAAACTTTCAAAGACACCATTATAGAGGCCCAACTTAAATGTGTACCCCAAAATAAAAAACACTATGAGCGAATCAAAAAAGTGCCTCTGTGGCTTAAGAACCAAGTTAAAGAAGTGGTGAGAAATAAAAAAGGCATCAATTAAAACATGAAAGTTAAATCCTACTCAGGAAAATAGAAAGGAGAATAAAGTCTGTCAAATTAAGTGTTAAAATATATTAAGAAAAGCCAAAAAGGAGTTTGAAGAACAGCTAGCCAAAAATTCCAAAAGTGATAGCAAAATGTTTTTTAAGTGCATCTGAAGCAGAAAGCTGGCTAAACAACCAGTGGGACCAGTGTACAAAACAGATACTAAAGGAGCGCTCAAAAATGATAAGATCATTGTGGAGAAAATAAATGAATTCTTTCCTGTGGTTTTCATGTTTGAGGATGTTAGGGAAATTCCCAAACTTGAGTCATTCTTTTTAGGTGACAAATCTGAGGAATTGTCTCAAATGTCCCAGCTGTCATTAGAGGAGGTTCTTGATTTTAGTCCTAAGTGGAGCATATGTAAATATACCCTAGAGGTAAATATAACTAGATAGCTTGGAAATAGTGACCACAACTTAATACAATTTAACATCTCTCTGGTAGGAAAAACACCTTAGCAACTGATAAACTTAACAGTAACAACTAACTGGGACCAGATGACATTCACCCAAGAGTTTGGAAAGAACTCAAATGTGAAATTGCAGAACTATTAACCATGGTTTGTAACCTATCCTTTAAATCAGATTCTGTACTAATGACTGAAAGTTAGCCAATGTGACGCCAATATTTAAAAACTGTTCTAGAGGTGATCCTGGCAATTACAGACTTGTAAATCTAATGTCAGTCCCAGGCAAATTAGTTGAAACTATAGTAAATAATAAAATTTGTTGGGGAAAAGTTAACTTGATTTCTCTAAAGGGAAATCATGCCTTACAAATCTAGTAGATTATGTCTACACTAGCCACCCTAGTTCGAACTAGGGTGGCTAATGTAGTCATTCGAACTTGCAAATGAAGCCCGGGATTTAAATATCCCGGGCTTCATTTGCATGTTCCTAGGCACCGCCATTTTTAAATGCCCAGTAGTTCGAACTACCTGCCCGTGGCTACACGCGGCACGGGCTAGGTAGTTTGAATTAAAGCTCCTAATTCAAACAACTGTTACTCCTCATCACCACTTCTCAAAAAGGATATATTGACATTGGAAAAGGTTCAGAAAAGGGCAACAGAAATGATTAGGAATGGGTGCCATATGAAGAGAGATTAAAAAGACTGGGACTTAGAAAAGAGGAGACTTAACGGGAGATATATGATAGAGGTGTATAAAATCATGACTGGTGTGAAAAAAGTGAATAAGAAAAAGTTCTTTACTTGTTCCTATAACATAAGAATTAGAGGGTCATGAAATGAAATAGCTAGCAGATTTAAAACAAACAAAAGGAAGTTTTTCTTCACGCAGCATCCAGTCAACCTGTGCAACTTCTTGCCAGAGGATGTTGTGAAGACTAGGACTTTAACAGGGTTCAAAAAAGAACTAGATAGATTCCTGTAGGTTAGCCCATTTTGGCTATTAGCTAGGATGGCTGGGAATGGTGTCTCTAGCCTCTGTGTGTCAGAGGCTGGAAATGGATGACGGGGAGGGATCACTTGATGATTAGCTATTCTGGGTCACATTCTCTGAAGCAACTAGCATTGGCCACTGTTGAAAGACAGGATACCTTTGGTCTGACCAAGTGTGTCCATTCTTATTTTCTTAAATACTGGATTTCTCTGTGGAACATAAGTTCTGAAATTCCTTAAATTAGATATGAAATAGGTCAGACTATTCTGATTATTTCTAGTCATATTATAGTGACAATGGATACCATTCACGTCAATTGTATTTTCTCTTCACTCCCTACTAATAAACAGTAATGCTAAATTGGTATAAACAATCATTAAATATCCAACAGCTGGAAAACATTTTTTTTTCAAATGGGTTGTTTAAAACTGGTGGAGGGTCAAAGACAACATTTGGCAATCAAGTTGCTGAAGAAAATAATAAGAAGTTGTAGAAGCATTTAAAGTCAAGCTTCAACGGTGAGGGCCAGGAAAATATTATTGTTCTGTTAAAAAAGGAATAAAGGAGATAAGACCTTGTCCAGGAATGTTGCACTGGCCAAATGCATACTGTAAAATAACATGGAACTATTACTATATATCAGTATTCTGTGCTATTGTCTAGGACTCTACGTTAATATACCTGAGCCATGCAATGGTTTGCAGAAAGATTTTGTGGCTCACTTCTCATAAATGCTTTTAGAAAGAACAGGCTTTTCCTATAGAAATTCTGATGAAATACTGAAATTTCTGACTTTTTAATTTTTTTGTTTATAATTGGTTTATGTTTAATGTACCCAGATATCTTGAACAGTTATAGTTACCCACTAGACTCCTATATACTATAGATGAGTACTTCTTCCTTCTATTCAGAAAGTAATAATACTCAAGAAAGTAAAAACCTGTACAGTGCTCACTAAGGTTACGTCTAGATAGTAGCGCTATTTCGGGATACTGGAAGTATTCCAAAATAGCTATTCCGCATCTTTAAACGCACCTGTTATTTCTAAATTGATTTTGAAATAACAGGGGTGCTATTCCAGCATCCCTGTAGCCCCTGTTCCATGAGGGCTAAGGGACGTTTCAGAATAGCACTTTATTTTGAAATTAGATCAAAATAAGATACAGGCAGTCCCCGGGTTACGTACAAGATAGGGACTATAGGTTTGTTCTGAAGTTGAATTTGTATGTAAGTCGGAACTGGCTCCAGAGTCAGCCGCTGCTGAAACTGATCAGTGGCTGACTACAGGAAGCCCTAGGCAGAGTTGCTCTGCCCCCGGCTTCCTGGAATCAGCCGCTGATCAGTTTCAACAGCGGCTGAATCTGGACTCCTGGGACAGAACAGCTGGGGCGCTGCCGGGTAGGTCCCCGCAGGACCAAACCGGCAGCACCCCAGCTGCTCTACCCCAGGCGCCCCGCAACAAAAGCCTGGTCTTCTGGGGGGGGGTGCACTAGCTGCACCCCCTCCCTCCCAGCAGACCAGGGAGACCCGAGCAAAGCCACGGAGGCGCAGAGGTCCCGCCGCCTCTGTGGCTTTGCTCCTGTCTCCCTGCTGTGCTGGGGGAGTCCCCCCCAGCACAGCGGGGAGACCCAGAGCAGCTTTTCTCGCCCCAGAGGACGCAGTGGCGGGACCGCTGCGCTCTGGGCGGTCCCACCGCCCGCGAGCTCCGGGGAGAGAAAAGCCCCGTTCGTAAGTTCGGATCCGACATAAGTCGGATCCACGTAAGTCGGGGACTGCCTGTACTCAATTTGTGTCGCTCAAATTGTGTATCTTATTTCGACCTACAGGTGCTGTATAGATGCACCCTAAATGTGCCTGTTCAGCTAATAGTACTTACTGAAACTTTAAATTTTAGACTTTCCCATTTGAGAAGTCTTGAAACAGCCATTCTGTCTCTTCAGTGAAGAAAGCTTGCTTTAAATACAGATTGAAAGTTTGTAATAGCTTGTAATGTTGTTGATTCTTTATTAAAAGTAATGTTTCTTCTTGTAACAGTAAGTAACAAACTCTACATGGGGAAATGAGCCACCTTTCCCTGTGGGGCATTATCTAATTAAGTTCTAGACTATAAATGTTGGAAGTATTTACTTCATATTAGGAACCTGCCTTCAATAGATCCATTTTCTACAGAGGCTTTTTGTGTGTAAGTTTCAGTTAGAGATGGATTAACACATTTTCTATCATTTCAAATCCACTGAAACCACATGGCTTAGGAACACTGACTCTGATTCTCACATTCCACCTGGGAAATCCTGGGGAGGGGAAAAAAAGAGCAGAGAAGGATGAGAGTGAAAAAAATGGGTGAAAACACAGCAGAAAATGGGGTAAAATGAAAAAAAAAAGACTGATAAAATTTGTAGAGATAAAGGTCCAGTGTTCCATACTTAAGCTGCTGAGTGTTTTTTTTTTTTTTTTCTCCTGAGTTTCCAAAGTGCACAGCACTCCTTGACTTCCTTACAGATGATCAATGCTCAGCACCTTTCAAAATCTGGCTGCTTTTTTTTTTTTAGAACCTGAAGAAGGACTTAGCAGTCTAACATTAGGCTTCTCTTTTTGAAAGTCTTGGCCTAAATATATTTTACCAGGGTACTGTATTACTGTAGTGAGTGAATCTTCTAGCTTTGGGAGTATAATTTCTATCCCTTTAGCTATTTATATAAAGCCATATTTAAAAAAAATCAGTCTTGGGAAAAATGGTTTAAATAATCAAGGGAGAGTCTGCTAACTCAGTCTGGTTTTGTGAACCTAAAATAGACTTTGAGAAGCATGTACAGTGCCCAATCACATATTGATCAGTTGCCCTTAGTTTAAATAAGTACTTAGATGATAAATGGCCTGATTCAAGGAACTGAGTATTTTCAACTGTCATTGATTTCTAATAGAGCTGAGGTCGCTTATCACTTTCAAGGCTGGCCACTGTCATCAGAGATCTGCTAGAGTTTCTTTTATAAGTTAAGTACAGATATCTACAGTAGCATCCAAAGCCTTATTTCTGTATATTAGGTAGATACTTATGGTAATCTTATATACTTCATGTATACTAGATAAACTGGTTTTAAAATACTACCACTGCAGTTCTTTTAATTTCCTTTATTCTGATAGCTCTACATTTGTGACAGTGCTATAATAATTTTTTCCTGAAACTAACATATTTCACTTGGTGATACAGCCACTTATAGTAATCATAGACAATTGATTTTTTGTAGCCACATTCTAGTTGTATCTTGACAATGGCTTTTCTGAGAATTTGGACCCTCTCTATATAAGTAAATATTTCACTAACTTTATTGAGCTCAAATAACTTAAACATAGGACTGGTAAAAAATGATAATTTGAAACTGTGTTTGATAGAAATTTGAGTTTTCAACAATTACATTTTTTGCTTCATATATCTAGCTTCTTCAGACAACTTTCTGACTTTGTATTGAAAATCTGAGCATCCAAGACATGATTTTTTTTATCTGAAAACTGAAAATGTTAATTCATACTTGAACAAGGAGGGGGTTGACTTCCTGCAGTAACAATCAGAGGAATCCCCCAAATTCTCCCTTGTTCTATTCCTTTTTTCGTGTACCTCCTTGTAAGTTCTTTATCAGGCTATTTATATGGTCCCTGGATGTCTTCCTTATAGAATGTAACATCTGCCCAAACTTACAAAATAAGTTGTGACATGAGACCTACTACCTTTTCTTCATGTCAAAAACAATTTTCCCTGACTCTGGCAGTGGGGAAGACAAACCAACCCCCCCCCCCCCCCCAAAAAAAAACAACATCACTCCACCAAAGCCAATTCGGTGGTACAGGAAATATCCCTTTCCAGCCCCTCTTGAAAAGGAGAAACTAGCATGATGCCCACAGTATCATCTAACTCGATCTGATATTCACCTCAACTAGGGGAAGGAGGGGAGGTGCTGGCTTTGCTTGCTGCAAGTGACAGAGTCTTCCCCCCACTTAGTGCTTGCACCTTTATGCCTTTTGGATGTCACATTCCTGAGGAGACGAGGCAAAGCTGAAAACTGTGTGTGGTCCATCTCCATCTCTTTGTGGCAGTCTCTAACCTCATCCTGGCCCCTCCCTGTTCAGCCACAAAGAGGAAGTGTTATGTGATAGCTCAGACAATCCTTCCCCCCACTTCATGTTGGTGCACTCATTCCCATATTCTTCAGAGGGCTTTAAGCCTTATCTCGACTACAACTCCCAAGATGCACTGCAAAAAATCTATTCTATTGCTTTGCTGCAAAATTTGTGAATCAAGTTTCAGTCTTTCAACCAAAAGATTTTGCTTTTTCCTTTTTTGCCAAAAACTCTTTCTACAGGAGAAAAAAATCATTTCTATTTAGCCAACTCTTTTTTCATTTCATGTTGTGAGTGAACTAATCCTGCAATTACTTGTGAATAATTAACATTATGTCTCTAATCAACACAGTATAACAGACTTGGGTGTAATCATTCCTCAATGTGCTTTATAAACATTCCGGCTTAAATTTTGTCCTCTTACAAAAATGAGTGTTACTTTACTTAGTAAATAGGCCCCTAGAAATTAAATCGATTGCAGCAGAGAGTAAATGTATTTAGTAATCAGCTTTATTGTTCTCAGAATTAGACAGGGCCCAATTGTAGCAGCCTTATCTTCACTGTATATAATACACCATCTAAAAGTAATCCCTTTCATGACAATACAAGAATTTACAGTTGGAGTTGCGCAATGCAGGAAGTGGACAGTTGGGACTCAGAACATAGTTTTTAGCAGTGGTATAGTGGGAAAAACCTTGGATATGCTGGGAAAAAGGAGAGAGACAATGAGGAATCTGTCAGAGTGTAGTGGTCAATTGTGAGGAGAGAGGGCTCAGGAAATATAACAAGGAGTTTGTGAACATCAGTGGGGCTGGCAACTACTACCGGCCTTGGGGTAAGCTGTGTCAGGGACCTGACTCTGCAGTCCTGGAAGGAGTGGGGCCTTGAGTGGAAGGGGCAAGGCCTTGGGCAGTGAGCCCTCAGCACCAGCCAGACCATGGTGTGTGCCCGCTCTCCCAGTGTGCACTGTGTTCTGGCGGCAATTCAAAGGGAGCGGCAGTAGCAGCAGTGGCTGGTATCTCTGGGCCTCTTTGAATCTCTGGTTAATTGTTCCTTTTACCACCCTCCTCCCTTCATCAGTGGGCATGGTGAACATGGTGGAGGACATGTATGAGATACAAAGTGTTCCTCTAACACTGTAAGTCATTTAGCACGTTCATGTAGACTAACTGGTTGGCCTTGACCAACACACTTGAAATCATAAATGTGTCATTTTTCTGGACCAGTTTCAGTGTTTGTGCAGTCCATAACCTAGATTAATAATTCATGCTTGTTGTGCTGGTTAAGTAAAAGGAATCCCCGCTCACTGTATATTTTTTCTGAAAACATCGCCACAAATGGCTATGGGCTCTATGCCATGGCCCTAGTCCCACGTGATATCATCAGTAATTGTGTATCCAGCCAGTATTTTCTGGACTGTCACACAATAGCACATTATACCCCACAAACACACACTCACACTCACTGTCTCTCTCTGTGTCTCTCTCTCTCTCTCTCTCTCTCCTGTTTTCTTTCTCTGCCTTCTCCTTTTAAGCTGAAAATCTGCCATGTGTGTCAATATGTTGGAATGCTTCTAAAAACTCTTCTCAGTGGAAAACTTTGCAGTGATGATTATTAAACCAGAGACTTGGATCTCTATCACTGCACCCCCAACTGAGAGCAGCATATGCATTGTAAAGTAGTCCAGTTGCACAAAGTATAGTAATTCAAACATTGTTTTTCATCTCATGTAAGATAACAGTTCTCAAACTTCACTTGTTTACTGATGCATTGTGAATGTGCAAGAACAGGATTCAAATCTTGCTCATATTGACCTGGACTGTTTCAAACCTGGCGGTAAACCAAACTCAGCCTTTCAACAGGTTTTAGATGTGCTCTAGTCATTTGACTGTAATATAGAAAATAGAAATAAAGGTCAATCCCTGAACATTTTAGCCTTATAATTTTGTATCCAAAATATAATTTTAATGATTTGCAAAACAGAAGTAGGTGCTATTATCCAATTCACAGCATAACTTGTGTGTTATGCTGTCTACTTTAAATCAGGTTTTCAAAGTTTTTTTTTTTCTGACTGACTGCAGAACACTAAATACAGTACATTAAAGTATGATGAAAATTTCCGCAGCAGAGTGAAGTAGTGAATTACTCTTCCAAGAGCTTGAGCTACTTGTCCAATTATTTAAGGCATATTCACTATGAGTAAAACTGTCATTCATATCCAGGTATTTTCTGTCATAAATTCAAATCATTTAAACATTTTATAGTGACCTCTGCTCATTAGATAGAAAAACAAAGAAAAAGAATGTTGCTGTAAGATTATAACATCCCTACTATTTGTTTGTGATTTGCAATGTTCTGGATTATGTTTATGTTCATCATGCAATTAAGAATTTAGGTATGGTTGTATTACATTGAAAACTTACCAAAATATATCTTTCAAAATAATGCACCTGCTTTTTGATTAAACACAGTGCATGAGGCTCTTGTGTTATTTGCCTCTTTGGTCCTTGCTAGCTTCTGAAGTATGTATCTGGTTCCCATGATCGAATAATATTGGCAAAATATAGAAAATAGAAATAGAAAATGAGAGCCTTCTATATTTGCTCTTTTACCATTCATATCACCATAGCATCTGAGGGCATGTCTACACTAAGTGGAAGATAGATACTGCTGTGCTCAATCTTCCAAGGTTTGATTTAGTGGGTGTAGTACAGACCCACTAGATTGAACTCAAAGAATATCCCAGTCAGCGCTAGTACTTCTGCTTCTCATGAGAGGTAAGTGAAGCCAATGGGAGCATTTGCTCCCATTGATTTCCACTGTGTGGATGTTGCAGAAACACCATGTAAGATACATTGACTCCAGCTGTGTAATTTACTTAGCTGGAGTTGCATATCTTTCTTCAATCTTCTGATGTAGTGTAGACCAGGCATGTGTGCCTTCATCTAGAGCATTAAGGAGTGGGACTAATATCTGTCATGTTTGTTTGCTCTCTCATCCTTTTCTATTGAGAATTAGATTTTCTATTACAGGCAGTCCCCGACTTACGCGGATCCGACTTATGTCGGATCCGCACTTACGAACGGGGCTTTCTCGCCCCGGAGGTCGAGGTGGCGGATTGCTACCTGCGAGCTCCGGGGCGAGAGAGCCCCGTTCGTAAGCTGCTCCGGTGACCCTGGTCTGCTGGAGACCGTCTCCAGCAGACCAGGGGCACCGGGCGGGTTCCCGCGCTTCTGAGGCTTTGCCAGAGCAAAGCCTCAGAGGCGCGGGGAACCGCCGCTGCTGCTGCTTCAGTCTGGGTGCCTGTGGTCTGCTGGAGACCGTCCCCAGCAGACCACAGGCACTGGGACTGAAGCGGCAGCAGCGGCGGTTCCCCGCGCCTCTGAGGCTTTGCCAGAGCAAAGCCTCAGAGGCGCGGCACCCCACTGCCGCTGTGGCTCTGCTCCCCGTGTCCCTGGTCTGCTGGGGGGGGGGGCGCAGCTAGTGTGCCCCCCCCCCCCAGCAGACCAGGCTTTTGTTTTGGATCCTGGGGCAGAGCAGCTGGGGCGCTGCCGATTGGTCCTGCAGCGCCACTCTGGGCACTACTGGACCAACCCGGCAGCACCCCAGCTGCTCTGCCCCAGGTCCTGATTCAGCCGCTGCTGGTCAGTTTCAGCAGCGGCTGAATCAGGACGCCTGGGGCAGAGCAGATGGGGTGCTGCTGGGTTGGTCCAGTAGCACCGAGGAGCAGCGCTACTGGAGCAACCCAGCAGCACCCCAGCTGCTCTGCCCCAGGCGTCCCCAAGTCAGCTTCTGCTGAAACTGACCAGCGCTGACTACAGGAAGCCAGAGGCAGAGTTGCTCTGCCCCGGGCTTCCTGGAATCAGCTGCTGATCAGTTTCAGCAGCAGCTGACTTGGGGACACCTGGGGTTCTTAAGTTGATTCTGTAAGTCAGAACTGGTGGTCAGTTTCAGCAGCGGCTGAATCTGGACGCCAGTTCCGACTTACATACAGATTCAACTTAAGAACAAACCTACAGTCCCTATCTTGTACATAACCCGGGGACTGCCTGTAGTATTATCAGTATTAGATAGGACACAGAAACACCTATTAGAAGTGGGGCCTCATTTTGTTAGACTCTGTATAAACACAGAGGAAGGCATCAGTGAATCTGGCATAAATTGTACCAGTTTCTCCCATACTTCTCTGACTGTGTATTCTGTAGAAATATAATTCCCTTTGAACATGCCATGGATATAAAGGGGCTATATGTTACTAAACGGTGGACGGATGGAACCATGCAGATATATGGCCACTGTGTCATTACACACAGCTGCCTGATTCAGTATAAAATTCTACATTTATTCTTCCCTCTGTTCTGTATAGCAGAATAGAGCATATGCCCTAGTTTGGATTTTTTTCATGTGTGACATATATACTTCCCACATACCAAGAGCAATTAGGCTATATTTTGAATGCATAGTATTTGAATGCAGACTTTAATTTTGAAATTAAAGCCATATCTCAGTTACAGCTGGAAAGACCATCTTACACAGGTAAATTTGCTTTTTTTAACTTTAATTTATTTAATAGATATTTTAAATACTGTTCATGACAACTATGTGAAAAGAAGGCAGATTGTCTGGGAGGAGAGGAACCTGGCTGGACACTTTCAGCCATGTTTTAGCTCAGAGCAGATTCCAACAGCCATTTACAATTCACAAAGGAAAGAGTTTCTAATAGAAGTAATAATACAATAATAATACTCCCACTATAATAAGGGAAAGGTCATTTGCTTTTATCATTTTGCAGCTATAGAAGGAATGTGTATCCCTTTGAAAAGAACCTAATGTGATTATATTTAAATTATTGAGATACAGTTTTAAATACAGAGTGTTTGTCAAATGCTATGAATTACCCATGAATGCTATAAACTTAAAAAATAACAAAGTATAATATGATCAAAAGAAGCATCTGGGCTGTGGAAGCTGTGCTTTATTTATTTTTTTTTTCCTCTTACTGATCAAGACATGAAAACTTGGACCAGGGATGTTTCAACTGATTTAACCTTTTTAACATTGACTACACCTCTGCATCGTTATTATACAGGAACTTGGCTGAGATATTTGCATTTCACAGAATATCTTCTGGTGCAGTTCCATAGCAAGAGCATAATGATACGCTTGTTTCTTCAAGATGCTGGAACCTGCAATGGAGTCTATATTTAAAATCCAATTTCTTACACTTGAGATAGGTAATTGACACCAGACAGATAGAAGTCTTTCTGTCTGCTTGTATGGATATTCATATGCAGTTTCCTACCTTTTAAAATAAACATGTCACTAAAAAAATAAAAAATAATTTAAAGTATCATTTAGGCCATCACTGATGTACAAAGGATTTAGAAATACTTCATCACTATTAATATTTAAATCAAAAGTACTAACAACATTGCACTCCCCTCAATGGATTTGTAACTTATGAGTATACACAAATTTTAATGTTCAAACAATTAGATTTTTGGCTCCATTTATCCTGTACTAGATTATATCACAGAGATAGAGCACATATCTGAGCCACATATCCGCCCTCCCCCACTCTCCCTCTTGCTCTGATAGATAATCATTTTGCTGCTGCCCTGTTCAGTAAATTACTGATCATCACCTCTCATTGCCAACCCCAACTGTTTTTTAAAAAGTCAGCTCCCCCAACTCCAAATCATGAGACTAGTTTAAATATTAAATACAGGATTATAATTACATTTTGTATCTCTTTATTTGCCTTCAGATGTCATAGTCTTAAAGGTGGTTGTGATGGAGTTCTGCCTGGAGAAGTTCGGTTTCTCAGAAGATTGAGCGCAGCAGTGTCTATCTTCTGCTTAGTGTAGACGTGCCCTCAGATGCTATGGTGATGTGAATGGTATAAGAGCCAATATAGAAGGCTCTCATTTCCTAATACTGTTTTCTATATTGGGCCAATAGTATTGGATCATGGGAACCAGATACACACTACAGAAGCCAGCAAGGACCATAGTGAGCATACAGAGAGGCAACTAATACAAGAGCTTCATGCATTGTGTTTAATGTGCCTGGAGAACCCCTGGAGAGTTCTGCCTGGAATGTGGGATCACTGAGCTGGGATATCCCTCTCACCTGGGGCATATGATGCTATGTGAAGCCATAAACTTCTGCCAGGTCCAGTACTGGCTTTACAATGGTACCAGTGCATCATGCCCACTTCCTCCTCTCTTTCAACAGCAAAGACCACCCTGGGTACTATTGCACTGAGCTCCCAATCCCAGAGAACACCTACTGTTCCGGGGGTGGCAGACCACCAGACAGCTCCTCTTCCCCAGGACATAGTACATCTACACTGCACGTTTAGTTAAAAATAAGCTATTCCAGAATAGTTATTTTGAAATAGCTTATTTTGAAATAGCACGTCTAAACTGCAGGGAAGCCTCAAAATTAGTCTGAGCCAAGCTTCCCTAATGTGGATGTGCTACTTTAATGCAGAGCCCAGGAGGTACTGGGAGGAATAACTTAGAATGGCCCTCGTGGAGGTGCTATTTCGAAACAGCAGCAACCTTCTTTAGAAATAGCTATTTTGGAATAGTCATTATTGCTCATAGAATAAGGTGTACAGATTTTGGAATAAGCCATCCATTATTTCAACCTTATTTCGAAATAATAGAATGGCTGTGTAAACACTCACTTTGTTATTTTGTAATACTGCTAGTTATCTCAAAATAACGGTGCAGTGTAGATGCATCCATACAGTGATAGCACATATAATCTAACAGGAAAACAAAGATTTTACCTCACAAAGCATACTTTGTGCAAACCATAGAACATCTGTATGAGAGTGGTGAATATGGGGATTCCAGGGATTACTCTGAGGTATAGCATGGCACAATGGTCACATGTTTTCATCTTTTTTTTCTTCTGTAGACATAAAGGCTATAAACTTACCTCTTATGAAGAAAAACATGTTTCTTCTATAGTTGTGTGACTCCAGGAGCTGGGACTTTAAGAAAAATGCCAAATAGCTCAAGACTTACGATAAGATCACGAGAGCTGGCTACACTGCATCCCCTGTGCTTGAAAGGTGCTCGGGTTTATTTACTGGCCCGATCATAGGTCCAAGCCCCAGAACTAAGCCATCTGGTTTACAATTACCTAAAACAATTATTCATTTCCTCACTATTTCTATGACGGTGAAAAGCAAGTGCACAGTTAAATGTCATTGAATTGGTAAAATAGGTAATCCTTTTTAAAGCCCTTACTCTATACTCTATTAGTGATACGTAAATTGTATGTAAAAAGTAAAATGTTAATCTGCCTTCATAACTCTATGAATTGTGTTACAATGAAAATATTTCAATGCAAGTTTGGAATTGTACATTCATTTTTTGTGAGAACAGTTAGTTGTTTTATTTAGTTTTTAAGTCAAATCATACTAGGTAGTTTCCTCTGACCTATCACAATAGAGAAAATTGATGCTGTGCAGTGACACTAATATAATAGTAGACTCACTAAATATGTGCACATCCACACTACATTGGCCTCTGATTATTCAGACCTAATAAACTAAAGAGAACTGGGCTTGGAATAGGAAAGTATGGGTGGGAGCGTAGGGATAGTATGTGATATGGAGAAAAAGAGAAAATTCGTGATGGTTTCATGAGGTATAAATGTTTTAGCTGTAGGAATTTGGAATGGCAGCATCACTCTCAAGTTGCAAAATCATAAGAGAGTTATGCATGTCATCCCAAATGAGTGCTGATAAAACCTTTATACCATGTACCTTCTTGCTGAATATGCTGTGGAAAAACCAAAATTAAGAGAGAGAGAGAGAGAGAGAGAGAGAGAGAGAGAGTGAGAGTGAGGCATAAAACCTTTATCAGCCTGAGTTTTGGGATAGGAGCCTTGCTCACAAAGGCAAAGCTGAATATATTAGTTTGAATTTTTCTCTTCCTCTGAGGTCTGGGCACACTAGATGCTTGAGTTTATAACAAGAGGGGTATAGCAACATTCCCAATGCAATTTTTAAAAAAGATTCCTACAATAGATTTGTGTAATGTATATGGAATACATGGCATAAAGCAGGCCTGGGCAAAATGCAGCCCATGGCTGGATCCGACCTGCCAAGTCACCAGATCTGGCCCATGGACACAGCAGGGAGCACCAGGCAGGCTCCCTGCTTGCCTCACTCCATCTGCATGGTGTACAGAAAAGTGATTGTCATGCCATTTCTCTTTCAAAACCGTGAGCCTGGAAGTGAGTGGGGGGAGGGCTTCAGTTGCTGCCCCCATCCCCAGCACAATCCCATTGGCCGGTGTCAAGAGCTGCTTGTTTGAATAACAGGCAGCCACGAAACACCACGCCCCACTCCTTTTCAGATTGTACTTCTTCACACATGCACATGGCCCTGTATCCTGCAGGGAAGGCTTTTTGGCTGACAGAGAAACATACTGGACTGCTGTCCAGGAGTCACCCAGCAAAATGTCTTGGCCAGAGCCTGCCTCTAGCCCCTCCCTTTTGGAAACCCTTTGCCCCCTTCCACTTCTGCCCCCTAATTCACATACTCAAACCCTCTGCTCCCCTGCACCCATATTTCCCTCCCAGATCCAGCACCCTAATCCCCTGCCCCAATCACAATCTCTTCATGCCTAGATCACAACCCAATCCCCTGAACCCCTGTCCAGTCTTCCTCACCCAAACTCCCTCCCAGACCCCACACTCCCTCCTGTACTCCAGTTCCTTACCCCAAAATCCCTTCTGCACCCGACCTCCATTCTAGACCCCACGCCCTCCAATAATATCATGGAAGAGTGGCCCTCAACCACTTTCCAAATTCTTGAAGTGGCCCCATCAAAAATTAATTTTTTCCATACCAACCTAGCCTGAGGAATAATTGGGCATAGTTCAATTGTGGACCAATGGCTAGTTTCTAATGAGACACTATATCCCATGACCAATCAGAACACAAAATGGGAGCATCTTTCATTGGAGAAGAGATGTACAGAAGGTCCCAATATACCTAAGCTTAATGAGACACTCTTGTTATATACTTTAAAATCTACTTAGTTCATATTTAAAGTCATGAAATATAAACATTTGAAAGGTAATTTTCCATTCCCTCTACATGCCTTTATTTATATGCCCAGTATATTAATATATCTCTGTGCATAAATTAGTAGTGACGAATGTATTCAAACAAAGCATTTTTAATCAAAAAATACCAGTTCATCTTATTTTAGAGTTATGGTACTAAGGCAGCTTTGCTTTAATGGCAGAGAGATATGCAAAGGAGAACCAACAAAATTTTAAAATTCCCTATAAAAGATTTTGTGTACACGTGTGATGTATACAGAATGCACGCAGGTATAGCAGCAACATCAAAGGGACACAGAGTTGTGTGATGGGATGATCACACCAGCCTTAAAAGTTTGTCAATAAGTCAAAGAAGGAAGTAGGAAAGGATGCAGGGAAATAGCAACAGGATCTGGGATCAAGCAGACCAGAGTTGCTAGGCATAGCTTCTCTGGACTGAAACCAAGAGTAGGAGTTGGCTCAGGTTCTCATACAAACCACAAGAAAGTGGCATAGGACTTGACCTTGGAGCAGAAGGCTCTCTAGAATGGCATGTGGACACCTCATCCAGTGGGAGTTTAATACCTCTAAAGGGGAGGATTATACAGTGACCTGACTGGAGGGCTGAGTCACAAGCAAAGAGAGAGCATGCCAAGTCTCAAAAAGAAAGAGAGAGAAAGGAAGAGGCTGAATGAATAATGGAATAGGGCACCAGACCAGATGAGAGCTAATTTCCCCGACACACCCAATAGGAAGCACCACAATAATGGAGATTTAAATTCCCATTTTAATTTTAAAAAGTGAAGTTTTTGTGTCATTAAGAGCAGCCTACTACCTTAACGTTCTATAGCTTTATTTCTTTCCCTTCTGTTTGCTTTTGTTTTTGTTTTCTTCTGTGCCAATTTGCTTGTCTTTTCTATGACTGTGGCTTCAGAAATGCAGGTAGAACTAGCATTTCTTATTTGGTGAGCTGACCCAAAGAATCTTAAACTGATGTAAGCAGGGGCTGAACTGCTGCTTGCTATCAGCCAGCTAAAAGGAGGGGTGGGTGTGCCCTGCAAGGTAATTAACTGTTATGTAAATACAGCTCAGGAGAGAATCGGAGGTGTGGCTATGTAAATCCCATTCAGCCAGGGCTGATGGAAGATCAGTGTTGGAATGGAATGTGGAGAATTGTATATAATTTGGGACTGTTGTGGGGGGTCACTAATCATGCTACCCCTTAATGTAGGAACTGTAAAACATGCCACCAGTGCTTGCAGGAGAGACACCACCATCATGGTAAGAGGTCTCGGAAGAACAAGCCTCCCCCCTTTCAGAGTTGAGTGAACAGAGCTGGGGGGGAAGGGTTAAAGGGCTCGAGTCATCCTGCTTCACACCTGCTAGGTGTGAGCTATAAGACTGGCCCATCTTGTGCCTTTCCCCCTTTGTTTTAAGGACAGACCTAAAGCAGACTCCCTGAGGAGACTTTTCTTTTGCTAGTCCAGTGAAAGCTGGTTTCGTTTGCCAGTTCAGCTGGTGGCTAAAGAGTTGAAATCACTGGTTTGGCTGAGAGCCAGGCCTATTGCAGCCAGTGAAGTGGCGGCGTGGTGTGGAGCAGCGGCAGGTGAGGTGTGGTGACCAGTGGCGTGGCGTAGAGTGGTGGCAGGTGAGGAGCGATGACCAGCGGCGTGGCGTGGAGCGGCGGCAGGTGAGGAGTGGCGACCAGCGGCAGCAGCAGATGCAGAGCGGCAGCAGGCGCCCAGCGGAGCGTCCAGAGGTGTGGGACGAGACAGCTGGTGGACCGTGGCGAAGTTTCGTCTAAGGTGCCCCCTATCTATCCCCCCACCCCCATTTCTACCCAGGTTGGGAGGTGAAACCCTGCAGGTGAACTTTGGGACTCTGGGTGGCACGGACCAGGGACAGAGACTTTTGGGGTGTCAGACTTTTTGGACTTTGGGCGATTTTTGGTTGGGGGGGGCTTTGCTCATGTTTGGGTTATGGACTCTGTTTGTGGTGTTTTCCCCAAGTTAATGCCGTATGACTTCTCTCTCTGTTTCAGTAAGGCTGTGTCTACATTGGCACCCTTTTCTGGAAAAGGGATGCTAATGAGACCAGTCGGAATTGCAAATGCCGCGGGGGATTTAAATATCCCCCGCGGCATTTGCATGAACATGGCTGCCGCTTTTTTCCGGCTCGGGGCTTTGCCGGAGAAAAGCGCCAGTCTAGACGGGATCTTTCGGAAATAAAGCCTTTTCCGGAAGATCCCTTATTCCTCTTAAAATCAGGAATAAGGGATCTTCCGGAAAAAGCTTTATTTTCTGAAAGATCCCATCTAGATTGGCGCTTTTCTCCGGCAAAGCCCCGAACCGGAAAAAAAGCAGCAGCCATGTTCATGCAAATGCCGCGGGGGATATTTAAATCCCCCGCGGCATTTGCAATTCCGACTGGTCTCATTAGCATCCCTTTTCCGGAAAAGGGTGCCAATGTAGACACAGCCTAAATGTTTCTTTCCTACACTCAGGGTATGTCTACACTACAAAGTTAATTCGAACTAACGAATGTTAGTTCGCATTAACTTTGATAGGCGCTACACTAGTGCTCCGCTAGTTCGAACTTAATTTGAACTAGCGGAGCACTTAGTTCGAACTAGGTAAACCTCATTCTACGAGGACTAAGCCTAGGTCGAACTTACTAGTTCGAATTAAGGGGTATGTAGCCCCTTAATTCGAACTAGTGGGAGGCTAGCCCTCCCCAGCTTTCCCTGGTGGCCACTCTGGCCAACACCAGGGAAACTCTATTGCCCCCCTCCCGGCCCCGGAACCCTTAAAGGGGCACGGGCTGGCTACGATGCCTGTGCCAGGTGCAAGCCTGCCAGCACCCAGCCAGCAGACCCTGCACCTGGCACGGCTCGAGCCAGCCACCCGATGCCCCCCAGCCCTCCCCCTCTTCCCGGGACCAGGCTGGCGGCTCCCGGGAGCTTGCCCGGGACCGCAAGAGGCGGGCACCCGTCTGGTCTAGTGCGGACATCATGGACCTTATCCACGATGTCCACACTAGGCACAGGAAAGTGGCCGCCTAGGGCAGGAGAGCTGCCAGCCTGGCCACCCACAAGCAGGTGTGCATGAAAATCAAGGTGGTCCACTGAGACCCCCGACCCTGAACCCTGAGCTTACAATGGCCGTACTGGGTCAGACCAAAGGTCCATCTAGCCCAGTAGCCTGTCTGCTGACAGAGGCCAACCCTAGGGACCCTGGAGGGGATGGACCGAAGACAGTGACCAAGCCATTTGTCTCGTGCCATCCCTCTCCAGCCTTCCACAAACTTTGGGCAGGACACCACTCCTACCCCCTGGCTAATACCACTCCATGGACCCAACCTCCATCACTTTATCTCACTTCTCTTTAAACTCTGTTCTAGTTCTAGCCTTCACAGCCTCCTGCAGCAAGGAGTTCCACAAGTTGACTCTTTGCTTTGTGAAGAACAACTTTCTGTTACTAGTTTGAAGCCTGCTACCCATTCCTTTCCTTTGGTGTCCTCTAGTCCTTCTATTATGGGAACTAATGAAGAACTTTTCTTGATGCACCCTCTCCACACCAGTCATGCTTTTATAGACCTCTATCCTATCCCTTCTCAGTCTCCTCTTTTCTAAACTGAAAAGTCCCAGTCTCTTTAGCCTCTCTTCATATGGGACCTCTTCCAAACCTCTGATCACTGTAATTGCCCTCCCCTCTCCCACCCTCTCTCTTCCCCTCTCCCACCTCCTTTTACCAGTCTCCCCCAGTTTTGTTCAATAAAGAGAGATTCTATTTTTGACCATGTTTTCTTTATTTTGTACATCAGGAAGGGGGGCTAGGGAAGGGTAAGTGGAAGGAGGTGAGGGAGGAATGGGGTACGAGCCCCTGATGGGGAGGACTGGGCTGGCTCTGCAGGCTTCTGGGGGTGGAAGCTCTCCTGCAGCCCCCCGATTGCCCCCTCTCCCCAGATGGCAGCCTGCGGCAAGTGCAGCTGGTCTGATGGCAGAGTGCAGTGATGTGCCCAGTGTGGGCACTCAGGGCACTCCAATCCAGGACTGCTTTGCAAGTGGGGCACCCCTGAGAACTGTCTGTCCGAGGTGGGGGTCAGGTCCCTTTAAGCACAGCCTGAGGCAGCAGCTCCACGCTCTTAAGTCCTCCTCTGATGCCCTGCCGGCACTGCTTCCGGCCATCCTTAACCCCGGTTCAGGGTCCACTTAATGTGGACATGCTAGTTCGAATTAGCAAAACGCTAATTCGAACTAGTTTTTAGTTCTAGATGCGTTAGTTCGAATTAGCTTAGTTCGAATTAACTAATTCAAACTAAGTAAGTTCGAATTAGCGCTGTAGTGTAGAAATACCCTCATACTCAGTGCTTGCGACTGGGGAAGCATTGCCTCTCAGAGGCGCCCAGGGGTGCGTGAATTTCCCAGATTTCTGGGTGGGGGCTCGAGCCGGTTCTATGTGAGATGGACCCCAAGATATTGAACCCAGTCCTGGTTACTGCCAGGCCTACCCGGCAGAAGGGTTACACTAATTATAATTGCTAGCAGTTTCTAATAAAAATGATCTTTATGCGTACCTGGGAATACTGTTTGCACTACACATGTACTATTTAGAAGCAGTTGAAGAAAAAAATATTGTTAACGAGCAAGAATATACTGACATGAGAAGTCAGTATTACTTGCTAGTGGAGGAAAAAAATATTACTGTTCTGTTACTCACTGCAGTATATTGGTAGGTACGTTTTCATGTCAGTTTCTATTCCATTTTGCTAAGCATCTTAGGAAAAGAACTTGTATAGAGTTTTGGAGAAGTGATGGATGGGTTGGTTAGGGAAAAATATGAGGGAGTTTTTCTCCATTTCCCCTTTTTTTTTATTTTGTAACAACAATAAGAATCTTTCATATGGCTTCTCTCTGACCTCCAAAATAAAGCTATAGTAGGAAAACAAATCTTAAATCATACTCAAAATTTTAAAAAAAAAGACATTTAAAAGGATTTGGCCCAACTTTTGTTAATTTAGATTTTCTGTCTCATGTTTTCTTTCCCAAAGTAAACTATCCCAAAAGCTCCAAATCACAGAAGCATGTATATGAGTCATCAGAATTGTCTTCTTGAACAGAAGTTACCCACTAGCCCCAACATAATAAAAAGTAAGTATGTCAAGAAGTCAAAATGCAGGAGTGGGTCTGTACACATGGGGAAAAACCCCTCTGATTTTTTCCTCACCTTTTTAAAAAATGTTTAAAAAAATCAGATCATATAAAGGGAGTTTTGTGTGACTTTGTTGGTCACAATATTAAGGTCAAGTAATTAAGAATGGAAACAGTAATCTTCTCCAGTAGCATGCACATGTACAATTGTGTTAAGTTTTCTCTGGAAAGCTGCCCTTCAAAGCTCTTTCCCAAGTAAACTTGCAAAGACATTTCAAAAAGGATCATGGGTGCAAGTGACTGGGAGGGAAATTTGGATTGTTACTCCTAATTTGCTAACCACACACAAAATACCTGTTGAACAAATCGGACTCTGGTAATTTACTGTCCAGGTGCCTGAGCTTGTAACAGCTAGCATGCTGAGAAAACGTTTGAGGATATTCACTGTATTTTATATATTTTCTGTATTGCTTTTCCTATTACTCTGATTGCTGATCTTCCCAAAGCCTGTAACACTGAGAGAGATAAATCTGCCATCCCAGATTGATGGCTTTACTCATGAAGCAGTGGAATGTCAGAGTAATTTGATGTCAGATGGGTCACACATTAGGAGGTATAGGTTCATCCTGGTTTTGGATAATTTGCTTTGTTTTTCCCCCCTTTTTTCATAAAGAAGCAAAGCTGGGGTCACTGAATTTTACAGCAAGATAAATGTGCTAATGTGTACATATCTAAACCTTGTATCTTTAACAATAATACAGAGAAGGAAGGAAGGTACGGGGTTTAAATCTTAGGCCTAGAGATTTCAGATTATCATCCCTTATTTGTCAGATTCTTAAACTTTATAACAGCATTGTGAGCTAGGTAAGCATCATCTTCATTTTACAGCTGGGGAAGATAAAGATTCACAGAATATAAAACACGGAGTGCCTTAGTCACAGTTACAGTGGAAGTTTGACAGAACAGGGAATATAAAACAGAACCTTTGAGATGTTTTTGGACTGGCCAGACCAAGTCTGTATGGGAAGGGTCACTCCTCCTTCATCTTCACTTGTCAAGGGAGCACAGAGTCAAATTAAAAATCTGCATACCCTGGAACATGCCTCCCCATGAAAAACCATGGACTGGAAGGTGTGTTAATGATCTCTATCATCTAAATAGCTGATTGAGATGCACAAGTTGTGGAGGCTGCACCTTTATGTATCCTTTTTCTCTTCCCTTTTGTGTATATAGATAGCAGCATCAATATGTACCTGCATACTATAACAAAGATAAAAGCAACAACAAATAAAATTTGGACAAACAGTCTAAGAAAAGCCAGGTAAAGAAAAATAACCTAATAAAGAACAGCTGATGCAAGAAGGGAGAACTGCATAGTAAAAGAGGAAAAGTCTTAAACATCCATAAAGGATCCCAAGTAGACATTTCTCGGGAACTCCATAGACTATCAACACTCTGCCTTAATTTGATCCACATTAAACTTTGACCCAGAAAATGAGCTCAACTCAGAGTTATGAAGCATAAGGGCTGAACACTGCAGCATAGTCCATACAAAGAACAAATTCGTGCTTAAGTTGAAAGTTTACCTGTTTAACAAATGCAATATTGGCTTGTGATTGCCTATGCTAAATAGCTGATTTTTAGAGATTAATACTTTGACCTCAGGATTTTCAATTTATTAATAATTACTGTTAGTGTATTTTAAATTATGACAAGACAATTCTGTGGAATAATATGTGGCAGATTTTCATTTAAAATTGTTTTTACTATTAAAGAACAAAAGCCTTCTCAATTAATACAATTAGGCCTTCATTCTGAAAATAGTCCCTGCCATAGGGTGACCAGCACTCCAATATTGTCCTGGAATCTCCAGGAATTAAAGCTTAATCTTTAATAAAAGATAATGTCATATGACAAAATCTCCAGGAATTCATACAACCAAAGTTGGCAACCCTGCCAGCCACATAAACAATGTTGTGTCTCTGTGTTTGAAGTTACTCAGATGGGTAAGTGTCTGTATGATCTGGGTCTTGTTTTCTTTTTTATTTAACTCCTTAAACTTTAATGTGGTTGACTTGTATTTTTAATACAAGCAGAAAAGTTTCCAGACTGAGACATGATCTCTAAAGGAAACACCACTTATTGATTCCCAGTCATATGGTCTCTGATGCTTGGCACAATTTTATTGGTTACATTTAATAGTTTTATTGGTTAAAGCTTTTAGTCTCAAGTCACAACTGCGAAGGGTGCATCATGAATACCTTGCAGATATAAGCATATTAACTGCCAGCTTTTTTCTCTAGAGCCATCATGTTGTCAGCTCATTTTTTTTCAACTGTATCACGCTGCTCTGGGCGTAGCAGAAATTATATTGTGCGTGCATCAATTCCTTAATATATGGTTAGGGCATTTAGCTTGTGGCTATTTATCATGTTAAAAAGAGCTGGGTTTTTTTTGTGAAGTTGTTATTGTGTCATGCTGTTTTTATTAGTAAGATGAATACTGCTCAGTTATATTGGTTTAAACCTGGAAGCCACTGAGAGTTAACATAGACCTGCTTTAATGCATATGAGAGCAAAATCTGATGGACTGATAGTTTGTGTAACTTCTCTTTTTATTAATGGAATCCCTAGTTCCCTTCAAAGGTCTTTTGTGGTTTCAAATGATGCTATGGACATCATTGGAATGTTAAGGACAGTTCATCATTGTCTCGAATGGAACCATGACATCACTGTATGTCAGATCTCCTTGTGGGAGTCATGTTAAATTATGTGATCCCATGAGGAGAATCCGAGGCAATGCCAGATGGCCAACATATTTCAAGTTTAGTCCATCTATTTTAAGGTTCCAGCTTTCACTGTTAAGTACCAGGACCTAGGACTGGTCACTGAATTTGCCTACCTTAAGCCTGAAATGTGAACAACAACTGAAAATGCTGACATTCAAGGTGACAAAGTACACACAAAAGCAAAGGGAAGTTACTAGGTCAATGCATGCTACTTTGCCAATAAAAGGAAGAGCCCAAGGAAATTGTCCCCAGGTTAAAGATATTCTCCCCTTCCTCCCAGGTTCTATCTGTCTCTTCATCTATGTAAGGTATTTAAAAGCACATATCATCTCAACATATAAATGGCATGGACTTCCCACTAAAAGCAGTTAGGATAAAGTATCTCCATGGAAAAACAGACAGACTACATCCTCATCCCGTGTGAATTTATTTCTGAAATTATATGCATCCAATTAGAGAGGTGAACAGGTAACCATTTAACTGGTTTCCTGGTAAGCATCACTCTTACTGGGTGATGTTTACCAACTAATGGTTAACTGGTGCCCAAGAACAGCCTCCTGCCCATGGCCCAATGCAGGCAGAGGGCTTCTGCAGTCCTGCCAGCAGCCCCACATGGGCCTAGGGCAGCGAGCCCTGCAGAGCTGGCAGCCCCGCAGAACAAGTGGAGCAGGGAGCCTGGGTGAGGCTGGGAGGTGGCAGCCCTGCGGGCTAGGGGCTGCTCCAGCCAGGCTGAGGCAGTCCCTGCCCAGGATCTCACTTAATCTGTTAACCAGTTAAACCTACCAATTAACCAGCTAACTGATTAAAAGGGATTTTATATTCCTACATCCAATACCACAGAACTACTGTGTAAGTCAGACTGTAAATATTAACACTAAGCAGTAAAACACACAGTTTGGGGACACTCTCGGAAATGTTATATCCATGCAAACTTTGCATTTTGAGACAGCTATAATTCTACTCATATATTTTTTCCAATAAAAAGAAATTATACCAATTTGCCATAGACATGTATGTTGAATCCTTTTATGAATTATCTCAAAGAAGGATGCATATGAAAGTGTTTGGCATCAACTTGGAATACTGAAGAATTGTGGAAGTGGCAGGTTTTTTATTTTTAATTGTTTTATAATAAAACACTCTTGAATGCATTCAGAAACATTATTTGCAACTCAGTAAGAATTCCCAGTGACATGTTTTGGTGCAATATTAAAGAAAAAATCCTATTCAGTTGTGTTTTCCAATGAGCAAGTGGT
Source organism: Pelodiscus sinensis (assembly GCF_052426305.1). Lineage (NCBI taxonomy): Eukaryota > Metazoa > Chordata > Testudines > Trionychidae > Pelodiscus > Pelodiscus sinensis. Next base: position 33,577,609 of record NC_143063.1, read on the forward strand.
TGGCATATGTGAGAAGGGCGTGTTGTGGAATGTTGCATGTTTCCCTTTGAACTAATTGGTAAATTTCATTGAGATTACAATTCAACCAGAAGAAATACACACTTATTTGATTCATTGTTTCAACATCTTTATGAAATAACTCAGTAACTCTTACGGGTGAACTGATGTCATTGAATGGACATTCACAGATAACCTTACATGGATCACAATATGGAATGAGGGAAATCATATTACCCTTCCCTTGCAGCATTAAAAACTTTTGAATGCCTTCTACACTGATTTTTTTGTGATTTCAGGCATTCTCATTATTATGATCTGCCTTTTATAAGGCTGTTGCCAAAAACACAGAAATATTCTATGGGTTGAGATTAGTAAAGTGCGCCTTCCTTATTGTTCTCATGGCTTAATTTTAGCCTTTGGAGATATCTGTAGATATGTAGGTTGGACTTTGAAAATTTCTTTGGGGTTATCAATCCCACTTTGACACTAGAATGCTAGGTACTCTACAAATGCCTAAGTACCAACAAGGCATCAATCTCATACAGTTTATGAAAGTCCTTATGAAAGCTAAGTTCAAGTATAATAAAGTGAACTTCCTTTCTTGCCTTGACTTGGTAGCTAGTTATTATTCAAATGTTCAATGAGCTGCAACTTATATCAAGTTCTATAGTTCTGAGTATTCTTCCAAAATTCCTTGTTTGTTTGTCTTAACTTTTATCCTGGAGAAATTCTTCCATGTATATTTTCACGCAGATGACCAAAACCTTGCTCATATTAAGGTAAAGTCTTTGAAACATTCACATTATTCTTTCATTTGACCAAACAATAAGCTCAGTTCAGCCTAATTTGTATAGTGTGTGCAGGAAGTTGTGTCCATTGTACTAGCTTGATCAGCTGTTCTCCTTGGGGATTCATCACCAGGAAAAGACAGTATCTGCAGCAAGTGGCCAAAACTAGATACAAACCCACTAATGGAAGCTACCCACGGGATATGCTAAATCATTGCATCTGTTGGGTTCCCTGGCCATGCTCTTTCTTTGTTCATTACTTTCCCCCTTTGTTTTGAGCTTCCATTTCCCATTTGTATCTTTGAGACAGAGTCTAGGCATGAGTGGTATACCAAGGAAGTTTCAAGCAGATCTATAGCAGCAGCAGAAACCTACCTCAAATCATTCTCCTAAATAAGATTTGCCAAGTGGCACACTCGGTGTGTATATAGCAAGCATTATACCTGTGGCTCCTAATCAGACGACCTGCAATAGGATTTGAGCTCTGAATGTATATTCCTGGGGTAACCTCTTCACTTCCACTTCTGACATGTCACTCAAATGAGCAGCCTCACATTCTGGTTCCTGGCGCTTTGTGCACAGCACAGCAGTTCTGGGGTTAATATCATATGCCATTTCATGAAATGTAAAGATTGGATATTACCTGTGATTTTACCACTAATGCAAAAGCAAAGGCTTTTTTAAAACACTCTCATCTATTTCTTATCCTGAAGAGTGCATACATATGTAGGCAAAAAGTACTGTGGTGAACTGTGTGCACTTCAATTTATCCCCGTGATGAGCTCTAAATCTGAAAAGGTGACAGAATGTGGCTCTCTCAATGAGTTGTTTGCACAATCTCATACTAGAACTGAAACCCTGAGCATCTATAAAACATGTGCTACACTTTGAGCGAGCAGAATAATGCATTTTCTGTTCCTAAACAAACTTTACTATTTTTCATCTGGAGTTAGTTTTCTACTGTCAGCTAAAAATCCATGCATGTGGTTGTGTATTTATGAGTGAGTTTTATCTCTAAACAGATTTGTAACTAAAAACAGAAATATCTTTTTATGGGAGACAGCTGGTTGAGAGATTAAAGAAACACAGCAAGGGAGGGGAATTCAAATTAACAAACATTCCTAGATGAGGAATGCCTTTAAGCATTAGCAAGCTCTTAGCTTGCGACCTAAAAACCTATCTAATCTTATCTCCTGGTCTGTACTGATGAGTTTCACTTTATCTTGATGGGGGGGGGGGGGGAGAACCCTTTGAAAAGTTCAATATGGAGCCATAACTCTCTTTCATCACAAAGTGTCAGAGGAAGCCCATAAATATTCTGTCAGAGTAAAAATTTCCAATTAGCCATGTGTTGGAACTCAATGATAAAGACTTATAGCTGACAATGTGGGTACTGTTGAAGTTCTGCTTGGGACAAATGGTGCTGACTCTTGCATGGCCTCTAGTACATGGTACAGCCTTCCAGGGGGCCTCCATCAAGAGCAGTCCCTTAACTCTGTGGAGTGCAGGCACTGTTTGCTCCCTGCAGAGAGAACAACCAGAAAGCGAACAGAGGGGAGGCAGACCCAGCTGGCATTTTCCACAGCAGACTCAGAACAAAGTCAGGGCACCATGGAAAACAATCTGTCCCAGCCTAAAGCTTGTCCACCATATACATGAAAAAGAAACTGGGCCTGCGTGACAGTCTCCTCAGTGTTCCTTCTGGGGTTGTTCAGCTCCATATTGTGCTTTATGAAGGGCCCTAGCTAAGAAGCCACAATGTAGCCTTTAAATGTCTCTGTAGGAACTGCTGGCTGGGTGCTGAGCACTTTTGAAAAACTGTCTCTTATTTAACTGTCTAAATGGGGCTAAGTTCTTTTGAAAATCTGACCTCAGCTGTGGCGGTTGCTGGGCATTTGAAAATCTGGCCTTGAGTTATTTGAAAAATCTGCTCCAATATGTAACGTTGCAATGTATAATATTTTCCACTTTTTGTTTAAATATTGTTATTGGGAATGCTGCCAATTTCTAGTGGAGCTATTAGTTTTTAATTCAGAAAAGTGACATTTGGAACTGTGAGCCCTTCGTTTTCCTATTGCTTTTTAAAAGACCTCTTCATACAGAGCCAAATGCTTTGCTGGCGTACATTGATGCAGCTTTTGTTGAATTCACTTTACACCACCAAAGGATTTGGCCCATAGAGAGTGGAACTGTGTTTTCACAAACTTTCCTGAAATAATTGGTTCAGGTAGAATGCCATCATTCTTAAAATGAATCACTTTGTATCCAGTGCTTTCTTCCAAGTTCCTTACAGCTCACAGTCATATTTTGGCACATGTGTTTCTTAACCCTCTACTACAAAATGGTAAAATATCTCAGTGCAGGAATAGAAAATCCAGTCCTTTCATGTGGTTACTTAAAACCACATTCCTGGTGTCCACATGTTCGACATCTGCTTTATTTGTTAAGAAGAGGCATGCAGGTTCTGAGAGAACAAGAAGAGAGAATAGTAATAATATAAAAAATCCCTTTCAGCTAAAGGACAGCTCTTTATTCTTTCAATTGGTTAATAAATGTTGCATTAGGCGGGGATAAGAGAGATCAGTGTGGCTCTGTGCTGCAGCTTGAGAGCATGAGAAAAGTGTTATACAAACTACGTATGTTAGCATTCATATGTCTAGCCACATGCTTTTGAGATAAAATATGTAGCGTAACTGCTGTGTTCTGAGACTGGCTCCCCCAGAACGGACATTCCACAGGCACTTCCCAAGTCTAGCTATACAGAGCAAGGTGATTCAGAGAGTGTGATTTAGAATGGACAGATCTGGCCCATCAAAGTAAATTGTATTGTATTATATTCCCTGTTTGAATGGTTTGGTGTGATTTACCCTTGCTCTGAGTAACTGAGCAGGCTTTTATTCACAACACGGGTGCAAATGAACACAGCAAAAATCCTGTAGCCTTTTCAGAGTGGCAGATGCCAGGATTTGAAACTATATTTCAGACAGTTCTTATACTGATATTAAATATCTGTATTTAGTCACTGGAGGGTTGTTCAGAAACTGGCAAAATCAGGTAACTGGAGTGCTAGAAAAGGCTTTTCACTTGGCTGTGTACTATAACTCAGAATTTAATCCAACTTGAAGTGGGACAAGGTGAAATATTTGTCTGGATTCAGTGCTAGGCAGCCTTTGTTAGCAGGGCTCCAATGAAGTCTCAGCCATACTTTAAGGTTCCTCTCCCCAATCTCTGTGGGGACTCTGTACTGTGTGCCAACTAGTTCAAGGTGAAGCACAAATCAAACTCTTGGTTGTTGTTAAAATACAAGAGTAAATATGGGTATGTCTAGACTACATGCCTCTGTAAGTTAGACTACCCGACATAGTCAATGAAGCGCTGTGCCGATTCCTTATGCCTCGTGAAATGAGGTTTACAGGATTGGTCAGCAAAGGCATTCCTTGCCGATCGATGCGCGTCTTGACTGCCGCGTTGTGCCGACGATCAGCTGAGCCAGCACTGTGCGGTGGCCATTTTTATTTTAATGAAGCAGGGGATATTTAAATCCCTGCTTCATTGACTATATCAGGTAGTCTAATTTACATGCCTCTGTCTAGACATACCCTGAGTGACCTGAGGAGAATCTACCAGATAGTGTTTCTGTGTATAGTATAAACAACAGAGAGCTAAAAGTATATTTAAATAAATACAAAATTGGCGAAACACTTTGACTTGACTCTATGAGTAGTCGATAATTTAAAGATATGTATCATAGCTGTTTTGTTTCCAAACTGTAACTCTGATCTGGAAAAAAAAAAACACATGCATGTTGATAATATCAAGTTGGATGTTCCATTAGTGCATGGGTCTATCAAAAAGCTATACTGAGCAAATAACATACTCCAAATTATTTAGTCAATGAAAGTAGCCTCTTTGTTGCTTGCAAAATGTTTGTGAGCAGATCCCAATTTCTTCAGATGTATTCATTTTTCAAAGTTATGGATCAGTCCTATAAGTGACATTAAAATATTTTTTATTAATTATTGAGGCAGCACTAGCACGTCTTATGCAATGCCAAACTTCTTACACAATGGCTGTGTCTAGACGGCATCCCTTTTCCGTAAAAGGGATGCAAATTAGACACATTGCAATTGCAAATGAAGTTGGGATTTAAATCCCCCCTGCTTCATTTGCATAAACATGGCTGCCGCTTTTTTCCGGCTCGGAGCTTTGCCGGAAAAAAGCGCCAATCTAGATGTGGATCTTTCAGAAAATAAAGCTTTTTCCAAAAGATCCCTTATTCCTCTTAAAATAAGGAATAAGGGATCTTTCGGAAAAAGCTTTATTTTCCGAAAGATCCGCGTCTAGACTGGCGCTTTTTTCCGGCAAAACTCCGAGCCGGAAAAAAGCGGCAGCCATGTTTATGCAAATGAAGCAGGGGGGATTTAAATCCCCGCTTCATTTGCAATTGCGATGTGTCTAATTTGCATCCCTTTTATGGAAAAGGGATGCAGTCTAGACACAGCCAATATGTATAATATGTGTACTAACAATAGTGTTATGAGGAAGGAGTTTGATAAAGGAAAGTTTTTGGAGAGTGCAGGGTGGCAGAGTAAAGGCTATAGACTGTGATCTATGAATTGCAATTGCAGTGATAATATGTATGTCTATGAATGGCAGTGTAGCTGGTAAGCACTGTAAAGGTATCTTAACTTTTTATTTCCTTAGTTTTGATTCTTAGAGTTTAATGTATAGATTTTGAAAGCCAAAAGTACTATTCGATCATATAGTCTGATTTCCTAAATATCACACGTAATTTAGTTTCACCCAGTTACCTCTGTATTGAGCCCAATAACCTGTGTTGAACTAAAGCGTAATGTGTGTTTTGACCAACACCTGTCTTTTCAAAAGCTTCAGAGGGGTAGCTGAGTTGGTCTGTAACTGGAAAAACTTAAAAAACAACTCATCTTTTCAGGAAGGCATCCAGACTTTATCTGAAGAAATGAAGAATCTATCATATCCCTGGTTAGTGTGTTTCAGTGGTTAATCACTTTAAGATGTTAAAGTGTTTCATTTTTTCATTTGTCTAATTATAACTTTCCAGCTTATTTTGTGTGTAGCAATTTAAACTTCTGCCTTTTATGGCTTATTCCATACAAAATTTATCCTAGGCATTCCACTTACTACTTTGTGATTTTCTGACACGATTGTGACCTCAAGACAAACTAATTTTTGTTGTGTGCATATTGTTGTCTTGTTTTCAAAGCATCAAGTCAGGTTCATGTCTTGTGTTTAACTGCTTCTGTGCCAGAGCTCTGGCTAATAATTATAGGGACACTTTCACCTTTCTCTCCCCAGTACAATCTCAGGGCTTGTCTACACTTAAAGTGCTTCAGAAGCACCTTTGTAGTGCTTCTATGAGGCTGCTACCCATGCCAACAGATGACTGCTTCCTTTAACCTACCTGAGAAGTGATAGCTAGGTCAATGGGAGAATTCTTCCATCCACCTACTGCTGCCTACACTGGAGGTTAGCTCAATTTAACTGTGTCCAACAGCTCTGAGCGATATAGTTATGCTGTTCTTATTTCCTTCTGTAGACTAGTCTTTACAATCCGCAAAGCAACCAATAACAATGTGAAAGGTGAGGAGTCCCTTTTCGAAAACATTTGTGAGTGTGAAACCTGAATATTTGCCCTTAATAGAAAGGGGGTGTTTTTTTTGTCATAAGTTTATTTTTTTAAAACTATTTTGTATAGGAATTGCCTAGTTCTGTTTATGAATGTTAACTCTATGGTCATGCCAAGCAAAATTAATGTTACCTAATTGAGCTGAGAATATAATGAGAGATCCAGAAATGCTGCATAACAAAGGACTAACTACGTTTCTTCCCAAGGCTAGAGTTATCTCCTCATTGTTGCCAAGGATGCAATACAATTATTACCATAATCTTCTTGCATTTATTTGGTACCTTCCTTCTAATGGACTCAAAAAAATTTAAAAACATTAATTAAGTTTCATGCCTTTGCAAGATGGGAAATGTGATACTTTTTGAACAGAGAAGCAAACTGAAGCATAAAGCAGTTAAGTGATTTGCCCAATGTCAAGCAGTGAGTCACAGGCAACATTGGAAAAGGAAGCCAAGAGAACTGACTCTCAGCCACATATTTTAAGAAATTAATAAAATTAATGAGTACAGGTGCAGTAACAATAGTCAACTACATACAATAGAAAATTCATTTATTACATACTGAAAGCATACAGCATGTCATGTATAAAAAGCAAAAGAAAATGACTAACACAATAAGCAAGGGATTTATATACCACATTTAATCAATAATGTACTTATTACTGTTATTCAGTGGGGTACTTAAATAGTTATCTGAAGGTTAAATAAGAATAATCATAAGAAAGAAAGAAAAGGTGAGTGGGTGAGCAAGGACCAGAGGAAGACTGAAAAAGACAGAGGAAAAGCAGAATTACCTTCTCAAGAACCACAGCCTGAGTCAGTTGGGTTTTTTTCCTCCTTGGAGATTATAAGAGATATACTATCATCATCCATAACTATCAGCTACTAATCCAATTGCCAGCCTTTTTATTCTATTAGGTGATGCAAAAGCCACAATATAGAATCAAGTGTATATTATGTATTTTTCTTCAGTAAAAGAATAAACAAAATACTTTTCAAAGAGGCTCATGCCTCGTTTAAAAAAATAAAATCTCTGTTGTGGTTTTTCCCCAATTCATCTGTGCTCATAGAAACATTAGCACTTACAGCAGTAACTTAACTCTGGTGTATCTAGTATTTTAACTATTGGTTTTTTTTTCTAGAGGTCCCCTAAACAAGGAAGAAATTCTAGCAGCCCACCTACTCTGGTAGGCCACATGGCATTGTGTTTGTGGTGGTAACAGTGAGAGATTGTAATACAAATTACTAGAGTAGCCATAGTCTTTGTAGAATATTTCCCTTGACCTTTCACTATGTTCCTGGTGTTTGTATTTATAAGATACGAAAGTCTTGAAGATACCAAAATTGGAAGATTATATGGCCTAAAATGGAAAAATTGTAAATGCTGAGACTGACAAATAGCCTCTAGTTCCTTGTGATTTACTTGTGACCTGTGGGCCATTTGTTATTTATGCCTAAATTCATAAGATATAATTAATACAAGACAATCTAGGTGACGTGTGGCCATGTATTTTTTACTGATTATGCTAGGCCCAAGGCAGTTGTAAGGTAGGAAAGGATGTTCTTATCCTATATTTAACATGGGATAAGTAGTTTGGAATATTAAGTATGTAATAAATGTTACTCAAATGGGAAGATTTGGGATAGTGAAATAATGAAGGTGATATTAATAAAAAGATAACTTGTCATACTTCATATAAAAGATTTTGAGACTAAAAGCCTTTGTACTTTGTGTTTCTGAAAATGGACAGTTTGTTGAACTACTATCTTCCATTTGATCACTGGGGCATAGTAATCTGTACATATCCAAATCCAATTTAGTCTATGGATAGTCTATAAGTGGTTTTTGGATTTGTGAGAGAATCTGTAGGCCTGGTTGAATTGGTCCTGAAACATCCATAAACAGTAACTCTGCAGTGGACAAGTAGCATAATACGACCCTATTTCTGAAGTGAGAAAATAATCATGCCTCTGGACTCTGAAGTTTTGAATGAAGGATTTAGGAAGACCATAGAAGAGGAAATCCCAGTAGATGAGATGAGAAGTAGTTAATATCTGAACGAACATTTCAGAACAGTTAGGGTTGACATAAGGACAAATTCTGGTAACATTCCAAAGATAGGAAAATTTACTGGCAGGGAGAAGTAGATGGGAGAAAATAAGTAAAGGGCATGCATGATTCCAAGTATGACTCCGAATATTCTGCTTTAAGGAACAAAATAAAGGTCAAAATTTAAAAGGGTTATAATAGATGCAAAAATCAGGACAAAGCATTTTATTAAGTCTGAAATATATACCATAAGTAAGTAAAGGTTATATTTCCTAAATTTAAAAATAAAGAAGTAACAAAATAAACCTGATCTTCTGGTGAGGAAACTAATTCTTCATTTGATTTAATTCTTCCTACCCTAGATCATACAGTCTAATCCTTTAGGCCCTTTTGGGATGTCTTGCTTTAAACATTTGCTTAACAGACTGTCTGCCATACCTAAATTTGAGAAAGTTGGCATGAAAATGCACAGAAACATTGTGCAGATTTCAGACATTCAAACACCACAGTGATTAGTGCATTTAAAATGTCTTGGTGGGTGGACGGATTGTCTCCATGAGATTCCTCCAGGAGAGGACAGTAATATTAAATCTTTTAAGTGTGTTCTGAGACTGTAACTAATAGGTGATTTCAGCTGCTCAATCATGACTGTGGATTATGGAGGGTATGTCTACACTACAGTGTTATTTCAAAATATCTTATTTCGAAATAATGCATCTACACACAAAATGCATTCCAAATAGCATTTTGCTATTTTGAAATAGCACATCCATACTGAGTGAACTCTGAATAGCATTTAAGGCTGGACGAAACCAGTTAAAGCAGGGTACCAGGTCAGGAATTACAGTGTGGGGCTACTGCCTGAGGCTATCTAAGGTCTCTACTTAAAGGGACCCCCTCAGACAACAAGTTCTCAGGTTTCTCTGCTTGCTTGCCTACCTTGATGAGGGACAGCAAAGCATTTTGTCTCTGTGTGCTCTGGTTGCCCTCACTCGGGACACCACAGCACTCTGCAACATGGAGCCAGAGTGGCCCCTGGGCACTGGTGCTTCTCATGCACATGTTGCTGCGAACCTGGCTGCACTTTCAGCAGGCTGCCATCCGAGAGATCCATCGGGGGGGCTGTCAGTATCCAGGAGGCCCTGTGGGAGAGCTATCACTCTGAGGAGCACTAAGAGCCTCCCTGGTGTGCCTCACTGGGGGCTTGTGCCTCATTCCTCCTTCATGTCCTTCCATGTATACCTCCCTAACCCCCCCTTCCTGATGTCAAATAAAATACATGTATTTTCATGAACACAAACTCTCTTTATTTAACAAAACTGGGGGGAGGGAATGAAACTCTGGTGAGACTTGGGAAAGGAGGCAGGAGAGGGGAGAAGAAAAGGTGGAAGAGGGGAAGGGGAAACCTGGGAGGAGGAGTCTGGAAGGGGGAAGTAAGGGGGAGGGGAAGCTCAGGACTCAGGGTTGGGGGTCTTGCCGGACCAACTTGATTGTCATGCAAACCTGCTCCTGGGTTTGCATGTGACCTTTGGTGGCCAGGCTGGCAGCTATCCTGTCATAGATGGCCACGTTCCTTCATCTAGTGTGGAAATCATGGACATTGCGTGCATTCCCCCCAAACCTGAATAAGGTCTAAGATCTCAGCCCTGGACCAGGAAGGGGCTTGCCTTCTCTGGGCCCTGGCAGGCTCTTGGGAGCCTGAAGACTGCTCCTGGGGAGTGGTGTAGGGCTGGCTGCCAGTGTCTTGCTGGCTCATGTTTTGGGGCCACTGGGTCACGGGCAGTGACTGCTAGCTCTTGGGCTGGCAGGCTTGGAGCTGGCACAGGCACTGTGGCCAGAGTCTACCCCTTTAAGGGCTCCGGGGAGTGGAGGGGTAAGAGAGAAGTATTCGTGGTTGAGGCTGGAGTGGCTATCAAGGCACCCTAGGAAGGCTGGAGGTCCCCTATTTCGAAATAAGTGTCTACACAGCATTTATTTTGAAATAACTATTTCAAATTTGGCATTATTCCTCATAGAATGAGGTTTCCCAAATTCAAAATAAGTGCTCTGCTATTTTGAATTTATTTCGAAATAGCGATTTGGCTGTGTAGACGGTAGGAAAGTTATTTCAAAATAAAGTCTGTTATTTCAAAATAACTTTGCTGTGTAAACATACCCAGAGAGATTGCAGTGTTCTAGTTCTTTGACTGGAACTCAAACATCTTTAGGTATCTTTAGGTATACTTGGCATAATTTCTATTCATAGCAAAAATAGCTATACACATGACATGTATTAAGAAGAAAATATACTTCACTGTAAAAACTGAACAGTTATTTGAAATCAAGCAGCTGTGTTAGTTGATGGCATATGCAAAACTGTATAACACACTTTGTAGTGAATAACCCATGAGATCTTTAAAAACATGCTGTTTATTCCTAAATTATTGTGCTAAATTATATAAATAATCCTATTAATGTGCTTACTGAAACATTACTCAAAAGCTGATGTAATCATTAATGACAATAATTAGTTTTAAAAATATGTCTTTAGTTTGGTTTTTGTAAAATAGATCTTTGAATTTTAAAGTTTAAATGTATTTAAAATCTCTTATCCACTCTTATCCACACTACTTGTCCATTACTTGTCCATTTCTTAAGTATATGCAGTACTAGAACTTTGAATATTATAGCTAGTTAGAATGCTTAGATAATGTACCTTCTTTTAAACCCTATGGCAATTAACATCTTTCTTGTTTTACTTTATTTTCTAATGCCTCTCTTTTTTATCTTTATATGTTACTTTGTAGCTATAACACTCACTGTTGTATAGTATGTTTGATGTTTTACCTAGGTTTCTCTTGTCTTGTGTTGTAGACATCAGGTGTTTGATTTTCATAGGTCACTTCAATGTTACATTCACAATGGATTCTTTCAAGATAGTTTTACATTTTGAACAAAAGTAGAAATAAACCATTTCCTTTCATACTTTTACCTTTTAATTCCATCATGCTGGATTGTTTTAATGCACTTCCTAGGTTTGGAGACTTTTTGAAGGTTTTGTGGAAACAACGTGTTAAGGTTTCTATTCTAATTACTATATCCATCATTTTTCTTTGTGTGAACCTCATACTTTGCACAGTGGAGAGGAGCAAAAGGAAGAAGTAACATGGAATGCTTCTTATCTCCACCTTGCCAATTCGTCCCCAGCAAAAACATGAGTGAGTGCCTGGGTGACAGGGAAATGACAAACATTAAGAGGTAAACTTCTCTAAATCTGTTGGTCAATCCAAATGAAGAAACATGAGTGAATCCTGTTGAGGCAGCATTAATTCTCTGTGGGTATGTCTACACTACCACCCTACTTCGAACTAGGGTGGTAATGTAGGCAACCGGAGTTGCAAATGAAGCCCGGGATTTGAATTTCCCGGGCTTCATTTGCATAAAGCCAGGCGCCACCATTTTTAAATGTCCGCTAGTGCGGACTCCGTGCCACGCGGCTACACGCGGCACAGACTAGGTAGTTCGGACTAGACTTCTTAGTCCGAACTACCGTTACTCCTCATGAGTAACACGAGGCCTAGTCCGAACTACCTAGTCCGTATATAGTATATATTGCTATATAACATCATGCTATAAAGGCCACTTTTGGCCAGACATGGGATGACATAAAGCTACTCTGTTCTGGGAGGGATTGTGCCTCCCAAGACAGAATTCTGCCTCAAACTTTCTAGTGCACAGGAGCAGCACGTGTACCATCCAGTCCGTTTGGATCTGCACCTTCCTTGTTATATCTAACTAGAATTGGGGGGGGGGGGCAGTGGGTAGAGTTTGAATAGCCTTGGACCTGTCTCCTCCCCCATCCTCTGTTATCAGAGAGTGTGCTTCTTGGCTTATTATCCAAATGAAGAGCTGAGGGCATTGACAGAATTGTTCTTGGGGCATTAGAAGTGGCAAAAACAAAAACATTAAAGCAAAGAAACTGCTCCAGTGCTAGTCCACTAAAGTAACTATTATGTTTGTCTCCACTGTGTGCTAATGGAAGCCTTTTCTGTGTTTTTGACACTAAATTTTCACGAAGAACTGCAGTTACCCTGATTGTTGTGAAAGCAATATGAAACCCATCATTCCACTGAGGGGCATATATATGACAATAAAGCTACATCCTATAGTGTAAATTATACAATAAGTAGCAGACCTCTTAGAGACTCTCTTAGTTTTTTCAGGATTTTCTAAAATGTTTTAGAATTCAATATACTTTATTCAAATAAAATATTGCTAGATGAACAACAAGGAATCCCTGATAGAACTGTGTGATCACTACTATTCTAGAATGATGTGACACTAGAAATAATAGACTATATCCCCTGCTGGTGTCAATTGGCACAAAACCACTTATTTCAATAGAATTTAGTAAATTTATATCAGCAGAGAATGTCGGGCCCAGTGGGTTTAAAAAAAGATTTTTCCAATCAGTCGAACATAGGTTGCCAGACTTCAAATAAATGAAGAGTGAACAGCACTTTTGAAGGCAATACGATTGCATAAGAATTGCACTGAGGGAAAACAATTAGGCTTTGTCTACACTACTCTGGGAGAGACATAAGGATCTTGTGCAAAACAGGGGTTTTGCACAAAAAAAAGCCCACACTGCTTGTTTTTGCACAAAAACTATTTGAATAAATTATGCAAATGAAGTACAGCAAAATGCTAATCCATGCTTCATTTGCATAGGCACTGCTGGCAAAGCCAGCAGTGTAGACATAGTCTTAGGGCACATGTGTACAGCAGGGCTAAAGCTGAAATAAGTTAAACAACTTGAGCTATGTCAATTGCATGGCTTAAGTTGAAATTGCTTATTTCAGCTTTTGGAGCTGTCTACACAGCAGGAATTCTGAGAGAGAGCACTCTTCCTTCAACTTCCCATACTGCTCATAAAATGAGGATTACAGGAGTAAGAATTCCTTCAGCTCACCATTATTTTGACATTTTATTGAAATAACTGGTTGTAGTGTGGACGCGGGCTATTAGTTATTCCAAATAACACTGCTATGTAGATGTACTCGTACATTCCAGTTCCCCCCTGTAGGAACAAATAATGTTTGTTAAAGTTAACTTGAGTTATTCTTTGAATAGTTGCATTTGTCCATCTGGTTCAGGTATGTGTGCAGCCAGTGAACTGGCATTGGAGATTTTTTCCTAAAAAAAATCTCTCCGCACATGCAGCTCTGTGGTCTCATGCTTCGGCATAATGGTAAAAAGGGAGACTTGGGTCTCCTCTTCATTTCTTCTTAATGCCCATGAACACATGGAGCATGGAGGTTTTTTTATTGCAAGCTTCCTGTGACTGTAGACAGATTATCAGCTTTGTGTAAATAACGAGTAGTCCTGTAGCACCTTAGAGACTAACAAATTTTATATATTTTTATATATATAAAATCATGAGCATTCGTGGGCAAAACTCACTTCCTCAGATGAAGAGTGGTATAGTATTTATAAAACTATAAATAAAAAAACAATCTTCATGTCATACATGTCCCTTTCTATCCTCCCAGATACTACTGAAGAGATGTTCTGTGTGACCAGGCAGGGAGAGGCTGCCTGACACTTTATAAAGAGATAATGTATCTTTGGGCATTTCTATCATGAACACAATGAATCAAAAAGAGTCCTAGCTTCCTGGTGTTCAGACAACTTCAGAGAGTTGGGATCTCCTGAATGGATTGGTCAGCAGAGAAGGTCAGTGGTCTCTCAGGCTGATTGTCAGTAGATTCAATTTTCACTCCTCTCAGAGAGACCTGTTCAAAGCATAGAATCAAAGAATCATAGAACACTAGACATGGAAGGGACCTCGAGAGGTCATCAAGTCCAGTCCCCTGCACTCACAGCAGGACCCAGTATCATCTAGACCATCCCTGATAGATGTCTATCTAGCCTGCTCTTAAATATCTCCAGAGATGGAGATTCCACAACCTCCCTAGGCAACTTATTCCAGTGTTTAACCACCCTGACAGTTAAGAATTTTTCCTAATGTCCAGCCTAAACTTCCCTTGCTGCAGTTTAAGCCCATTGCTTCTTGTCCTATCCTCAGGGGCCAAAGAGAACAATTTTTCTCCCTCCTCCCTGTGACACCCTTTTAGATACCTGAAAACCACTATCATGTTCCCTCTCAGACTTTGCCCAATTTTTTCAGTCTTCCTTCATAACTCATGTTCTTTAGACCTTTAATCATTCTTGTTGCTCTTCTCTGGACCTTCTCCAATTTCTCCACATATTTATTGAAATGTAGTGCCCAGAACTGTGACACAATACTCCAGTTGAGGCCCGATCACAACACTCCTGTTAATACAAGACTATGAAGAACTTCAAAAAGATCTCACCAAACTAAGTGATTGGGCAACAAAACGGAAAATGAATGTTGATGTAAAGTAACGCACATTGGAAAAAATAATCCCAATTATATGTACAATATGACAGGGAATAATTTAGCGACAGCAACTCAAAAGAGAGACCTTAGAGTCTTTGTGGATAGTTCTCTGAAAACATCCACTCAATGTGTAGCAGCAGACAAAAAAGCAAATAGAATGTTAGGAATCATGAAAAAAGGGATAGAGAATAATACAGAGAATATTTTATTGCCTACTCATAAAATGGTAGGCCCACATCTTGACTACTGAGTACAGATGTGGATACTTCGTCTCAAAAAGATATATTAGCATTGGAAAAGGTTCAGAAAAGGACAACAAAAATGACTATGAGTTTGGAACAGGTCCCATATGAAGAGAGATTAAAAAGACTTGGACTTTTCAGTTTAGAAAAGAGGAGACTAAGAGAGTATATGATGGAGGGCTATAAAATCATGACTGCTGTGGAAAAAGTAAATAAGGAAAAGGAAGTTTTTCTTCACTCAGTGCACAGTCAACCTGTTGAACTCCTTGCCAGAGAATGCAGTGAAGGCTAGGACTTTAACAATATTCAAAAAGAGCTAGATAGATTCATTGAGATTAGGTCCATCAATGGCTATTAGCTAGGATGAGTCGGAATGGTATCCCTAGCCTTTGTTTGTCTGTAAAATGGGTAACAGGAGAGGGATCAAGTGATGATTACCTGTTGTGTTCCCTCCCTCTGGGGCATCTGGTATTGGCCACTATCGGCAGACAGGATATTGGGCTAGATGGGTCTTTAGTCTGACGCCATATTGTTGTTCTTATGTTCATTCCTACAGAAAGACCCAATACTTTTGTTACAGGACAGGGCTCCTTGACAGATGTTTTCCTACTCTTTTTGAAAGACAAGCTGTTGGCCTACCCTCCTACTTCTCTTCTTCTCATGTTGTTATCCAAGCTCAATCATAATTGTGCTCACATGGGTTACACTGCAGAGTACCATGTGGCTTATCAATGATCTATAGCTGAGGAGGCTAACATTGATCTTGAACCAAAAACTCACCATAAACTGGCTGCATGTGTTAACACGGAGTTGTTTGTGTGTCTGCTGCTGGTTCCACATATGATGAGAGTCTTGTGTGGATATGACATAACAGGATTTGTGTTATAGCTCTGGTTTTGATGCTGTTTTGATGCTGAGACCTGTTTTGATGCTGAAGGTCCAGGAGCTGCTGATGATTCTGGACACAATTCTGAAATGGTGCATATGGCCATACTCTGACCAGGCCAAATGCTATGTATAGGTATAGTGGCATAACATCAGAGGAGACAATGAGCATATGCATTTCCTCCTGTTATCCCAGAGGGAGTGGATTTCCTGATCTGCTAGCTGTCAGTGACCTGAGGAGGTATTGAATTGACCCACACAGTCACCTTCTCTTGCTAAACTGTTGTTTGAAGGTTATCAGAGTTACGACTGCTTAGGTGCAGATTATCCATGTGGGGTAATTCAGAGGTGGGAAAGGTAGAGAAGATACAAGATTTTTAAAAGTGCAAAGAGGACAGAAGTTCCCTTTCATAAAAGACTTTGAGGTCTAGACATTAGGTTTTGTTTCAAATAAGAGTGAAAAACCAAACATTTCCAAGCTCCCCACAATACAAACATTTTTAAAATGTTTAGTTTTGGATTGGTGGAAATGTTCCATTTACACAAATCACAATATTTTGGTTTGGACATTCAAAATATTTTTGTTTGATTGCTAATTTTTGTAATATAGCATTTTTACAAATTTGAAATGAAAAATCAAAACATGTACTCCAAAGTATGAAAATGGACAATGCTGCACTGTTGGAACTCCACATGCCACGTTTTTTTTCCAAATGAAATGCTGATGAAATTGAGCCAATTTCTGGAAGTGTTTCAAATTCACCAGAAATGCATATTCTGATTGAATTCCAAACATGCTCTGTTGTTAGGAGCAGGAGTTGTGGAGGCCTCATTAGTGCTGGTCAAAGAAACCTAAATGGAACAATAATCAATTTCCTTATGCATCTGAGAGCCTTTCACCAAGTGTATGGTCCAGTCTACAGCCAGTATATATGTCCTTCAGAGGCTTATTGACCCATTATAATGCACATAAACTGGATCCAGCATCTGATTTAACAATAAAAGAGGGTTTATGCTGTGATAAGTAAGCTATTAATTCACAAATTAATTCATATGTAATAGTGCCTTTTCCTAAGGCACTTTGATGACAAGAATAATTCTATGTATTATGAAGATAATGTTATGAGCGACTTTAGCATCTTTTATCCCAGGATTTCAAAGTGCATTACAAACCTAATGAATCATGGCTCACAACTCCCTTGTGAATTAGGTAAATGACTGTGTCACTGAGACAATTATTTAATATTTAATTTTTGTGAAATTACAATATTTAGGTTGTTGAGAAAACAACATATAAACCCTTAATGAATTGTTATTATAGCCCAAATATGATATATGTAATATTTCACTTTATATTTCCTCATTTAATTATTCATGGCCCCCTTTTTTTTCTTGCTCTAAATCTTCTTTTTTTTTTTTAATATATTGGTGTTACGGGTTTGGATATGAATGAGTTTGAGATTACTTTGCACATTTTTTTTCCTCTCCATGACCCTATTGTTGCTCTAAAGTTATTTGAGTCTTTCCTCTGAAAAACATTGTGGAATTTTGCTTATACTTTCTGTGATTATGGATCTTCCCTCATCTTGGGCTTTAATTATGTGACAAGCTGAAATGGACTTACCGTGCAGACCTTTATTTGGCCACTAACAGACAGTATTTTATTTCTCTTGACTATTTGTATTATTTCATTTTATTTGAGCTTATAGCAGAAATTGTGTATTTCCAGGGCTCTGTTTTGTGTTTTGTATGCCTGTTTCTTTATTTTATTCCTTGCCAACATTATATATTTGACAGTTGAATCAGTTTTGTTTTTCAAGATATATCTGTCATAGTACACAGAGATTACAAAATAATTCAATACTATTGCTGTTTGTTAATGTATTGCCTTTTGTAATTATTCTAGATATAAATGGCATAATCATAATTCCTTTGATATTATTTAAATTCTGTGCATTTTCTAAAATTCTCTTGTTCTATAACAATTTCTAGCAATTCATTTTCGGATATTTTTTCCCTCAGTCACATTTAAGAAACAATATTTTTAATGTTTGCCTTCAAGGACTTTGATTACTGATACAATATTTTGGTGGTCAATGAGGCTTACCTGCTCCTCCATGCAGAAAATGCATAATGGTGTGATAACCTTGTTATCTTGACCATCACTCTTCTTGTAATAGAGCTTCCCTTAAGCATCCCTATCAATCTTCACATGTCATGTATTGTGTACCATGAATAAGTTGAAATTTGTGCTCGCGTTTTATTATATCTTATAAATGTTTGTTCTACACATTTTAAACACTGCCTTTTCATGTTTCATTCTCTTTCACATGATTAATATGTGCAGAGACTTGAATAAATAGGTAGTTTCTTTCTCAGGGAGATGTAAACTGCAAGGAGTTATTTGTATGTAATTATATTAACATGAGACCATACTGACATAAAGTTGCAAGAGCAAACTGTAATAGCTCACTGAATTTTATTAATTGAAAGTTCAGCCGAATACCTTTCAGTTCAACATTATCTTTTAATAGACAAAACTGTTAATATTACTTGAGAAGTACAATCCATCTAAAACTTATTTTAACTAGGTTATGGAGATATGTAGAGCAAATGAAGGTTTGGAGGACTTGGAGCCAAGAAATCTTTATGTAAATCTCTTAAAGAAGTCATATTGGAAACTGCATTTAATAAAATTAATGTGATGATTCAGACTAACACCCTAATTCAACTGGGTCCTACTCACTTCAAGCATATGCTTAAATGCTTTGCTAAAAACTTCAGTATATGTTTGAAGTGAAGTATATGATTAAGTACTTTGTTGAATATGGTTTTGATTTAATTAAATAAAGACCTACACAAATTTAGGACATTATTTTTTGGATCTGTGTTTCAAGCATATATTGTATCTTTTTTTTCCTTTCTCCTATTCATGAATCTTCTAATGATATCCATGCAAATTCTGAATGGAGCTTGAGGAACAAAGTTTGGAGTGTCTCTTAGGGTATATCTATACTTGCCCCCTAGTTTGAATAGGAAGGCAAATGAAGCATACCGAAGTTGCTAATGAAGCACAGGATTTAAATATCGCACACTTGATTAGCATATTCGCAGCCGATCGCCATTTTAAAAAGCCAATAGCCCAAATTAACTCGCCGCGTGTAAACGCGGTAGTCCAATCCAAAACGCTTCCCTCGAATTTACTGTTACTCCTCACTGCACAAGGAGTAACAGTTAGTTCGAGGGAAGGGTTTTGGATCGGTCTACTGCGTCTACATGCTTCTTCGAGCTACCGGCTTTTTAAAATGGCGACTGGCTGCGAATATGCTAATCAAGTGTGGGATATTTAAATCCCGTGCTTCATTAGCAACTTCGGTATGCTTCATTTGCCTCCCTAGTTCGAACTAGGGGGCAAATGTAGACATACCCTTATGGATGTACAAGTTTAAAAAAATGTGTGTTTGTCAACTGTGCAAGGAGAAAATCCTCATCTAATAGAGACCCCAGCCAGGGAGACTCAGAATACCATGTGCACCATGGAGAGCTACGCAGGTTAGAATGAAGAGCAGGAATGAACATAGGCCAGGGATTTAGTTTCAAACTAACATTGACTGAAAATACTATAGTGAATAGTAGATTCCTTTTCATTTAATTGATGACTCATGAATAGCATACAAGGCATTCTTTGGTATACAGTATAAATTCTGTTATGCCATTTGCTATCATTAATTAGCCAAAAAATGAGTATTATATTTCCTAATGACAACTTTGTGCCAGGAGAATAAAGTGATGCTAAAATTTTAATACTCTATAGGGTCTTCTACATCAAACTCCACAACCTTTAATTCTAATTTTAAGCCTTAATTGCTCCAGGAAATTGTAATAAAACATTATAATTTTATATGTATGTCTAGTTGGTTTTCTATAATTATACAAAACAGGCTCTAAGAATGTTACCGTAATATATAATCCAAATAATGGAAACACACTTCAGAAACTGAGACAATAAAATTTTTTAGCTCCTTTTCTTTTCAAATATAAACCCCATAGAATTTGAAAATATTTTTGGGAATAGCTTTCAGAAGATTAGCAGCATCTCTGAAATACAGTCCACCAAACAATGTATATCATTACAAATATTATCTCAACATTTCTGTTTGTTCTTTTTAATTTCTGCTGGTATCTTCAAAATCCATTATAGTTAATCCAAAGCTATAATAGATGAAGGTAAAATTTAAAATTTGATTTTTCCGAAGGTATAGTTTTCCAAATTTTTTGATACATTTGTACATACATTTAACAAATTTGCGTACACAACTGTGGTAAGTGTGCATAGCGGAACAACTTACATGTATAAATGACTATTTTAATGCATAACTATTTCATTTCATGCACAACTCTAGTAAATGTATGAACACCTAATTGTAGCATATATCTCTATATGCCCTACTTTTGAAATTTCAACCTTTAAACTCTTCATCAAAACCTTTCATCCATAGACCAGTACATGTTAATTATTTTGGGGGATTTTCATTTATTCCAGAGTACATATGAAGTGTTGCTATTACTTTAGGGCTATCAGGAAGATGGATTTTGTGTGTTCTTATGCTGGATGAGAAATTAATGTGAATAAAATGGAAATCATCCTTTGCCTCAAGAATTACAGATTGGATTGTTGAACTTGCTATGCTGATGACTTTAGAGAGGATAACCCTCAAGATGTGTGGTCTTGCTCATACTCAGTCAAAATTCACATTGACTCTTATGGGAATATCACTTCATTTAAATAGGACTACAGGATCAGAACCTTGCTACATAACATTGTATGCTCAGTATTCCAACTCTGAAAATTTGAATGCCCAGAATTCTCAAAAGCTGAATGTCCAATATCAGAATACTCAAAGAAAATGTCCTTAGGAATTAAACTTACCTGTTTTCATGCTTGATAGTTAAACATAGTTAAGTACTTTGCTAAATTAGGGCCTACATGCATGCACCATAAATGTATCTAATAGAGTGCAAATGAATCATATAAATCTATTTTAAAAGACCATATTTCACAAATATCATCAGAATTCCTTGGAAACAGAGCATATTCTTGTTGCTTCTAAATCCACCCATTCTATTCCTCTCTTCCATGATGATCAGCTTGTTTGTCAACTTTCAGGTCCTTTTAAAAACAGATCATTTAAGCTGCCACAAGTCTGTCAACAATAACTGCATTTGAAATGTATCCATCTCCCCAACAGTTGCGCAATCTGGTAAACTGAAAATCCTTGGATCTTGTGGGATATAGCAGATTAAGACCATGCTTAATCTCCTAATATCGTCTCCATGTTTAGATCCTGATTGCAGGGATGTACATTCAAGGTAATTCCATTAAAGTCAATGCAAACCATAAGCTAAAAATGTTACTTCAGATGTAGTGTCAGAATATGTACTTGGGATTTTCTGTTTTAACTCATTGTAATGGTAAGTGTAAAAGCATCTGAATCACAAATCTGCTTCCTCAACCCACAATACTTGGTGGCCAAAAGGTTTTTAAAAAAATCTTCCTGTTTCTATTTTGAACTTGATAGCAAGAGTAATTTTAGTAGTAATTAAGCAAATATATGCATATTAGCTTCTACTACTGTATCTATTTACCTTTACATCTACAGAGAGATTTTTTAGCTTCTGAGCTAGAGCCTAAGTCAGCAATTCTGGGCCAGCCCAAGAATCTTTTATCCTTGTGTACAAATAACCTAGATTATCTATTTAGAACATCAGTAAATGGCTTTTAGTATTCTCACCTAAAATAGCATCATGTTAATATCACTGTCGTCAGTGTTGTCAGTCAGGGTTTTTGGAGATGTCCCAGTGTGCTCCTGACAGGTCCTCTACTCCGTTGGTGATGATAAATTTTCGGCTGCGTGCATGCGAGTGTTCCCTTTAGATAAGGTGTTAGACCCCGTGTACTTGAGTCAACACAGGAGATCTCTGAGATCCCCCGGAAACAACAGATTCAGGAAAGGATGAAATCACTCTAGCAGGTTTATTGCCCAATGCCATGCATTAACAGTTGTTAGCAGAAAGTCTCAACACTAAGGGTACATTTAGACTACATGCCTCTGGCGACAGAGGCATGTAGATTAGACTACCTGGCATAGGAAAATGAAGCAGCGATTTAAATAATCGCCGCTTCATTTAAATTTAAATGGCTGCCACGCTGAGCCGATCAGCTGTTTGTCAGCTCAGTGCGGTAGTCTGGACACTCCGCGGTCGACATCAGAGGCATTTGTCGACCTCCCAGGTTGACCTCCTGGGATGAGGCATATCTGAGAGGTCGACAAATGCCTTTGATGTCGACCGCGGAGCATCCAACCTACCGTGCTGAGCTGACAAACAGCTGATAGGTTCAGTGCGGCAGCCATTTAAATTTAAATGAAGTGGGGATTATTTAAATCGCCGCTTCATTTTCCTATGACAGGTAGTCTAATCTACATGCCTCTATTGCCAGAGGCATGTAGTCTAGACATACCCTAAGCCACTGTGCATTCTGCAAGCGTTGACAATGTACCAAAACATAGCAGGCCTATTGCCAATTGACAGATATTAACAGTGGTTAACCAATGTTAAGCCACTGTGCATTGTGTATGTCTCGGCAATTACACCTGCAATTTCAGGTGCCTAGTGCACCCTCCCTCCCCCAGGATGGTCAGAGCTTACCTTTTATGGTATCCTTTTATAGACATGTACAAACAACTTACATCACTTCTTTACGTACCAGGTTGCCACCTTATGTTGCCTAGTTTCCACCCCTCACCTTATGGAAGGGGGGCTTACTTTCTTGGTTCCTGTGTTACTAAACCAAAGTCTTGCTCACTAGATTGCAGGCCTGTTGCTGTTTTTATGTTACAAGCCTTTATTCAGGCCTGATGACTCCATGTTACTGACACTCAACTTACTACACATGTTTATCAGCCAAAAGCAATATTGGAGCTATTCTTTCTTAAATGTATGTGTAGCTTTCATTGATGCATGGGAATTACTTATGCAAGACAGAGTTTCAGTTCTATTTGTCTCTTGCATTCTAATTAGAAATTCAAACAGTGATGTCACCCAGTTGGCTGGCCCTTGTAAGGAATCAGGGAGAATCGGAGGAGGAGACATGATGAGTCAGAACTACCTGAGACTCAGAAAAGAGCAGGTGGGATCAGGGGGGCTGTGGAAGCTCCTGGAAGGACATTGGAGAAGTCTGAGGGCAGAAGAGTACCATGAGGGTTTTGCTTATAGACTTCCCAAGACAGAGAACTTGGACTGGAGAGAGCTGAGGGCCAGAGAGCAGTGAAGAAAGTTACCAAGAGAGCTGGTGCAAAGGACCAGGGAGGTCTGAAGGCAAGGGAGGTGTGGAGGAGCTTACTTTATTACATCTTCATGGCTGGAGAGTGAGCTCAGAGAACAGAGAGTGAGAGAGTGAGTGAGGCTCTCCTGGTGAGACTGTGGAGAAGAGCAGGATGGCGTTCCAACTATAAGGGCTCAGGTAGATGTCTCATAAGAGGGACAGAAGAAGACCACATAGTAACCTGGGTGTGATGTATGATGCTGGAATGTGGGATGTGTCAATTTGAACTAAGGGGTTTATCTCGGAATCGCGCTTCTCTGCTGCATGCAGACGCAGGCAGTTACTTCGGGCTCGTTAGCTTCCAAAATGGCGACCGGCCGGGAATATGCTAATCAAGTGGAGGATATTTAAATCCCGTGCTTCATTAGCAATTTCAGTCACCCTCATTAGCCTTCCTCGTTTGAACGAGGGTGCTAGTGGAGATGTACCCTGGGTGAATTGTTTTTGTGAATAATATAGGACTTATTTTTAATAGTGAAACCTGAAAAAGGCCTTGCTTGAGGGTGTATGTGTGTTAGATACAATATATGGGATTTTTCAGGTGGATTGATGTTTATCATTGATTACTCGATGGCATGGTAGAGTAGCCAGAAAATGCTTTCTATCATTTACAAACACCCACCATATCCTTGCTTAAAACGTTTGGCATTGTTTGATGTTTTAAGCCTTTACGTTTCTTTAATTTCTCTTTTTGAGAAATGGAAGGCAAGTTGTCCCAGGTTTCAGCTACTGAATCATCTGAAGATTCAGCTTTGTTTTTCTTCTCTTGTGCTATGTTATTCTTCTCAATAACTAATGTTACCAACTAAATAAAACAAATAACCAGGAGCATCAAATTGCTAAAGCAACAGAAGAACGGCTACTAAAAAAATTGTTTTTGAAAATTGTATGTTTTCTTAGCATGCTTATATAAATGCCTGGAAAATGGCAAAAGCCTCATTTACTCAGTGATGAAGCATGGATGAATTGATCTCTGATTAGTCTTTTCGCCCCCCTAATATGAAAATGACATACAACAACAATCTGCAATTTCAATTGTGTGTTAGTTGCTTAACTTTTCATTTTAGTTCATCTCTATTTCATTCTTAGCCCCAAATATTCTCCTTAGTTGCAAAATCTGAGTAGATTTTTTTTGGATGGGTTTGCTATAAAGGACAACATTTTCCAAGATCAGACCAAAGAATATTAGAAGTTTTACCCTATGGCTGGTGTTATGAGCTTGGATTTTGTAGAGTATGTGATGGTGGTTCAGCATAATACTCCTATGCATGGGTGTTTAGTTGGTGGAACCACCTAGCTGAAGGTCCATTCCATCTCTTTATGCCAACACTCCCCAAGACTATGTCTACATACAGAGTTTTTTTCAGAAAAATTGATGTTTTTCTGAAAAAACTTCACTTATGTCCACACTGCAATCATGTTATTTCAAAAAAAAAATTGAAAGAAGAGAGGGGTTTTTCCAACATTAGTAAACCTCTTTCTACAAGTTTGTGGATGGGGAAGAGGGAGTTCTTTCAAAAGAAGAGGAAAGAGGAAAAAACACAGGTGCCCTGCTGGCCTCTCCATCGATAGCAATCACAGCTTAAATGCTAGATAGCATCCATTTAGTGTGGATTTCTATTTTTCAAAAAAGCTGATCACTTTTTCAATGTACTTAGGCTGTGTGGACACTCTCTTTCAGAAGAAGTTTTTTTAGATGATCTCTTCCGGTAAAGTTTCTTCCAAAAGAAGCCTGCAGTCTAGACGTAATCTGAGTGATACTAAAAAAGAACACTTCTGGGGCACTTGTTGTATGTTGTTGTATAGGGATGGCAGACAGCCTGGGACCAGATCCAAAGGTCATTGAAGCTTGTGGAGAGATTCACATTGATTTGAATGAGAATTAGATCAGGCTCTCTCTGAACTTGCCATATGTAGTACCTCCAGACATTAGAACCTTATTGTTTGCGCTAATTTCTGAATAACATAACTGCAAAAGGGGATTTATCCTTTAAAAGTCTGAGACTAAAATTATTTGACTAGATTCTCTATTTCAACCATCAATTGAGAATAAACACATCTTTTCTTCTTTAAAGCAAAACCTGTTATTTCCATCCGTCCCTGTGACTCTGAAAGTCACTTATACCCCTTGACCAAATAATGTATGACAATAAAAAAATGCAACATGAACTTAAAAAAGAAACTACCACAAAATGCTCACCAGCTTCTTTAAGTTGTTACCCAGGGAATGAGATAACATTAATTTTGAATATCAATTAGGCTCACTCTGACTAACTGTTAATGATCCCTGATCCAGAAGAGAGATTCTCCTGGTAATCCGTATCTCTATCACCAGCTGATCCAATAATCAGACACACAAGGCTTAGGACCAAACCATGTATTTTAGAAATGTAAACAGCAAAAAAACAGGAACAAGAACATGACCCAACCTATCCCTAGATATAAAGAAGATAGAAAAGACCCATACACAAAGGCTGCATCTAGACTGGCAAGTTTTTCCTCAAAAGCAGTCGCTTTTGCGGAAAAACTTGCCAGCTGTCTACACTGGCAGCTTGAATTTGCGCAAGAACACTGACGATCTAATGTAAGATTGTCAGTGTTCTTGCACAAATATTATGCTGCTCCCATTCGGGAAAAAGCCCTCTTGCACAAATGCATTTGCGCAAGAGGGCCAGTGTAGACAGCTAAAAACTGTTTTGCGCAAAAAAGCCCCGATGGCAAAAATGGTGATCGGGGCTTTCTTGCGCAAAACCGTGTCTAGATTGGCCCGGATGCTTTTCCGCAAAAAGTGCTTTTGCGCAAAAGTGTCCGTGCCAATCTAGACGCTCTTTACTACAATTGTTTTTAACAGAAAAACTTTTCCGTTAAAAACATTTGTGAAAAATCATGCCAGTCTAGACGCAGCCACAAGGTAATACTTTACAAAATGTCAGGCGATTGGCACTCGCAACCTGCAACTTCTTAGCTAATTTAAAGCCTTGAAGGAGGACCAGTGAGGAGATCCCTTGATGCAGTGTTCCTCACCTTGTGGCCTAGGGCTGCTGAAAGATCCTTGATCGTCTAGGATAATGGCTCTCCCTGGATGTGGTACTTGTTGGCTCTCCAGCGAAACTGTCCAGTCCAGAAGGTAAGTGGGATGATGACAAAGTCCAAGTCCAAAAGTAATATGACTCCAACCCAACAAAACCCTTACATGGGAGGTTTCCACATGTGGGCAGTACGTGAGTCAAAACCAAAAAGCTCCACCACGGTCCATTAATCCATAGATGTTATGCTGAATAGACACAAACACAAAAGGGTATGGAACCTAAGGAACCCAAAGAACCAGAGGAACCCGAAGGTCTCCTCAGCCCAGACCTTTTATTGGCCTTGAGGTGGGAAAAGGGGTTGACGGGCTGAGTGCAATAGTTAGGGTCATCATGTGCAGATAATTAGAGGGATGAGTGCAGCTTTGGTGAGGGTGCAACAATGTAGAGATGAGTGCACATGGCTTGAGATGAGTGCACAGATAGAGGGTCGTGTGCAATGCTGCTGATCTTTTGGCGGGAAGCCACATTTGCAGTAAAGACATCCTTCTTCAAAATGGAAGCTTCACAGACTCCATTTTGTATATCCTATATACATGTTATACATATTGCCTCTACACAGGGTAACAAAATAATCACCCATAATCAAGCAAATTGGTGTTTTATTACACATGGGACTTGCTCCTAAATCTTATATTGCATCTGATGATCAATGAACTTTTAAAACTGAATGGAAGAAGGTTTTTTTAAACTAACGCAACATAGATTGTTTCATTTATCTACATTTCATAACCAAGATTATTTTCTTGTTTTATGACTGATTTGTATGTGAACCATCTAATGTTTTAGTTATGACTCACCTGACTTAAACAAGTTATAATGTCTAATATTTTTAGCTAATGATAAAAAACGGTATTAAAGAATTATATACCTATGGACTTTAAAGAGTCAAGAAAACATTTCTTTGTGTATACATTTTTATTCATTTGAGTTTATTAGATGGAAGTAAGTGTGGATTGTTTAAAGCATCAGATGTTAATGTAGTTTTGGTAATTCAGTTCGTTCTGCTTTATTATGGTTTAAAGTAAAATTCATAGTTAAGCTTTATAACTTTATCATTCTTTTGTTGGGCTCTATACAAATGCCTCCATTTATAATTGTGTACCTGACAGCTACAATTGAGATACATGCAATATGGTCATTTATATACCAGTAAAATTGTGCGTCTGATTATGGCCTTGTATGGCTAAATAAGTAGCTATTGACTCATAGAAGCAGAAATAGCACAGGGACATACACAAAAATCAGAAATAAAAATCTGAAATACTTGAGGCACATGCTGGGCAAGATTGACTATCTCAAGCAGCAGGCATTAAATGAAGAAAGATCTTTGTGCTAGATAAGCATGACTGCTTGTTGTTCATCAGTACAGAAGCATTAGCAGCTAAGATTACAGTAACATCGTTCTCTCTTAAATCTACTTGGCCACATTTTGGACTATTTGCAAATTGAGGTTAAATACTCCCACTATATACTGGAAAAAATCACTTGTGAATCATAACATGAACATTTCTTAAATGGAGCACAAGGAAATGGGGAAATGTCAAACTGGAAAAATTTTAGATATCCTCTTGTTATGAGCTGGGAGAAGCAAAACTATTAATTATACAGCACAGGTTGTACAAAGGAAGTGACACTCAGAAGTGCATTTAGAACACAAATGTCGGTACTAAGAATTAAGCTGTGTCATATTTTTTTCTATCAAGTGGTCTACATTTAAATGTGTATGCTCCCACATAAATTGAAATGATTCCTTGGACAAATGTTTTCATGTAAAATGAATTACTTATATTATTTCTTCTTACTACTTGAATCATTTAAAAACACCAACCAGAATCTTGAATTTCATTTAGGGTCCAAGCTTGCTTGTCTACTCAAGCGGTGCCTTTGAAAGGTAACTTCTTTTTATACAATGGAGTTTTGTTTGGTTTTTAAGGTACAGTGTCAGAAATAAATGGGTCTCAACTTCCTAACTGTAAATTATACCTTGTCTAAATAAAAATCTAGCTTTCTGTCCTGTATCCCTAAAAGCCCTTTAGCGAAAAGCATAGATGCATTTAAAAATTAGACGTCTATCTGACATATCATTTTAATATCTTCTATGTTTTTGTGCTATATAGATATTAAGTTAGACATATATATAAATAAATGCTATTTGTTACAGTGAAGTGCATAGTTGCAATGGAATGCATTATATATCCTCTGCATGCAATACTTCAATATACAGAAATGAATCTACTTTAGAATGTCATTCTCTGTAAACGTATTTCAGTGTATGTCCTGTCGAGTCGGGACACATAACCCAGCTTAATTAATTAGTTTGGGCCAGATCCTCAGATACATCACCTGCACTGACTATTCTGAAGCTTAATGTTGGCAGAAGATTGGCTTAGATATCTACCTGTGGAATCTCCTGGCATGAGGAAATTGGAGTGGCTTAGGAGTGGACTATGCCAATCCCTATTTAGCTTTCAGCTTGAGAAGCAAGTTGAAAGTAGAGGAAGAGAAAGGTTACATGGCCAAATTGCTGTTGCCCCAGAAATTTCTACCAAGCATACTCGACCTATAAGGGAATAGTTGGCTTAATTTTGACCAGCCTTAGATGATAGTGGAGACTGAATAAGTTCAGAATGTGCTGAGTGATTATGAATCCAGAAAGGCTATAGTCAGATGTGCTTAGCACATATTGAACCAAATCTTCCAAGGGTGTACACTGTTTCAGCTTCTGTTCTCAAAGTCTTAGCCCAATCCAGACTTCTAATTAAAGAGGCATTTGGTAAAAATGGAAAAGAATCTTTGCACAGAAAGATTTTTTTCTTCCATTATAACAAAAACAAGTCCCAGACCTGTAATTTGATCTCTTTTGATAGTGTTAATATCTGCATGGAGTCCCACTAAATTCATCCTGGTGATCTGACCATGCAGATTGGATTTCAGGGCTTTTGGCTTCCCAGATATGGAAAATGGGAGAGAAGAAAGGGAGCTGGCTACTGCTACCACCATTGTCCTCAGTCTAGACTGGGGGATGGGGCAGTGTGGAGATAGCAGTGTCCACCCCGATCCCATTACAGTGCCCTAGAACCAGCAGAGAGTGATTGGGATTGTGGCAGAACACAGACACAAACCTGGCTGGGAAGCGGACAAGAGAGGAGGGGTAACTCATTCCAGATGTCCATATTTAAACAATGATCTATACAGTGACTTTTACGTTGAGATGCAGGCAATTCCCAAGTCTCTTCCTCTTGTGGTGTTCTGGATGAAGAGTCACTGTCTACTGTGAACTCACTCTCAATACTTAGAAACACTTGTGCTCAACAGTAGATGCCTATTCCATCTCCCTTTTCCCTTTCTTCCTTGAAGATTTGGAGAATTTTTCACTAATGTGATGCACTGGAGGGAATGAAAACACATTTTGCTAGTCACTGATGTGCCAGAATGAAAACATATGCAAGCTGTTTATTGTAGGGTGCCATTTGGGGTAGAGCTGCAATTCACTTTTTGGAGTACCTGTTGCATGTCCGTATTCATCATTACAATTTTCATATTTACAAAAAGACACTTGTGCAGAATCCAATAGGTATATCACAAAGTAAACTATTACAATATACAGACTGGAAATCTGATAAAGAAAACTAGAAGGTTTATTTAGTGTTGCTTGGGTCCTTAAGTCAAATAAGATTTCTCTTTCTTCATTTAAATTATTGTTCTGGAATCAAGGTGGGGATGAAGGTGTTCATGATGCAGGAGAGAGAGGACAACCCCAGCCTTCTTTGGCTGCAGCAGCTTGGAGCCAGGTGAGAAGCACCTGTTCATGGGCACTGAAGCTGCAGTGGGCACCATTGGAGGAGGGTTGCATGTCTCCTTGCTGGACACACAGACAAACAGACACATAAACTCTTTGAAATATATCGTAGATAGTTGTCTCTTACTCCATCCTTGCCCCTTGCTGCCCAATTGGGGTTATAGCTGTTGCAGTCCCCAACTCTGGCCCCTTGCTGTCCCCTTGTGGTCATTCTGCAAAATAACTGTCCCCTCTGCCAGACCCCTTCTGATATCTTACTAGATATTTCTAAAATATCTAGTAAGGTATCAGAAGTTTGTTTTCTTCTCCTTTTCCTAATCCTCCCCTACACACCTTTTACAAATAAAGTCTTGCCTTTTCTTTTCTGTTTTAATACCCTCGTGTTCAAGGTCCCTCATTTCACCCTTATGGCCATGGAGAAATCCCAAGATTTGCAAGTTGTGTTATGGTGATAGCATATATACCAGTTGTGTATAGTGAAATGATTTTTCACCTTGATGAAATCTTTCCTATATTTATTTTACCTTGCTCGACCCTTTCCCCCGCCCACTCAAAAACACATAGTTAAAGTTTACATTTCCTGAAATAAGGCACTGTAGCTGTACTTGCTACTGTAGGATGGCTGTAGAGGGGGCACTACTGGATATTTGCTGAGGGCTGCCAACCTTTAGTTGTGTAGTAAATGAATTAGGTCCTCATCTTGTCCCTCCCACCATGATGCACACTTCTTCTGAGTATCCCGCTAAGCTCTCCTCTCCTCTCTTCTCCTCATTGTGTTGCTGAAGCTGTTGCTATTTCCATTTCCTTCCTCTTGGCTCATGGAAATACTTTTCTCTCCTCTCCAATCCCAACTGCTCTTTGGTTTCTCTCACTGGACCAAATTCTGCTTTGTTATAGCAGAAGCCATATTGGACTGAAGTTGTAGATGTAATTTTGGTCAATGGTATCCTTGGCTTTGCTGTCCTAATGTCTCATGCATCTTCTTAATGCCTTCTCTCTTGGCCCTTCCTTGTCTTCTTCCATTTTAAGCTCTTCCCAACTCCTTCTGCTAGCAATCTGGGAACCCTGTTTATGTTGCTTTTATGCCACTACTACTTTGTAGCAGAAAGTGTAAAGGGAAATGCAAGAGTGTTATAAGTAATTGAGAAGGACAGAGAGGGTTTCTGGAAGTCATAGAGAAGAAGTGACCTCTTGCGAACTAAAGAAGAAGGGTGGGGAAAAGAGGAATGAAGTCAAATCTTTCCTATTAATGAAGCAATAATCACAAAGATTCCTAATGGATAAGGAATAATTATAAACTTCTTGAATTTTGGAATGCTTATCTGAACTAAATCTTTTGAAATTCACCAGTCAGTAATTCCTATCAAACCATTTCAAGCAGACTAAAACAAGTGTCCAGTTTTAGCTTTTTTTTTTTTTTTTTTTTAAACTTAGAAGCACACCTTAAGTTTTAGCTCCATCAGAAAGATCCTTCTGAAATGTGTTTTCATTAATGTGTGGGGGAAGTTTCATGAACTGAAGTGCAATACTCACTTTCCTGGAACAACTATTAAATTAGCAGAGCTGCATGTAACTTTTCAGAAGCTTAGAAAACAAATCAGCTAATTTATTTGCAAATGATAAATTATGTTAACTTACTATGCAACCCTCAGAGTTTTAACCAACTCCAGATTTTGTACATTTAAACCCTCAATGTAAAAAGTCACCTTATCTTAAATTTTGCAGCTCTGTTATCACAGGTGTTCCTAACATATGCACAAATAAATAACACTTACTAGTGTTTAAAATATGCATAAACTTCCTTTATTTAAATTTGACACTAA
Organism: Pelodiscus sinensis; assembly: GCF_052426305.1. NCBI lineage: Eukaryota > Metazoa > Chordata > Testudines > Trionychidae > Pelodiscus > Pelodiscus sinensis. The sequence continues at coordinate 33,609,736 of NC_143063.1, forward strand.
TTACATTTTGATAATAGGTTTCTAACAGATGCAAGATGGCTTTATTCATCTCCAATTGCCACTTTGTCTTTGACATCATTGGAACAGAATCAAGTCCAATGTTCATGACAGACACATTGCTCCTTCTTCACTCCTAACTTTTTCATGATGAAGTCATCTTTAGACACATTTTTCTTTTACTTAAATGTGGTATATGTAATCAGCAAAGGCTCCAATGCACAATTCCTACCATCCGTTCCCCTGCTTCCATAGGTGAGGAGGCAAATTCCTTAAACAGCAGAACTGGTGTATGGAGCATCATTGCATGACAGAGAACCCTGTATGTCATAGGGTTGGGAGGAAATGATTTGAGGAATCCTCTTATCCAATTGCAGGGATATATAAAAGAACCTACTATAAACATAAAGCTGGTGCAGTAGGTACAGTTCTGTGGCCTGTAGGATTCTTCTTCCCTTGCTTCCTGCACAGCTCCCTCTAGTACTTGGTCTAGGCTGGACAGGAGTTCTGTAGCTCTGTGCCAAATCTTGAGATCCGTAAATAGGAAAAATCCCATTAACCTGTGTGAGAGGTTTGCCTGAGTAAAGATGTCAAGATGTGGTACTTCTAAAGTAAATCTCCTGAAATGATGACATAGTACAGGTTGAACCTCTTTAGTTTAGCATTCTCTGGGCTGGCAACATCCTGTGATCCGGCATGATTTCAGTTAGCTGGATGTCTACATATCATGGGTGTGGCCAACTTTCCCATGGACTCATAAAAGTTTGTTTACAGCCAACAAGCCCGGCTCTCGGTGTACTGTGCTGTTATTTAGCTCTAATTTACCCCTAAATATCTCCTAAGAGCCCAATAACCACTGCTAATGTTGGTAATGCTGCTAGATAATAATGACTTCCCATGATCTGGCAAATTCTGTTTTGCCAGTGGTCAGGTCCACAAAATGCTGGACTAGAGAAGGGATTAGGAGCTGTAATTAGGAGCTGTTCCTGAAGTATACACCACATAGTAACTCATACTAAAGTGCTCTATTCTGCCATCAGCTATACCCATGCAACCCACTAACTTCAGTTTCTCATCAAGAACAGAATTTGACCTAACATATTTTGTTTTGTGGTTTGGGTGCTGACTGTTGATGCAATTGAATACCCAAGGGACAGCTCTAAGCTTGGCACTCTATTGATGTGGATGGGAATTTCAACTTAACTTTTCCTGCAGGATGGAACCCCTCCAACTACAACTGCAATAGCCACAGGATTGCAAAAGCTAAATGTAATAGAAGCGTTGGATTAATTTCAATCTTGGAGATTTCAGCTCAGAAACCATGGGCTAAACTCAATCCAAACATCAGATATAATGTTGCCATACTTGTTAACATGCCTCTTGAAGGGAATTAATGCAACCTTACATTATAAATCACTCTGCTCTTAGACTACAGAGTGTCTGTAGATGTCTGTATATGTCTTCTGTGTATGCTTAATTAGTTTGAAATTGCTTTCACATTTGCTTTATATTCAGAAAAAATTTGATCCCACCAGTTAAAAGTAGAATCACAACAATAATCTCTCTCCCTAAGCTCCCAAAACCAGCAATGGAAAAGAGAAGAAAACATGAGAAAACTCGCCAACTCTCTGTTTGCCAATCCAGAAATTCATTTGCCACAAGAGACAACACCAGAACAACATTTTTTTGCCAATCAGGAAATTCATTTGCCACTAGAGACAATTCAAGAATGATATTTATTATTAGGCACTAAGTTTGTACTCAGAGGGAAACAATTGCTTATTCCCATATCATAATTGCAGAGAATTTAAAGTATCCACATCTGTATCTGTAAAAATGAGCTAAAAGTCTCTGCATCTACAGATGTGGATACCTGTGGCTATAGAGTAGATATCTGTGGATTTACAGGCCTCTACTAATGATTTGCATGAATCATTAGTAGACTCGCATTAATTTAAATAGGAGTTGGATGAGACTCATGAGAAAAAGTAAGTTGTGTACTACTCTGTATGTAGACTACACTTCATATAACTTAGCTTTTACTTGTATAGGGAAAAATCTCACAAGAAGCAACTTGCTTCCCTCCCTCAAAACCATGTTCACAAAAATCCTATTTTTTCACATTTTCCCACTCCCAAGACAAATTCCTCTCAAAAAGCACATTCCCATCAAAGTTCTTTGAAGTACTTTCCCCCCACCCACACTCCTCAGAACACCGTCTCACTTAGTTCCCGACATCAAGTTTATTCTTTTAAAACTTTCCCCTAAAGCACTTTTTTCATGGAACAAATTTCTGCCTCACCAAATAGCTGCTATCTGAAAACACCATTCCCATCAAAACAAAAAAGGAAATAAGTAATATTTTATTAGCTTGTTTTATTCCTCACACCTCACCTCATCATGTTTATCCTTTTTTTTCTTTTACTTGTTGTATCCTGTCTCTCCTAGGTTGTAAACATCTTATGGCAGAAATTATTTTCCTTGTTATTTAGCTGTAAAATGTCTAAACAATGTTGTTCTGATTCTGGATTGGGTTTCTCAGGCACTATCACAATACCAGATGATCTTATTCCATATATATCCCAAAATATTCATCCCCCCCAAAAAAACTGTGTTCCCAATTCACAAAGGTAACCCTGGCCTTATAGCACTGTGAATTGCATCTTTAACTCACAATGGGCTTCTGATTTTTCCTTTAATTCTCCAGGGACCTAATTCTATACATCTTAAGGAAAAAGCAGGGAGCCCCAGGCACTCTTGTGTGGTAAAATTAGTTCCCTGTAACTTTAATCTGCTGTGCTCATGAACATTGTGTCCCTCCCTGCCTGCAGAGCTTTAGTCCATCTGCTTACCAGGCTTCCCTCTTCCAGGTTTTGTTCTGTGTGAAATGGCATTGCCTATGCCATGTTTTAAAAATTCTGTATAGTTATTGGCAACTACAAAGTACAAGAGTCACGTTCTTAACGGTTTGGTGGTAGGGTCATGGAATAATATGAATGTAGCTGGGAAGAACTGACTGAGGCATGGGCATGTTATCTCAACTTTATGGCTCCGACCCAGATTCTAAAGTAAACTCTTGGAATTTATAGACCACCCAAAGGTCTGGGCTGTGTTTATATCTGGGCACCTAATCTCCAGCCACTCCAAAATAATCTGCTGCTGCTGGATCACAGGTGACAGGGAACAGGGATGCTTTACCCCCTGCATTGTCTGGGAATCCAGGGAGCAGACAGCTCTTGACTGTCACCACTGGTTCTAAAGTTGATGGAGAAGAAGGATTTGGGCCATGGACAGGTTCTTGAGTGTGGATGGGGATGAAGGGGTTGTGAGTAGAAAGGCATCTCCCACTGCCTTTCATTTGGAAGGGTAATCCTGAGCCACTCTTTTTTTCCGGGAGTCTATGATGTGAGAAGAGTCTGGAGCCTGATATGGAAACTATGGCCCCTGCCTCTGGTTACGGGGCAAGTGTTGACTCTGGTCCTCAGGCAACCAAAGGCGGGGGAGGGGACAGAGGAGTTGGTCTGTAGATACACCTTACCTACTGGAGTAGGGGTTGTGCAACGTCCTCAGCAGAGGGCCTGGGGGGCGGCCACTCACCTCAGCAACCTGGGACTGGCCTGAGATGGCCCAATGCTAGAGAAGCGTTCTATGGAAACGTGTAACTTTGACAAATTGCAGGGGCGGTTCCGCACCACAGGCACCTGGCTTCGCTAAACTCTCCTACTAGCCCTAGCTGGGGAGGGGGCGGCAGGAGAGCCCCCCCCCACTGACGGGAAGCCCCTGGCTGGACTGCAGCTGCCCCCACAGAGGGGCTCCCTGCTTGGACGACGCTCTCCCACTAATGGGAGCCTCCTGCTGCTCTGGGGTTCCCTCCACCAGCGGGAGTGTCCCTGCTGAGTCGGGACTGCCCCCACTAACGGGCACCCTCATAGCCCGAGGTCCCCTGCTTCGGCAGCCACGAGTCCTCCCTTCTCCTGGCCGGGCTCCCACCCCAGCAGACGGAGCCGCGGGCTAGCTGGCCCCCGCCGCGCACCCAGCCGCGTGGGTGGCCCGTGGTGGGGGTGGAGCAAGGTCCCAGCGCCCCCATGCGGGGTGCGGGGGCGCCCCAGAGGGCCGAGCCGCAGCCCTGGGTGCCGGCAGCTCTGTGCGCTCCCGGGCAGCCCGGATCCTGCTCAGCCCCCGCTTGGCTTGGACTCCAGCCCCGCGAGGGTCTCGGAGGGCGCCCAGGCAGGGGGAGGCATCGCCCTGGGGAAGGGGAGGGGGGGGGAAGCGAAGAGCCAGGGCAGCAGCAGGAGCCTCTCGCCTAGTCCTTCCTCTCACCCCGCTCGGCTCCCCCTTGCTCTTCCTCCCTCCCTCCGCCCTTCCCCTCCTTCCTCCCGCGCCTCATTCCTGCCGCTAGCTCCGAGCCTCATTCCGCCGCCGCCGCCAGTGGAGTGTAATAGGCGGAGGATGCCGCTGGGTCCGCTCAGTGGCTAGTTGTGAATGGGACTTGCCTCCTGCGGAGGTGGCCAAGGGGAGCCGCCCGCCCTGCCGGACTCCCAGGTAAGGCGCGGGGCCGGCTGAGACGCGACTTGCTGGTGTCCGGGGAGGGGGCACGGGGCGCGGCGAGGGCTGCAGCCGGGGAAGGCGCTGCGAGGTGATGGGAGATTGACGTTGCCTCCAGCTCCCCTGCCCGCCGGCCGAGGGAGCCGTGCCGGGAGGATGCCTCGGTGCGCGCTCGAAACTTGACAGCCGCCGCAGGCTAAGGGTGGCGGGGGCTGCCGGGGATCTGCGCCGTGGGGAGTCCTGCCGAGCCCCCAGAGGCGCGCAGCCCCTTTTGGTTTGGGGGCTCGGGGACGCCGTGCAAAGAGGACAAGCGCCAGACACCTCTGGCAACTCTGATGCCCAGCTTCGGAGCGGGTCTGGCGGGGTTCTCTGCGGAGCGCGACTGGAGCGGTTTGGGGTTCCAACAGGGGACGAAGTGAGCAGGGGAAAGCAAGCTCTGCGCGGTTCAGTATTTTATTTAGTCGTTCTTTGTGTGTGTGTGTGTGTGTACGTGCTCAAAAAACGGTCAGCAGCTATTAAGTGGAAAGCTTCCCCTTGCCATTGTAGCTCCCAGTCCTGAAAGGAATATGCAGAAAAGGGAAAATAGGAGGGCATGAAATGAAAGATGCCTTCTGCAGACTGGGAAGCGGGAGGGTGGGGGGCGAGCAAGACTTTGATTTTTTGCTTGCTTTAAAATTCATGCAGCAGTATTCACAGGCTACTAAGATGGTCTCTATCCCTAGACTGGGTTAGTTAAAAAAAACATTCTGTTTTGGGAGGTCTGGGTGATCACAGTCTCAATGAAGGTAAACTAGGCGAAGCTTTAAGGCTGCACGTCCACATAAAAACCATTAACTTTTAGAATAAAATCGCTTCCTGTGGAATCCTGGCAAGAGCACATATTGCAGTCTGACATCATAGTTACACAAATGACTTTACCTTTCATAGATACGCTCATGTATTATCGACACTCCTAAAAATAGTAATTTGGCCAGGGTAGGACTGAAATAAGCCAGTTGGCATATACCGGGGAATCCTCTTTGTACCGCTGCTAAAAAGGGCACTGTGTATCTATGTAATACAGTATTTACCTACCGAAGTATCTACGACAAAGGATTCTCTTTAGCAACAGGAGTCACTAATTCAGAAAATGGCCTTTAATTTGGGGAAGGTCCATTCGTTTTTCACATTCCAATGGCTTGTAACTCATTGGTAAGGACTTTCTTCCTGTTGATTTGTGTGGATGATATAAGTTCACAGTCCATCACATCTCTATTAAGAAATCAAATGTTTATAATTATTTAATAATAGTATTGGATGCAAAAAGAATTAAATAATTTTTAAGAAAAGATCCTCAGACATGTCTGAGAAAGTAGGCAATGTTTGAATGCTTGCTATATTTCCAAATGTGTTTTCCCAGGTAAATATCATGTTTTGTCTACTTCAGATGAAATGTCAGTAAATATATTTTGTATTTTATTAGGGGTTTCTGCAATAGTTAATTTTATATGGGAATAGATCAAGTTCTTTTCTACTGGGATTTGAAACATAAGTTGATGACATGGGAGATCTTTGCATTTTTTTATATGGAAATGTAGATATTTTCTTATGAGCAAAAATTGTATAGCACAACATCAGTACAATTGGTGATGTTGAGAGATAAGCAGTAAAGAACAGTAAAGAGAGAGAATAATACAACCTAGAGCAAAATAACAAAGCTTCATACCTTTATTTCACGTTCTCTTTTTTCCTCTACCACATTTCTCTACACGTTAAACCCCAGAAAACAGAGAACTTTCTGATTGGACTTTCAAAGCAGTTTCCCTTGCTGTTGCAGGAGAACAACAAAAAAAATAAAGTTACAAAACAAAGGATTACAGATCTGACAAAGGAACATAGACATCTATAGGAAAATAAGTTACATATCACCTTATCATTAGGAGTTTCTGATTGAAATATTGAAGGCTGAATGAAGACATACTTGTGATTGGAATATGCTATTTGTAGACCTCTTGTGACAGCTTAAACTTTACTGATATACACAAAATCTGCTTATAGAAGTATTGTCTGTAAAAATCATGACTATCTGGGCTAGATCATTAATACAAAAACAATTACTATAAACTGTGTTAATAGATGTAAGTAATTATAATTTAGGATGGGCAATTTCTAAATAAACACCTTTTAGAAAAAGGTCAATTCAGGGAGTAGATGATAAAATGAAATCATTTCTGCTGCACAGCACATTTGGAGCAATTATAAGAGTAAGAAAGAATTTCATGATATTTCTGATAAAACACACAATTTTTATGTGTTATGTGAGTTCAAGTGCAATTATCATAGCATTTTAATAAAGTTGGAAGCATTGCCTTTCATTCAGTTCAGAATATATTTATGAACTTTTGAATTGGATTAGCTTTGGAGCTACATTTTATACAGACAATTTAAACAAATAATGAGACTCAGCAGGATATATTTTTTTATTACAGTATTCTTAAAAACGTGTTCTTTGTAATTCAGATATTGAGCAATGTTTGATAGAAATATAATGCCATTCCAAACTGCTTTAGAAATTATTTTTCTTTTTTGCTTAGTGTGTCTCTATTAAAATTATTTGAATCCATTTTGTGAATCAGATGTTTTACCATCAGATGTTAGTTCGCAAGAAATAATATTTTCATCTAGATTTGTTTTACCTGAAACCATTAAGCAGCATACCTATAAAAATATATTTGTTGCTGGCAAAGTCTTGGTATTCATTTGTAGAGCTCAGACTCCATAGGTGATTTCTAATAACATGACCTTTTTTTTTTTAAAGATACTGGTTTTCATGGTCCTTTTCTTAGGCCCAGTTCAAAGCCCACTGAAGTAAATGGAAGGATTTCAACTGACTTCAAATGGGATTTGGATCTGGCCTTGATGCATGTGGTTTAAGTGGTGTTCATTTTATAGTTAAGAATTGTCATCTTATTTCATTGTCTGACTTATTCTCTGCTTTCATATTTTGTCAGTGGTACTACTAATAAGGTGAACAATATTGAATGTATCAAGGGTCTATTGTTAAAATTATCCCAGTGACATGGGGTGGAGAGATACAGGAGGACTTTAATTGTGCATTTTAATTATATTGTTTAAGATCAGGGAGTTCCAAAATATTTAATTTCAAAATCCTGCATACACAAGATTACTATCTCGCAACGCTGTTTTTGTGTTGGGTGTAAATAGTTTGAAGCCATTGAAAGATTACTGTATGGTTATAAGACTCTATTTGATATATTTATAATTCAGGCAATTGATTCAAATGAAAGATCTCAAATTTTGGAAATCATTTTTACAGTACTAATATTTGTTATTGCTTAACAAACTGATCAACAGGTCTCTGGAGCTACTTAGTAATTGTGTGGGAGGGTTAAGTTAAAGAAGTATGAATCAAGAAGGCATTCTCTGCAAATTTCTCCAGATTTACTAAACTGAACCTTATATAGTTTAATGCCTCTGGAATCACTGTGATAGTACAGAAACAATAGCTGTAAATCTGTTTCTTTCATGAGTAACGGTAGCTGAAAATTTGGGACACTCTAAATTTGGTAATTATTCTTTCAAAGGCATTATCCTTGTGAGCACTAGAGGGCACTGATGCACTTCTGTAAATCACTTCTCGTGGCCCATCTGCTTCTCCGGGCACCATGAAAAGACGTTTTGTTACTACCAGCGTTGCAGGCCCTCTCAGGGGAGACAGAATTCAATCTAGCTGTGGTTCAGGCTAATGCTCAGGCAGTTTGTCAGGATTAACATCTTTCTAGTCAGTGGATCATGTTACCTTCAGCATCATATTACCACCTTAGAGTTCACTACAAAGTTTGGAAATCATGTAACTTTAGATTGTCTGAGGAGTGACACAGCTGGAGTCTAGGTGTAAAATAAACAGTATCAGTTCTGCCAGCAGCAATGATTTTTAAGGGATTTGCTATCTTTCTCCATCTTTCAAAAAGAGCATCAATTCATGCTACAAGAAAGGACGCAAATATAGGGAGACAGAGAGAGGAAAAAAGTAATATGATAAAAATTACTGATAATATTTGAATAATCACATAAGATTGAAAGACAATTTAGGTAAGAAACAGGCATTCATTTAATATTCAGAGGGCCAAATAAGACTCTTATATTGAGTTCTTCTGAGTTTACATTTGGGTAACTGAGAACAGTATTTGGTCCAAAGTATTGTAGTTATCATTATGCTAACACTTTGGCTTACAGAATTCAAAAGCATATATAACTGATACTTGAAAATAAGCCATTACTAATAGATACAGAAATGGCATATAACAAAGTATTGATTTTAAATTGTTAATTATTGGTGCATGAAATTGAAAATCAATTTGTACTAAGTACAGTGCATAACATTTCTGATTTCAGTGTTTGTCTCTATTTGGGCTGAAATTCAGATCTATGATCTGAAGTTTAGATGACAAAGACATTTCATCATGTGATTATAACACCAGAAATTGTCATGGATATAGCTTAGTGATAGTTACAAGGTCTCATTATATCATATTAATAAGTTAATTCCAAATATAAATCATATATGTTATTGCATAGTAGCACATAATGATCAGGGAGAGCTGCTATATATTTTAAGAGAAAAAAATGATTGCCCCTGCACAGACATACTGGGGATCAGAAGTCCCTTTCCTTCCCCATCCGCGGTGTACCAATGCAGAAAGCATCCATAATGCTCTTAGCTGAGGTCAAAGTGGATGGATGGTTAATGCTGCCAGTGGAGCTCAAAAGCCCACAAGGGAATGTCTAGGTGTGGTTGTTTCATCTGCAGTCTCAGTTTGCAAGCCAGCTAACATACAGAGGCTGATATCATGTGGGAACAGCCAGGACTGCTTCTGGCACCTTTGTGGAAGTAGGCTCTAACCCTTCCTCTGTGTGACAAAGACATAATGCTTTCTGCTGTAACTGGCAGCGCAGCGCAGTGGTTTCTGAACCTCCAGGCCCCACAGTGCTCAGCTGCCTCTAGGAGCCATAATTTCGCTCTTCAGTTGTAAAATGCTGTCTTAAGCAAATGCTACTTTGTTGTTTCAAACTTTTGCAATGAACAAGAATCCTCTCCCTTCTGAATCAGCAGAAGAATTCATCAAAGTTCTTAATTGTATTGGAATGGATACTGAGTTGAAGTAGTAGAAATCAATGAAAATGGATTATAGGAGCAAGAATTAAATGAAGGGTAAAAAAAAGAGGATGCAGGGTTTTTCAAAATACTTCTAGTCATACACTATGGTACATTTTCAAGAATAAATTATTGTTATAATGATGACTTAGTAGCTCATCACCAAAAATAAAACACATCACAATTGACAGATATATAGTAGCAACATTATGAATTATCTATGCAACTCATTAGAGATTAATTAATATTTCTTGTAAAGCAAACAACATTGAACAGCTCTCCTGCTGATGTATTTAAAATAGAATGAACTCAAGTGTAGAAAACATCAATATATCTAAGATGTAAATGCATTTGAGATTTCATGGTGGTGGACAAATAAGAGACCATATTGGCTCTCAGTGAAATCAGTGGCAGAGCTCAAAGCCATTGATGCCAATGGGATGCAGGGGCCACATGGCTCCAAAGCTAGGAAAACATACAGAAAGAATGAAAGTTAACAACATACAATTTGCTGAATTTTAACTTTTGTGCAAGGTGACAGTTTGACAGCACTAAGAACTCAGTTCCATTTATCCACCATACATGTACAGCAAAGACAATGCATGTTTCCTCAGGCTCCTACACAAGCATGCCTCAGCTTGTCCCTAGAATAGCACTGACTACCTCCAAGACTATCACTTCAGGATACAGTTGAATTAAGATATACAGCTTTAGCTATGTTAATTGCATATCTGAAGTTGAAGTACCTTAACTTGGCTTTTGATGCTGTCTATATTGCAGGAAGTTGAAGGAAAAACACTCTTCCTTCGACTTCCCTTACTCCTCGTGAAAACAGGGTTACCAGCATCAACTGGAGTGCCCCTCTCAGTTCGAATGAGCTGCCTTAACTAGACTGCTAAGTTGAACCCTGGAAGATCTCCAGTGGCAGCTTCAGTCTTCCGCTGTCCTGTGGACATACCCCAAGGCTATGTCTAGACTGCAGGCTTCTTTCGAAAGAGGCTCTTTCGAAAGCATCTTTCGAAAGAGCCTCTTTCGAAAGATCGCATCTAGACTGCAGGTGGATCTTTCGAAAGAAAAATCCGCTTTTTCGAAAAAGAGAGCACCCAGCGAGTCTGGATGCTCTCTTTCGAAGACAGCCTCTTTACATTGAAGAACGCTTTCTTTCAAAAGAGGAACTTTCGAAAGAAGGCGTTCTTCCTCGTGAAATGAGGTTTACCGCCATCGAAAGAAAAGCCGCGTTCTTTCGAAATAATTTCGAAAGAACGCGGCTTGAGTCTGGACGCAGGGGAAGTTTTTTCGGGAAAAGACTACTTTTCCCGAAAAAACCCCTGAGTCTGGACACGGCCCAAGAGATTACATCATCCTCTGTACACAGAGAACTGTGGGTCTTCCCAATAAAACTGTCAACTATGGGATACCAATTGGGATTTTATCATACAGATATTATATTTGCCTGGAACTAGACGGAAAGCATTTCAGATGCAGTGTCAAGCATCTCCAGTCATTGCCAAATTGGACCAGATTAAAAAAAGGTGCCTTATTCTATTACCTTCCTCCTGAGCCTTCTGGTCTGTTGAAGAGATGCTTCAAATGTATTGCACTTCAATGGTCATACATTTTGCGCAGTACCTACTTGCAAGTATGATTTGTTTGCTTTTGAATTTCTGCATACATTCATGCTCCAGAACACTTGTTCAAATGTAATTTTTCCCCAGTGAAGCTACTAGTGTCAACTTTCAAATAAGATAAAAATCCAGAAACTTATTGTGTCTCAGTGGTTAACTTAAATAGTTAATTGCATGAATGTATAACATTCTGCCAAGAATGAGTCATAGTTGAGAGTAAACCAGAAATGATAGCTCTATTTGAATCAGGAAACTAAACCCAATCTCCATGAATGCAAAACTGTTTTGTTAATATAGGCATGTGTTGTCATAAATGTTTAAATGATCATCCTGACTTGATTTAAAGTAATTATTTAAAAGTTTGTGGTTGACCCTAATGAATAAATAATATTTTAGCCCCTTCCCCTTTTTTCATTCACTAATTTAATTTTATATGTGGACTTGAAAGAAAAACAAAATAATTGGATTTTTGTGAAATTAGTCTAGAATTACATGTTAAAATGGTAGTATCAATTTAAAAAAATCATTATGGTGCAAAAGTGGTTTAAACTATTATTAGTTCCAGGATAATTAGTCTGAGATTGAAATCTTTTTTTAAAGGTGATATATAATATTTCAAAAGCAATGTTTTCTTAATTCAGACAAGATAAAAAGGATACAAATTTTGATGTGTTCTATAAAAGTGAAATTCAAAGTTATATCTTGGTTTTACCTAATTAACTAATTAATGTTTTATTAAATTTTGTGATAGAAGGATTTTAAGTATACATATCACTTTTTGATACATGAACCTTTAATTATAGCATTAAGATTAAAATGGTTCTAATTGGTGTACTTTATTTTTTTTCTTCTTGACTAGTTAGGGTTAGTAGGAAACAGCATGAGGAGTGGTAGGAAATTTGGAAAGAATGGTGATGTAAGTATAAACCATGCTTTAATTTGTGAAAAAGTAAGTATTTCATCATCTTCTTCAGAAAAGGGCAACAAAATGATTAGGGGTTTGGAATGGGTGCTATATGAAGAGCAATTAAAAAGAATTGGACTTTACAGCTTAGAAAAGAGGAGACTAAGGGGGGATATGTTAAAGGTCTATAAAATCATGAGTGGTGTGGAAAAAGTGAATAAGGAAAAGTTATGTACTTATTCCTACAATATAAAATTAATAGGCAGCCGGTTCAAAACAAACAAAAGGAAGTTTTTTCTTCACTCAGCACACAACCTGTGGAACTCCCTTTCAGACGATGTTGTGAAGACTAAGACTAAGGATGTTAAATATCAGTTAATTGACTAGTTGAGTAGTCGATGGAATTTCGCAAGAGTTCTTGTGCAAGAAGGCAGTCTGGACAGGCAACAGGGGTTTCTTGCACAAGAAACCCCTATGGCTAAAATGGCCATCAGAGCTTTCTTGCATAAGAGACCGTCCACACTGCCATGGATGCTCTTGCGCAAAAGTACATGGCAGTGTGGACATGCTCTTGTACAAGACCTTTTTCACAAGAACTCTTTCATTAAACAGTTCTTGCGCAAGAAGACTGCATTTCCTGCCTTCCCCTCTCCTCCATCACAGATCCCAGCCTCAGTACCCCATTCATCCATTTCAATGGCAAACAGTTTTTGTGTCTTTCCCACATTATCCTGTTCCCTACTGACCTACTGACCTGGCTAAGATGATCTGACTGTTCCCACCTTCTCCTCTTTCAAGTCCATCCTTAGGAATTGCTTCTGATATCAAACCTAGAATAAATTAAGTAGCACATCCCTTTATGTTCTACTTGATGTATGAAACCATGCAAGCTCACTTCTTTAGTACACCTTGTTGTGTGATGGTTTTCACTATATACTTGGGGCAATCTTAAATGCTATCCTTTTTTAAGACTCTTGTTACCTTCCCATGGATGCACATTGTCTAGCTCATAGGCCTCAAATATTAGATTCTTGTTATCTTTCTGTTTTGCTAGGTGCTTGACAAGCTAATGGGTGCATATAGAAATAATAAATTACTTTATATTGTGTTTTAATAAATTCCTACTTTAGTAAATTAATAGCCAATGACCCCCCACATTTAAGTAATACAATATTGATGCAAACTGCTAAAGAATCAAGTAATCACGGAAAAATAGTATTCTACTTTAGCTCACTCTCCTGCCAGTCTTATATTGACCTGTAAGTATAGTATGTGATTCAACTGGAACACTTACAAGTAGAATGGCAGAAAATTATGGATACAGTTTCACCCTTGCATCATAGTTTCCTATTTGTTTGTCTGCTGCTTTTTAGTGATTTTAGAACATATAGCATGCTCTCATACCATTAGCAATGATGAACTCCTATTGAAGCATGAAACCTATAGGCTGTCTCCATACCTCAGTAGGGCTTGTAACTCTGTGGCTTGTGCAAAAACACCTTATGACAATAGGTGGAAATGATCAGATATGGAAGTGCCTGAAAGATGAAAATGAAGACACATTTTTAAATGCTAACATGTTGAATACCACTTTTGGTTTGACAGCTGGAGATATTCAGCATAGATATGTAAAATTACAAAATGTTGCACTTCATGTTCAGAAGTCCTCTTCAAAGGAGCTGTCAGAGTATTGATAGACTTCCAATTATTAGACAAGTGGTTTTTCAATTTTTTAAAATTAGTTATATGTACAGAAGAAAGCTTCTAGAACAATGAATCTTTATCATTTCCATTAAAATTTGTCAAATTGATTAAAAAGAAAATAAATGTAATCATACAGTGCTTAATTCAGGGGAAAATATCTTTTCAGGAAAGTATTTAAGTATGTGATTAAAGTTAAGCACATGCTCATGTACTCTTCTGAATCAGAGCCTAATTTTATTCAAAGAGATCATGATAGAGAAGCAAACTACAGAGATAAAAGTATGTAGCCATTCCTAGAGAAATGGGTGAGCAATAGAACTCCCAACTGGGGCAATAGAACAAATAAGACTCTAGAATTGAACTAGTCCTGGATTTAGTTTTTCAATAATTCTCAAATTCACTTATTTTTATAATATTGCCATTTCTGTATTTAAAATTGTTTAGTTTTACTTGATTAGGGAAGGCTTCAGCCTAACTCAATTATACAGACAAAAATGTATTAAGAAGGAGTTTATTTATTGAACAGCATTATGCAGTAAACAACAGAGACACCTGAATCAGTATATCATGTACTGTATGTTATGCAATTAGTATCTATTTATGTAAATAATTAGCATATGGATTAAATTCTCCTTGCAGTTATACTGATGTAAATCAGAATAACTCTCTTGATATTAGTGGAATTATTCTGATTTGCACCATGGTTAGTGAAGAGGGAATTTGGTATAATATTTTAAGCCATTGTTTGTTATTACATTACCTCAGTGTTTATAATAATAAAAACCTAAGTGTAGAAATAACTTTTATGACTAAAACACTTTTGAAAGTAGGTGCATTAGGCATGCAATCCACACACTATCATTTGTGAGAAATAGCACTAATATAACTTTAATTTTCCAATCAAATTGAACAAGAAATGAGTTTGGCTGAAATAATCTAGTCTAGAGTGAAAATGCCAACTCTGATACTTAACCAAGACATGATAGTTGCTTGTTGTCATGACCTTGGGTTTTTTAATGTTTAGCTAGAGGTTGAAAAGGGTGCTAGCTGTAATTACTCCGTTCATAAAGGTTTATAGGTCATACTTTCAGCAGACTAGAACCAGATTGTCTATATATATCAGCTTACTGACTAACTGGGAACCAATCTATATTTTATTCTCACAGCCATTAAATGCTATTTTTATGACCAACATTAACTTACAATTCAACCTACTTGAACTTCCTTTTTAAAAATAAAACAAATCAGCATGTTCTTTTGTTGAGAGAGGTAGATGTAGGAAGATGTGTCTAATAAATGCATTGTTGTTTGATTTTCTTTTTTTAATTTAAAATGTGAACAAACCCACTATTTTCACATAAAATATGATTTTTCAGGATTTGAAAACCAGCCATTTTTGCTTTAAGAAATAGACATTTTCTTCCAAATTTGTTTATTTTCACATGAAAACTAGTCCAATTTTCAAACTCAATATGAAATACATAAAACATTTAATGTTAAAAGTTAATATTTCACAGAGTACTTGTAAATACCCCTGACAACTTTTTATTCTCTGAATAACTATTTTGGACAATTTCCTATATCACCTGTTGTTTGCTTATGTATACAGCACACGTGACAATGGAATAAATAAACATTCCCATAAAATGGTAGTTTTCTTTACCATTTCCCCAAAATCACACACGGTTTTCTTTTGGGACTTCTCAAAAGGCCATAATATTTGTTGTCGAATAAATTAGTAACTTATCAAAAGTATTTTTAAATGCAATATCATCAATTTCTACCTATATCCATATGCACAAAATGAAATGCCTGTTATCGTTTGTAAGCCAGGCATATTCATTATGCTTATTTATTTCTTAAATCTGTTAGCTTATGAATTAAGATGCCAGTATGAATGATACAATTTTTTTTCACCTCTGATCTTGGAAGGAAGGACAGCTTTCTGCCACCACCACAAAAGTCCTCTTTGAAACTTACTTTCCTTGGATCAAAACAGCATAATGATGAGGTTATTTCTAGTTTGTCTCAATCCTAATAAGAGTGGCAAGCAATAGCTCCCTATACTGTATTTATGCCTTCTGTTAGTCCTTTTTAGCAATTTCACTACCCTCCAGAAGAGATAGAGTGCATGGGGAGAAATGCAACTGCCTATCTCTGGGTGAACCTTATCCATCTATTTCAGCATTACAAATAAACTGAGGAGATAAGGTTAGAGACTCTATTTCTTTCATTTGGATTCAGTTTGGAAGCCAATTCAGGGCTAGGGTTTATGTTCATAGCATCCAAAATCTTCTGAGTTGCTGTCCATGTTATATGAGCCATAACTGGAGGAAATCTTTCTACGACTGATCATCTCACAATGTTTATTCGCAGTGGCAGAATTTTCACAAGGTCAAATCAAAAGCCTTCCATAAAATATTGTGCCCATTGTGATACATTCTGAGTGCTAGGACGTGCATGCATTTATAGAAAGGCTGGAGTGAAAGACTGACATCTATTAATATGTTTACTCATTTAAAAAAAATCTTTCTCATGACCATATCCCATGAAGTAGTTGTGTTGTTTGAAAAGGTGTTTGATTGTATGCATGCTGATGCCTCTCCTAGGAAAATGTCTGGAAAATGCTGAGGCAGGAGGTGGGTGAGGTATTGGATCAACTTCTGTTTGTGAGAGAGAGACAACCTTTTGAGGCAGAAATTCTGGGAAAGGTAGTCCTAGCATCACAACTAAATGCAAAGTGGAACCCAGTGTTTAGTATAAGTACATATTTTAAGAGATCATTCAAGATAAATTCGCCTATTAATGATTGCAGTCATAGGATAAAAGAGGGTATTACTGGATTTTTGGCTTATTACAACAGTGTGTTACCCACTATCTCTCTTACTCCATGATTTATAGTGTCTAGCAATTAAACACCCAGGTTCATCTTTTGAAAGTGTTGTGGAGGTTTCCTTTGAAAATGAGGGCCAATATGTCAGACACAAGAGCGATCAGTTTGTGAAGTGTTCACCCTTACCAACAGAATGAATAGTCTTGTTAGTCTTCAGAGACTAACAAAACATGTAGATGGTGCTATGAGATTTCATATGCACAATCCGCTTCTTCAGATGAATGGAGTTATTAAAGGTCCAGTTTCTAAATAAATACATTTATTTAGTCATGACTCCATCTACATGTTTTGTTAATCTCTAATGGTACGTCTAGACTACAGGCTTTTGTCAACAGAAGTTTTGTCGACAGATACTGTCAACAAAGCTTCTGTCGACAAAGAGCGTCTAGACTACATTCAGTTCTGTCGACAAAGCAAGCTGGTTTGTTGACAAAACCCTGTAGTCTAGACACAACCCTAGATGCAATAACACCTTCTGTCGACAGAACTCTGTCGACAGAAGGCGTTATGCCTCGTAAAATGAGGTTTACCAGCGTCGACAAAACTGATGAGTTCTGTTGACGTTATGTCGACAGAACTCAGCGGTAGTGTAGACGCAGGTTTAGTTTTGTCGACAAAAGTCCACTTTTGTCGACAAAACCCTGTAGTCTAGACACACCCTAAGTTTACGTCTACACTACATGCTTCTTGCGTAAGAAGCCTTTTGCGCAACAGTTTTTGCACAAAAACTTATTGTACAAGAGCACATCCATACCTCAAAGCACATCGCAAAAGCGATGTGCTTTTGTGCAAGAGAGTGTCCACACTGCATAGACACTCTTGCACAAGAAAGAATGGCCATCAGAGCACCTGTGCTTTTTCCCATATGGGTTTCTTACACAAGAAACCCCTCTGGGGCGTCCACACTTGCCTTTTTGCACAAGAACTCTTGCACAAAAGAGAGTTATGCCTCATAAAAGGAGGTTTACCTATGACAGAAAAACCCCTCTGTTCTGCTGTTTTACTCTTGATTTCCTTGCGCAAAAGCACATTTGAGGTGTTGACAAGCCACGGGGTTTTGTGCAAAACCAGGTGTTTTTGCACAAAAACTGTGCAGTGTAGATGTAGCCTAACAAGACTATTCATTCTGTTAGTAAGAGAGACAAGCTTTTCTATCATCTGTGGGTGAACACTTTTCACAAAATTATCACTCATTTTTTAAGTTTTTCCAGTTACAGACTAACTTGGCTACCTCTCTAAAGCTTACCAACAGAAGTTAGTCCACTACAATTTCCTTATTCTTTTTTTTTTTTTGTCTCTACCTTACTCAAATTTCCTCTTTCTAATATCCTAGGGCTGGTGTGACTAGAACTACTCTGTGAACAACATGGCAAATAAAATATAAGAGATTTCACCGATGTTCAGAAAAGGCAAAAATAATTTTATTCTTAAAAGTACTGTACCTGTTCCAATGAGAGATCATTTCTGGCAGGGATGATTATGCAGAATCTAAAGAGGGGATAGTGCCATCTAATGGAATTTTAACAAGACCCGTTTTCCCTGGAATCCTCTCCAGCACTTCACTGTTTACATACACTGAAAATCTTGCTCCTCTGTTTTCCATTGCTCCATGTTCCACAGACTCTCAAAGGGTGAGCAGAGAGGCTTTGTGTAAGAAGCTGCATTGTGGATAGAAGTGATGGAATCTGCCCTTCAGTTTGCAGGCAATATACAGAATAATTCTGTAGCGCTTACTCCTTCTCCTGGGCTAGAATAGGTGTCACAGTCCCTGTATGACCCTCTGAACAGATGTACTTTAGGTGCATGTCATCTCAGACTTTCGTGGGTATGCTTCCACAATTGCATACATTTCTAAATCCCAACCTAGGGCCTTTTTTTCACCTCCTGTGTTGACACTTAATCTCAGCTGTCACTCCTGGTCTCTGGAAATCTGACTTTAAATATCAGGCAGTCCCCGGGTTACGTACAAGATAGGGACTATAGGTTTGTTCTTAAGTTGAATTTGTATGTAAGTCGGAACTGGCTCCAGATTCAGCCACTGCTGAAACTGATCAGCGGCTGACTACAGGAAGCCCTAGGCAGAGTTGCTCTGCCCCCGGCTTCCTGGAATCAGCCGCTGATCAGTTTCAACAGCGGCTGAATCTGGACTCCTGGGACAGAACAGCTAGGGCACTACCGGGTAGGTCCCCGCAGGACCAACCCGGCAGCACCCCAGCTGCTCTACCCCAGGCGTCCCCTCCCCTCCCAGCAGACCAGGGAGACCCAAGCAAAGCCGCGGAGGCGCAGAGGTCCCGCCGCCTCTGCGGCTTTGCTCCTGTCTCCCTGCTGTGCACAGGACTCCCCCCCCCAGCACAGCAGGGAGACAGGAGCAAAGCCGCAGAGGCGGGGGCAAAGGAGCAAAGCCGCACGGGCAGCAGGGTCCCGCCGCCTCTGCGGCTTTGCTCGGGTCTCCCTGCTGTGCTGGGGAGTCCCCCCCAGCACGTCAGGGAGACCCGGAGCAGCTTTTCTTGCCCCGGAGGATGCGGTGGCAGGACCGGTGCACTCTGGGCGGTCCCGCCACCCGCGAGCTCCGGGGCGAGAAAAGCCCCGTTCGTAAGTGCGGATCCGACGTAAGTCGGGGACTGCCTGTATCAAGGTCATAATTTATCCTAGTGAGGCTGCAAAGCCTGCCTCTCTGCCAGATTTGTTTAGGGTGTGGTTGAGATACTTGTGTGGGGGAGGGAGAGGTGCCATAGTTGTGCAGAACTGAGATTTATGTTGTCTCAAAACAGTGATGGGCTATGGGAAAAGTCAGCTCCATGCTTAGGAAGAAATTTCTGATATGGGGTGCAATGGAGCTAGCTTGCAGTCCTACAATGTGCCAGCAAGCTGAGCCCTGGTCTAAACTTAATATTTCAATCAATTTAGCTATGTTGCTCAGAAATATGAAAAATCTGTACCCCTGAATACAGTTGGTAAACCAATCTAATCTCAAGTGTAGATGCTTCTAGGTTGATGGGAGAATTCTTCCTTAGACCTGACTACAGCTGCCTGGGGAGATGAGTTATGTAGATTGACAGAAAAACCGCTTATATCTGTAGTAAGCATCTACACTATGGTGCTACGTCAGAAATACTGCAGCTGAAAGTATGAATTCCATTTCATGCATACAGCCCCCTACTTTGCACAAAGCCACTGTCAGTGGCTGTGTCTAGACTGGCAAGTTTTTCCACAAAAGCAGCTGCTTTTGCAGAGAAACTTGCCAGCTGTCTACGCTGGCAGCTTGAATTTCCGCAAGAACACTGACGATCTCATGTAAGATTGTCAGTGTTCTTGCGGAAATACTGTGCTGCTCCCGTTCGGGCAAAAGCCGTCTTGTAGACAACGCGGTATTTTTTTGCGCAAAAAAAGCCCCGATCGTGAAAATGGCGATCGGGGCTTTCTTGCACAAAACTGCGTCTAGATTGGCACGGACGCTTTTTCGCAAAAAGTGCTTTTGCGGAAAAGCATCCATGCCAATCTAGATTCTCTTTTCCACAAATGCTTTTAACGGAAAAAACTTTTCCGTTAAAAGTATTTGCAGAAAATCATGCCAGGTTAGACGTAGCCGTCACATGTTTTGTTAACAAGAGAGCATTTCGACTTAAGAGATTTAAGGATTTATTTTCTTATACTGAAGCCTAGTTAAGACAGTCATAAAGCCACTTCATTATCAGGATCTTTTATTGGCTACTCCTCCCACATCTGAAGACCTTAAAGATTCCAAAAACATTTACAACATTTACATTTTAAAACAATAATGTAGTTTTCCCCATATCTTTTTTGCACAATTGTCAGTAAGGGCCCCATTTTCAAAGGAGATGGAGTTTTATGTGCCCATAATGTGCACACTACATGTACAAAGCCAGCTTGTTACATGCAAAAAAATGTATGTAGAATATTGTTTCTGCTTGCAATAATGTAACTGACACGCACAATATATGCATGCACACGTATTTTGAATACATGGAAATAGGTATCATGTTTTGAAAATATTGGCCCTATCAGGTTTCTTTTATATTGAAGTCTAGTTAACTCAGTCAGAAAATGGCTTCATTATTAGGATCTGTTTTTAGGCATTAATGGCTGATTTTGCTCCATATCAGGTATATAATGTAAATATTAAGACAAGTTAATTCAACTGGAAAATCATTTCAGTATGACGGTTTTTTTGAGACACAGAGAATGGAGTTTGATTTAATGCTATCTGCAATGAGCCACCTACCAGATGTTTGATACAGAACTTCTCTCATCCTTGTGAAGCATAGCAAAACTGATATCACACGTCCTCTTTGAAATGCTAGAAAACACTGACTCTTCCAAAATGCTGCAAATGTTGTTAGCAGTGACAGCATGCAGAGAAGGAGTTAAACAGACATGGGTCAGCTATCTGTCTGGTGCTTCAAATAGCCAAGTTCTACATCAAAAAGGGATTGCAGCAATGCCTTGATCAAAGCTCAGGTAATTTAATTATTTCTCTTTATGAGAAAAAAAAAGGATCCTTGAACAAGCCCAGGATGTCTGGAGATTAGAATATGGGGAAATTATTGTTTCACTCCTTCTAATATTGTAACTTCAAAGGGAGTTTGTCCTATAACTGAAGCAGTCAGAAGTCAAAGAACTCAAACAAGTACTGGAGAGTGAAGCAAGCAAATGCGACACATTTCACCGCACCTATGAAAGCTGCAAATTAGCCTGAATCCTATGTGTTGAAATATTTACCATAGTGATTCCTTGCTTTTATTTTGTGTTACTAAACATCTGGATTACACCATACAAGCGACTGGGTGAAATGATGGTCTCCCCCAACTCCTGTAAGCTTATTTTATTTTAACATTTTTTTTCTTATTGCATTACTTTGCTTTGTGTCTTATATTTTGTTGTGTAAAACAATTCTAAATTTTAATTGGGAGGGGTAACTTTTATCATTCTTTCTTGTTTCAAAGGGCACTATCTAGTGTAAACTGCCTTGTCTTAAGCATGAGTGGAAGAAGAGCTCACAAACCTACTTGATTTCCCAAAGGATAAAGCCTAAATACAAAAAAGGTCTGGTGACAATATTTCTGAGAAAATAACAGTCTGCTGTCTATTATACAGAACTTTTGTTGAATTCAGTGGCAGTTGTTTTGTGTATAGGAATAGTCAGTATTGGATCCCTGAATGAGCTAAGAAATATGGAGGAGACAGAAAAACAAAGGAAGGTGAGAGCATATAAGTGTTGAAAATTCATATAATCTGTAGCTCCTTCCTGTTTGTTATAAGATTTGAGTTCAATATTGAGTTCAGATCACCTGGTATTATTACGAACAACCAAAATATGACAGATAATTATATTTTAAAGTGATTTTGGGTTTTTTTTGATAGAAAGCTGCACTCTAATACAAAAGGGATGTAATCCTGCATATTCATGGAGAAGTAAGATCATGGCCCCAGGACAGTTAGGGCCCAGTCCTGACAGATTGATTTTTTTTAAGATACTCACATAAATAGAAATGTAGCTGAGTTAGTCTGGTGTAGCTGAAACAAAATACAGGACTATGTAGCACTTTAAAGACTAACAAGATAGTTTATTAGATGATGAGCTTTCGTGGGCCAGACCCACTTCCTCAGATCAAATAGTGGAAGAAAATAGTCACAACCATATATACCAAAGGATACAATTAAAAAAAAGTGAACACATATGAAAAGGACAAATCACATTTCAGAACAGAAGGGGAATGCGGGGGGGGGGGGAGGAAGGTAAATATCTGTGAGTTAATGATATTAGAGGTGATAATTGGAGAAGCTATCTTTGTAATGGGTAAGGTAGTTGGGGTCTTTGTTTATCCCTCTGCGGAAAGTGTCGAATTTTAGCATGAATGCCAGTTCAGAGGATTCCCTTTCAAGTGAAGATTTGAAAGTCTTCTGGAGCATGTGATTAGGTCATTGAGACAGTGTCCTTTCTGGTTGAAATGGCAAGAAACTGTTTTTTCTTTGTGATCTTGTCTAATGTCTGTTTTGTGGGCATTGATTCTTTGGCAAATTGTCTGAGATGTTTGTCCAATGTACATAGCAGACGACACTTTCGGCACATGATAGCATAAATTATATTTCTGGATGCTGTCGCTGTCGATCTTCCAGGGTTTGAATTAGTGGGTCTGATGAAGATGTGCTAGTTCGAATTGAGAGGGGCACTCCGGACAATGCCATTAGTCCTGCTTCCATGAGGAGTAAGGGAAGTTGAAGGGAGAGTGTTCGCTCTGCTACTTCCTGCAGTGTGGAAAGTATCAAAAGTCAAGTTAAGGTACTTCAACTTCAGCTATGCAATTAACATAGCTAAAGTTGCGTATCTTAATCTGACTGTGTCCTGAAGTGATAAGTCTTGGAGATAGTCAGTCCTATTCTAGGGACAATCTGAGGCGTGCTTGTTTGACCTTGACCCGTAACATAGACATACCCTTAAGGAGGTTGTAGAATCTTCGTCACTGGAGATTTTTAATAGCGGGTTAGATGAACACAGATGATCTAGATGGTGCTATGAATTCAGGGGACTGGACTTAATTACTTTTCACAGTCCTTTCGACTTCTATGATTCAATTGTATTTGCCTTTGGTGTGTGTGCGTCTTTTCCTGCAACCAGTCTGTTTAACAAAATTGCACTGAAGTCAGATGGGCCTCTTTCTGTAGAGTACTTGGGGTGCTCTATCTATATATTCCCACAGGAAACAGAAATTAAAGTAGTAGGAGGTAAGCTATGCATGTTACCACACAAAATGAAAAATGTTTTTGAACATGAAACCAAATTGATAAAATACAAAATATAAATGAAATAATCATGGGAAGCTGGGACGAGCCTACTGTATTTTAACTATAAACTGATAGACATGGCCTACATCTCTACTTCTATAGAAATTTTAGAAAACTGAAACACTTTCTGTCATGACAAGTATTACAGTATAAAATATTTTTCAAACTTGACTGAATGTAATTATTCTAAACACTGACATCACTTAATCTCATAGAACATATCAAATATTCAAAATACAAAATCATTTAGGGCCAAATACCAGTAGTCTCTCTGATGCTGACAAGTACCTTAGTCCATGAGTTGTTGCAGTGGTATCAGTGGGACAACTTTCAGAGTAAAGTGCTCATTTGCATAAAAAACCTGTGATCCAGGAGCTTTGTAGTCCCACTAAATAAATATGCAGAACGAAATTTAACCCTAGACAACAGTATTAAAGCATATTCTAAATTTGTGAGCTTGAGGTAAAACATCAGTGTTTCTCAAAGTGGTTTACAAAACCACTTTGAGAAACCTGCTAACTGGCTGTGCTGGTGTGTTTACTTACCAGTGCCATGGCCATGGAGTCTTGAGGTTCCCATTTGCTCTGTTTGCAGCCAGAGGGAGCCAAAGGAAGTGGTGTGTGCTGGGCCACTACTTCCCATGGCTCCCTTTGGATGCAAATGGTAAACCAGAGCCAATAGGAGCCGTGAGGCTCCTTGGCTATGGCTCCAGTAAGTAAACAAACCATAGTGGCCAGTTAATTAGTTTCTCAAAGTGGTTTCACGGACCACTTTGAGAAACACTGTAATACGTGGAATATGAAACCAAATTATGTACTTGAAGCAATTCATATTTCAAGTGCAAGATCGTTTAGCTTCTTTATACTTATCATAATAGAAATGATTATTAAGATGGTAGCATCTAATCCATAGTTTGATTTAAATAGGCACATTTAAATTATTACCATCTAGTAGCTTAAATCCATAGTTTTCAACTGAACTGACATAATGAAATATATTAATACATAGCTAAGCAAAGTTATATATTTGGTATCACTGCAAACCAATGCACAATAACACTGCAGACTTCACTTTAGTCTTGTTACACAGTATTTCCCACTAATTAACTTATATATACACCTTTCTATAATGTCTTGTATTTTCCTTGTTATAAATATAGTCAATTTAAGGATAATAATATACAGCCCTAAATTTTCAATGTGAAAAGAGGACTGAGGTATGAGTGGTTACTTTCATCTGTGAATGATATAGTGACAGTGCACATGCCTGTGCCATTACCAGCGAAGGAGGAATTGATTAGCAATAACACACTTCATTAACACTGCACTTTCTCAATCATAGTAATTGTGGCTCTTTCCCTAAAACATCAAGTGGAACAGGTTTCATTTCAACCAAATCAATCTAATGTGTTAAAATTTACATAATTTCCCCTCATTGCATTTATACAGCAGCAGGATTTTTAATTTGCATTGTCTGTATAGTCTATAATCAAAGTGTTAAGAGCACCAGGTTTATTCATTATGTGTGGCATGTGGTGACAAATTTACATAATAGGCTGCATCTTGCTGGTATATTACCTTCGCCTCCCTCCCCCACCTTTGTAATATTGGTGATAACTTATTTTCTATAAGCCTGCTAATTCAGTTTCACCAGCCTCTGAGCATTTATTTAACAGAAGTGTCCTCCTAAAAAAATGTAATGCTGAAAGATGAAAATTCCTAAGGGAAAACTTTCAGAACTGGACTAATCTTCCTATTTCTAAAAGAAAGGTAATGTAAACCTACTCAAGTATGGATTGCTACTGTACACTGAAGATAAATTTACCATTATTGAAATTAAAGAAACAACTTTTACTTGTAAAATGAATTTACAATTATTACTTAGAGCCCATCTTGTAAAATGTTTCAACTATAAGGTTGGGAATAAAATTTTGAAGAAATGAAAATACCACAAATATGAATCTTCATAGTTTAAATTCACCTATTTGGGTCAAACAGTGCTTTTTGAAAGATAAAAGTGCTTAATAATACATTTTTTGAAGAAGTCCACTACTGTTAAGTAAGAGGAAAAATAGGATCTTGATACTATTTGTGACAGATGAAAACATAAAGATCAGTATAATCCATTTGTTGGTTTATATATCTAAAGCTTATGTGGATTATAACTAATCCAGCCCCAGTATGAAATATGTAATTTTGCTTTTTGAATTGGCTGAGATATATATTTTAAAAAGTATATATTAGAAAACTCACTATTTACTGGTCAAATAAGGACATTCAAGAAAGAAACGTAATAGCATCATTTGATCATTTGTGTATCTGAATTGAATGTAAAGTACAGTGGCCACACACAATGGTCCATACTCATTAAAATAAATAAATTACAAAGTTACTTTAGTAAAGTGGGCTGAATTTCATTTGATAAATTGTTCTGCCATACAAAGAAATTGTACATTTTGCTCAATATGTCAATTTCTTGTCAAATAAAATCCTTTCTGGAGATCTGCCTCCACAAATGAAGGACACATGTATAAATGGACATTCATTTGCATTATTCTGATGGATGAAAAGTTAACTCTAGGGACTGCAGTCTGCTCTCCAAATACAATTTATTGGATAAGAGCAAACTTTATTTCTTTATACTTTTTGTAGTCTGACCCTTGCTTTCCCTTCCTTGCTCTCCCTCCCTATAATATTTTCTCTTTTTTAGAATCAATGGGAGTATTCATAGTGTACAGATATACTTGAGCAAGAATGGCAGGATCAGGATTTTATTCAATAAATTATTTAGAAATTTCTAATTGTAGTGATAGTATTGTGGTTACCTGATTATATAAAAAGTTCTTTAGTACCATTAGTATCATTTAGTACTCTACCATATTTAAATATTAAAGATATTTGTGATATTGCTTTAATCCATTCATGGAAATATTCACTAAAATGGTTTCACTGATATATAATCCAGTACATGGCTGATATTACTTTAGTAGCCACTTAATAACTGTTGTGCTTTACTTGTAAACTGAAACTGTGATATGAATGTTTTTAGCCCAGATAAAATTAAGAAAAATATGTGTGCTACCAATGTGCTGATTTATATTTCAAAAAATTGGATAACCTCAGTAACGGCAAAATATCTGACACTTGTGAACATTTCAACCTTCATAATAATTTAGAACAGTATTTGGTTTTATATACTACCTTTATATATCAAAAGCATTCCAAAATGTTTTACAAACTAATGTATAGGTAATATTAGAAAGACAAGTCTTTTCAGCTTAGAAAAAAGGAGACTAAGGGGGGAATATAAAATCATGGCTGGTGTGGTGTGGAGAAAGTGAATAAGGAAAAATTATTTACTTATTCCCATAATGTAATATCTAGGAGGCCACCAAATAAAATTTAAAACAAACAAAAGGAAGTACTTCTTCAGGGAACACACAGTCAACCTGTGGAACTCTTTGCCAGAGGATGTGGTGAAGACCAGGACTTTAACAGGGTTCAAAAAAGAGCTAGATTGATTCATGGAGCATAGATTAATCAATTTCCATTATTGAGGATGGGTAGGAATAGTGTCTCAAGCCTTTGTCAAGGGCTGGGAATGAGTGACAACGTTAGGATCGTTTGATGATTGCGTATTCTGTTCATTCCCTCTGAGAACACCTAGCATTGACCACTGTCGGAAGACTAGATACTGGATTAGATGGACCTTTGGTCTGACCCAGAATGGCTGTGCTTATGTTCTTAGTATTAGTACAATAACTTCATAGATGAAAAGAGAAAACATTAAACTACATAAATGAATTTACTTCTAGATGAAAGAAGTTACGCAAAAGCCAACTCAGTAGCCAACTACAGTCTGTATGTTGAAATATACTGTAAATAAGATTACAATATATACATACCTCATTTGTAAACAATAAACATGGCACGCTAAGAAGGGTAGAAAGACCAAATTTCAAGTCAAATTTGGAGAGAGAGAGAATTAGGAGTCTAACCAAGGTAAAAAAATAAGAGATGGGATCTGAGATTATGCATTTATCAATTGCCAGGGTCTTGTGTTAATGTGATTATGCAGTTTGATAATGACCACATTATTTATCTTTTGTCAGCATTCCACATAAATTGCTATTTATGCTGCAGAAATCCCTTCATAGGCTGCCTCATTCACATTCCAGCTTCTCTGATAACCCTTTTAACTTCCTTCCTTCTTCCTCCATGTGTCTTCTTCTATGGTTTCTTTACTAGGGGGAAATGCAGATAATTTTTCCCTCTAATCTTGCAATTAAAAAGACAAAGCATGAGACAGCAAGAGAAAAGAGTTGTCAATAGAAAGGACAGAAATGAGAGAAAGACTAATCATCAGCTTGCCCAGCCTTTTTCTCAGAGGTATTATTAATATTTTCACTTTCTACTCAGATTATTATACCATTCTAATCCATATAATATCAAGCATCATCTGAAATGAGGATGGGGTAGAGTAGGATAGCTTTTAAGACATTCCTCTGCTACACACACGATTCTGAGAACAGGTAGATGCACCAGATTGATTTTGAGAGTTCTGCAAAAGATTTCCATCAAACCTTAAACCCACTAAAATTGTAACTTGATTTTACAGTGAATTAGCACATTCCTGTTGATTGAACATTGGCTGATAACCCTTCAGCTGGAATTGATACTATGCTGCTTTTTCCTCCAGGCTTTCCTCATTTCTTCCTAACAAAATGTAGGGAACAGTGTCATGATATCATTAGTTGCATCTGAGAAGTGGGGAGAGAAGGTATGTGTAGAAACAGCACATCTTAAGTCAATGGAAGGATGACAGTTTATATCAGTGAAAAGATCCGTCCCAGGAAAATCCACCTGGAGATTTGGGCTAGTTGAACTTGAACTTTAAAGCAAACCTGCATATTTGCTTCCAACAACTGTGTATTCTCTCCTATTTATTTTGGGTTTGCACATCCTAAACTCAAAACTCCGGTCATCTGAAGAAGTGGGCTGTGCCCACGAAAGCTCATGATACCATCTACATGTTTTGTTAGTCTATAAAGTGCTACCAGACCATTTGTTGTTTTTTGTGTATGCTACTGTTAGGTTCAGTTTAGAAAACCCTTTATAAACCAGTAGGTCATGGTTTGCATAGCACTACTGAAGTGAGCTTTCCAGTCAAACAAGACCTGTTTCTATATCATAAAGAGTTTAATAGACAAAATGGTCAGTTTAAAATTAATATTTTTTTCTTTATTCTGATACAAATGTAAAAACAATATATATTAATCATACTTGTTGCTCCAATATTTCCTTCTCCACCTAAACTTAGAAAGCCTAATGCTTTTTTCTGTCTTTCTCCTCTTTAATATTGGTTCTCTACCTGTGCAATAGGACTTCAGTAGCTGTTTCTTATATATCAGATTTTGCTGGAATTTAGGTTTGTGACACTTCTTATGATTAAGAAAAATCTGCTTGATATGAGATGCTGGGGGAAATAAATTAAAGTAAAAATGTTCATTAAAGCTTTAACATTACATATCTCAGCATCCAGGTACAGAAATTGGCCAGCACTTACATATACTAAAGGAAAATACATTTTAAAATCCATTGCTGGCAATGCTGGGGTTTTGTAAATAAACAATCACAAAAATACTATTTAATTGTCAACTTGCATCATAGGTCTGTCTGAAAATGCCATATCTACTTCAGTTAAAGTAACACTTAAGTTCAGTATAATTGAAAGAACCTAGCTAAACTAAAAATAAAATATAATTTTCAGAATAGTTTGCTTGATACTTGATAGTGCTTTGAGTAGAGTGATTTCACTGCTCCCCTATAAAGCAGCAATAGCATGGGAGCTGAAAATCTCTTAAACCATTATTTAAAATAAATCTGAATATTTAAATAGTGCTCCTTTACAAATTGGATTTTTTTTAAATGATCGGTTTAAAAGAATCAAGTTGACAGTTTTCTTTTAAGTCTCACTTTCAGTTTGAAAGGAAATAGATCATCTGGAAACAGACAAAATATGCCACTAATTAATTCATTGATTCTTTCCTTTCTTTATTCTGTTTAAATTCAAGAAATACAACAACATTCAATATTTAATAGGTTTTTGGAAACTCTTGTTTTTAAATTAGGAAAGGATCAGAGCTATGACATTGCTGATTTTGGAGAAAAATGAAATGTCATGTTACTGGAATAAGTGATACAACTCTTTGTAAAACAATTCATATTTTTCCCAGCATGATTGCATTTTCTTAATATCCAGTGGTGCAAGGTATGTTCTGATTTCTTAGGCTACCAGTATAGGCTGATGGGTAGATCTTTGCTGTCAGAGGGATAAGCAGCAACAGCAGTTAATGACACCAGTGGAATTTTTGGCACCTTTTTACACTGCACTGACTCCATGCTCCCAAGATAATTGTGTCTCAGCTTTGCTTTGCTTCACTGAATGCAGGTCACGCAGCAGTGTGCTGCATGCAATTTCCAAAGAATTTGTTTGTGACAGTGGTTAATTTCAAAACGAAAAAGAAAGTGAAGTGAAAGAAAAGCTGACACAAAATTCAGCTCTGGAAAAATGAATATTACCAGCATCCATGGCTTGGTTTGTTTGTTTGTTTTTTGCAATTTAAGCCGAGTCTAGGACTATGACAGTTAGGGCTCGTCTACACTGGCCCCTTTTCTGGAAGGGGCATGTTAATTTCACCTATCGTAGTAGGGAAATCCGCGGGGGATTTAAATATCCCCCGCGGCATTTAAATAAAAATGTCCGCCGCTTTTTTCCGGCTTCTAGAAAAGCTGGAAAAGAGCGTCTACACTGGCCCCAATCCTCTGGAAAAAGCGCCCTTTTCCGGAGGCTCTTATTCCTACTTTGAAGGACACTTTTTCCGGAGGATCGGGGCCAGTGTAGACGCTCTTTTCCGGCTTTTTTAAAAGCCGGAAAAAAGCGGCGGACATTTTTATTTAAATGCCGCGGGGGATATTTAAATCCCCCACGGATTTCCCTACTACGATAGGTGAAATTAACATGCCCCTTCCGGAAAAGGGGCCAGTGTAGACGTAGCCTTAGTGATAAAAGCCATTTTCTGTTCCTAGAAAACTGAGTTTTCAAGGAACCTCACTCCATCTTTATGGGGTTGAGGACAGGAAATTATGGACCAGAAAGGTCTTCTCTGCTGGGGAGCAGAGGATGTGCATAAGAACTATGGATGCAACATATTGCTAATATAAAGGGAAGAATCCTCTGCTTCCCAGCATGTTATGCTTACTGTTCCATTTAAACCAAGAGATGCTTTAAAGGATGGCCTACTCATAGATGGGAATGTTATGCCTCGTGAAAAAGGCTCCCCTTAGATAGGGTGGCAAAAGCTGGGTGGGGGGAAGGGCGTGGGGGAAAGAAACAAGAAACTCTGATTCTATTCCCATCCCCGCCACTGACCTGCAGGGATATTAGGTAAGCCATTTCATCTCTCAGTTTTCTGCCTTCTCACCTTTAGGGAGGCTGGTCCAGTGAAATGTTAAGGTTTTCATTTCAGGAATTATCTCTCAATATGAATGAAATGCTGGTTCCACTAAAGACAATAAGACTTTGCCAATGTCTTCATTGGAGCCTAGTATTTCACATAATGTATTGGTACACTGGTAGCAACTACCTTTTTCTAAATAATAAAGGATCCTCTTTCTCCTATTGTGAGTCTAAAAACTAAAGAAAATTAATCTAAGAAAATGCCTTCCAAAATTTCATTAGAGAGAAATGAGCTGCAGATTACTAAAGAAAAATGCAATAAAGATAGGTCAGATATTTCTTGTCATCTGCAGAAGGAAACACCACTTGAAGTCTTATAAAGAGGACCCAGATTCTGTTGTTCCTGCCAGGAAGTTGAGTGAGCAGAATGTGAATTATTTATGCAGGAATATTAAAAAGGCATTAAGGCTAAGGAGATGTCAGAAGAACTTCTCCTGTTGAATGAGCAAGATAAAGCTGATAAAGTCCTTCTAAATTCATTAATCTGCACAAGCTTTAATTACTAAAACCTGGACTGTGCCTGATAGAAATTTTTCAGCTTCTTCTGTGCTGCAGAAAGCTCAGATGTAAACTACCTCTTCAAAAGGTGATTCTGCGGGGGGTAACAAAGGGAACACTGGTCTGCCCAACATCTTGAGGACAATGAAGATCCTGCTCTGGTGATGAATTAAAAGGTGGAATTAAAAGTTAAGATTGATCTGCAGCTTTATTTAGTCTTCTAGTATATGCCCAGTATTCCTCCAGGATCATATTGGTATGATTACATGAAGGTCAGGGGGGAAAAAAGCCTTCTCTTTCAGATTTCAATGTGGAGGATCTCCCTTGCCTACAATAAATCTTGTCTTTTATGATGCTGCTCAAGACCACTTGAATTTGAGAATTAAGTATTCGATAAGTTCTCAGGGTATGTCTACACAGCAGAGTTATTTTGAAATAACAGTCCTTATTTCGAAATAACTTTCCTAGCGTCTACACAGCCAAACCGCTATTTCGAGATAAATTCAAAATAGCTGAGTGCTTATTTCGAATTTGGTAAAACTCATTCCATGAGGAATAACGCCAAATTTGAAATAGTTATTTTGAAATAAGTGCTGTGTAGACACTTATTTCAAAATAGGGGGCCTCCAGCCTTCCCAGGGTGCCCTGGTGGCCACTCTGGCCTCAATCAAGAACACTCCTCTCCCTCTCCCCCTCCCCGGAACCCTTAAAGTGGTAGACTCTGGCCACAGTGCCTGTTCCAGCTCCAAGCCTACCAGCCCAGAGCCAGTAGTCATTGCCCCTGACCCAGTGGCCCCAAAACATGAGCCAGCAAGCCACAGGCAGCCAGCCCTCCACTGCTTCCCAGGAGCAGTCTACCAGGTCCCAGGAGCCTGCCAGGGCCCAGATAAGTCGTTCACCTTCCTGGTCCAGGGTGGAGATCATGAACATTATTCAGGTTTGAGGGGGATGCCCCCAATGGCCATGAGAGCCGCACTAAATGGAGGAATGCAGCCAGCCTGGCCACCAAAGGCCACATGCAAATGCAGGAGCAGGTTTGCATGAAAATCAAGTTGGTCCGGCAAGACCCCCAACCCTGAGCCTTGAGCTCCCCCTCCCCCTTCTTCCCCTTTCTTCCCCCTTCCAGCTCCCTCCTCCCAGGTTTTCGCCTCCCCCTCCCATCCTCTCTTCTCCCCTCTCCTGCCTCCTTTCCCTAGTCTCACCAGAGTTTCCTCCCCCCCCCCCAGTTTTGTTAAATAAAGAGAGTTTGTGTTTATGAAAATACGTTTATTTTATTTGACACCAGAAAGCGGGGTTAGGGAGGGATAAGTGGAAGGATGTGAGGGAGGAATGAGGCACAAGCCCCCAGTAGGGCACACCAGGGAGGCTCTTAGTGCTCCTCAGGGTGGAAGTCCCTGATGGACCTCCTGGATTGCAGCCTGCAGAAAGTGCAGCCAGGTTCGCAGCAATGCATCCACGAGAAGCACCAGAATGCCCAGGGCAGCTCTGGCTCCATGTTACAGAGTGCTGTGGTGTCCTGAGTGAGGGCAATCAGAGCACACAGAGACAAAATGCTTTGCTGTCCCTCAGCGCGGTAGGCAAGCAAGCAGGGAAACCTGAGACTGGCTGTCCGGGGAGCTCCCTTTAAACACAGATCTCAAATAGCCTCAGGCAGCAGCCCCAGACAGTGGGTATGTCTACACTGGTGCGATCTTGTGCCAGAGCTATGCAAATGAGGCTAAGCATGGAATATCGCCGAGCCTCATTTACATATCTAAAATAATCAGTGTAACAGCATTGAGCAAGAGGGCTTTTCTTGCGCAAAAAGGGCAGTGTAGACAGCTCCTTTTTGCGCAAGAGCCTCTTCCACAAAAATGGTGGCTCATTAGATATGCAAATGAGGCTCAGCGATATTCCATGCTCAGCCTCATTTGCATAGATCTGGTGCAAGATCACGCCAGTGTAGACATAGCCGGTAAGTCCTGACGTGGTGCCCTGCCAGAACTGGTTTCGGCCAGCCTAAAATGCAATTCAGAGTCTACTCAGTGTGAATGCGTTATTTCAAAATAGCAAAATGCTATTTCAAAATGCATTTCATGTGTAGACGCATTATTTCAAAAGAATCTATTTTGAAATAACTATTTTGAAATAAGATATTTCGAAATAACACTGTAGTGTAGACATACCCTCATAGCTGCTGAGAAAAGTTTATGCTTATATTTTTGAGAAGCTGACCTTAGTACAATATTCTGGATATTGCCCTTACCTTTAAAGCAGCGGTAGGCATTCATTTTTGAAGGGGGGCTACTTTACAAATTTCTGATGTGCCTCCAGGCTACCAGCTTCCCCGGGTAGAAGTAGTGGGGCCAGAAGACTTCCTGTGCTCCCCCACCCACAGATTGGAACATTTTTTTGAAAGTTCTCTAGAACATTTAATTAGTGTAAAGCAGTAACACAAATTAATCCTCTGATTTTCATATGCTTTTTCCAACTCTTTCAGCAGTCACTTCTGCAATACCATTTCTGTTCCAGCCACCCTTCTGCAATGTTTAAAGGGGAAGAATGGAAAATGCAATAATATGTATTCAATTTGTTACTCTTTATGGGGAGAATAATAATCTTATGGAGCACAAAATTCTCTAGCAGATCATTCTGACTGTCTAATGTAGAGTGTGTGCTATAGTAGAAAGGCTACAGTTTGTAAAACAAAGAATAAAATGACACTAAACACTGCAGAGCCATAGGTCCTTCTGTGCATATGAATGACAAATGAGTTCATTAGTCTAAGCAGATCAAAGCCAGCTCCAGTAACATTAGCAGTGAAGGTAGCAGATGCTGCAGTACTACCTCCTGATTACTGCAGAGACATACCCATAGCCCAGGGATGGATGACCAGGAATGGTGGTCAGGCTGCATGCATAGCCCTTCTTCATCTTGGTGGACCACAGTAGCCCATGGCCCACTGAGGTTCCACCTGCAGATCTGTGGCTCCCCTGTATGCCCCTTCTCCCCATGTACCTCTTGTGCATTGGGGCATGGAGCCCCGCACTTCCCAGCTCCAACTTGTACCTCCCTCCCCAGCCCTTTTGGAGCCTGTAAGTCATGCTCTGTCCCTGCTCCTTCCCCTCCCTCTCCCCCTCCCAACCAGAACTGGAATGCTGCAAACAGCTGATTCATGGTGTTCCACCCCTGGGAGGAGCAGCGATGGGGTGGGTCCCGTGAAAATGCTGAGTGGGAAGTGGGAGGAGTAGGAAGTGCAGGGCTCCAGTGCCTTGGTGTGTGAAAGGTGCATGTAAGAGGGGGGCCAGCCAGAGGGTCTGCAGACCAAAGGTGGAGTCCTAGCGGGCTTCATGCAGCCCGCAGATCACAAGATTGCCCTTTACTGCAATAGTCACTCAAGATCAAAGACGCTATCACATAGACTTCAAATAGGCACATCATATTCCTTAACTGTTATTACCATCTTCGATTTATTTTCAAACAAGAATGAAGCATCAAATTGTAATAAGAGCTTCTCCTTTCTTGCTAACAATAATAAAAAAGAAACAGGGAGTTTGCACCTTTGCATTCATTGTTCCCCAGTAATTGGGATGGAGTCCAACCTCAGACAACAGGTTTGACAAT
Source organism: Pelodiscus sinensis (assembly GCF_052426305.1). Classification (NCBI taxonomy): domain Eukaryota; kingdom Metazoa; phylum Chordata; order Testudines; family Trionychidae; genus Pelodiscus; species Pelodiscus sinensis. Next base: position 33,644,982 of record NC_143063.1, read on the forward strand.
GCAACAGTGACTTTTATACAACCTCTTCTCTACAAATGTGTCAGTGTTTAGATGTTGTAATCCAGAGGAAAACTCATTCCATGCAGTAGTAAATTCAGCAAATGCCTCATCTCAGAGACAATTTTCAGACATAATCAAGTCTTTCCTTCTTCAAGGCAGAACACAGAACTTACATTGGGCTGTTTCTCAGATCCCAGAATCACCTGAGGCTCTGGAATTCACAGAACATTACAACCTTCTTTGTCTTATACTTTAGGGCTGCATCTACACTGGCATGATTTTGCACAAATACTTTTAACGGAAAAGTTTTTCTGTTAAAAGTATTTGCGCAAGAGAGCGTCTACACTGGCATGTGCTTTTGCGCAAAAGATGTGCTTTTGCGCAAAAGCATCCGTGCCAACGTAGATGCTCTCTTGCGCAAGAAAGCTCCGATGGCCATTTTAGCCATTGGGCTTTCTTGCGCAAGAAATTAACGTTGCCTGTCTACACTGGCCTCTTGCGCAAGAATACTTCCGCAAGAGGGCTTATCGCTGAGCGGGAGCGTCAGAATATTTGCGCAAGAAGCACTGATTTCGTATATTAGAACGTCAGTGTTCTTGCGCAAATACTCGCGGCCAGTGTAGACAGGTGGCAAGATTTTGCGCAAAAGCTTAGATATAATGTAAGGCAAGAAATGAACTGAGTTTTTTACCTCTTACTTCCTTTGAAAAGGAAAGTGTCTGCTATTCCCTAGAAGAGAGATGGGACTTTACATTTTACATAGTATCAGCTAAATTCTTGTAATGCAAATCACATATTTTATTATTTTCAGGGATATCAGGTATAGTGGAGAAAAAAACCTGTTGAGGGAGGAAACTTGTTCTTCTTGGCCACTGAGGATAGAACAAGAAGCAATGGGCTTAAACTGTAGCAAGGGAGGTTTACATTGGACATTAGGAAAAAGTTCCTAACTGTCAGGGTAGTCAAACATTGGAATAAATTTCCCAGGGAGGTTGTGGAATCTCCATCTCTGGAGATATTTAAGATAAGGTTAGATAAATGTCTGTCAGAGATGGTCTAGACAGTATTTAGACCTGACATGATTCTATGATTCTAATATATAGCTGTGCTACCTGCAGAAGGATGAGAGTTGTAGGAAGCCCTCTGTTAATCTGAGAAATATATAAATGAAGAGATTTCATTTTTCACTGAGCTAGTGCTTTCTATTGGATTAGTAGGGAAGCCTCTGCACAAGTCTTCCATGTAGACTTGGATCCACTAACCATGCCCCACGTCTTTCATGTCTCCCCCATCTTCACAAATGCTTTCCACATTTGACTGGATGGCCCCTCTATAAAACAGAACTTCATAGCACACATGTCTCTGGTCTACACTAGTGCTTTATTTCGAAATAACCCTTCTAAGGTCAAATTTATAAGTGCAACATCCACATTACTGAGCCTGTTATTTCTAAAATTTATTTTAAAATCTGTACTACCGCTTTTCTTGGGGCTGCTCCGATGCCACTATTTTGAAACAATTACTCCCTAGAGTAATTCAAACTAATTACTCCCCTGTGCTTCTTAAGTTGAGGTAGTGCGTCCACCTTAACAGAGCCTGCCTTAGACTAATTTTGAGGCTTCCCTGTAGTGAGGGCATACTATTTTGATTTTGTAAAATCAAGAGTTATTAAGTTAAATGTAGTTATTTTGAAATAGTTTCCTAGTGTAGACATGACCATGGAGTTCAAATCCTCTGAGTAGACTTTCCCCATCTGGTGTGCAGAGGTCCCATACCAGTACTGATGCCCTGAAGGACTTCCAAAGACCATATTTGGTCTGGAGAATATGGCACTTTATAGGTTATCTGTGGAAGATGCTTCCATGTGTTTGTGCTGCCATGGCAACTGCTTCTGCTTAGCATTCTGAAAGGAGAAATATCCATCAGCCCCAGATTAGTGGCACTGCAGAATATAGAAAAACCCTTTACAGATAAGATCTCTGCAATAACTTCTTTAATACCTGCTACTAGGTATAATTGATTTTCACTTGTGTTAATAATAAAAAATTAAAATTCCCTTTAGAAGTAAACCTTTCTTCTTTTACACAAGTCAATTCTCCTTCTTGACTACCTTAAAATATTTTGGTTTTTAAGACTCAATTTCTTTACAGTTCAAAAAACTAAAAATACATGAAAACAGATACATTTAGTAAGAATTCTTAGGCTTTTTCTACATAGAAAGCGTTTACTGGTATAACTGTGATGATATACTGGCAAACTCTCCGGCTGTGTCTACACTGCACCCCTTTTCCAGAAAAGGGATGCAGATTAGACACATCGGAATAGCAAAATCCGCGGGGGATTTAAATATCCCCCACGGCATTTGCATTTACATGGCTGCCGCTTTTTTCCGGCTTGGGGATAAGCCGGAGAAAAGCGCCAGTCTAGACATGATTCTCCAGAAAATAAGCCCTTTTCTGGAGGATCTCTTATTCCTTGAAAGTAGGAATAAGAGATCCTCCGGAAAAGGCTTTATTTTCCGGAGAATTACATCTAGACTGGCACTTTTCTCCAGCTTATCTCCAAGCTGGAAAAAAGCGGCAGCCATGTTAATGCAAATACCATGGGGGATATTTAAATCCCCCGCGGATTTGCCTATTCCAAAGTGCTACATTAGCATCCCTTTTCCGGAAGGGATGCCAGTGTAGACACAGCCTACCTGTTTAACCATCTGTCAGTTACACACTGATTATTCAAAACTGTTCTACACTGTGACCTCATGTTAAAAAAAACAAAACCTTGATGGTATCAGAATTAAATAAGGATAAAACTACATAATGATGTTAGGTTACAGAAGAGAGGGATTTCAAAGGCTTCAAAAATCTGAGGAAAAAAGACTGAAAGATAAACAAAGTAAGTCGGTGAATGTTGTATGATTTGATCTAGAGCAAGGCTACTCAACATAGAGCAGGGAGCTGGCAGTGTCTAGAAGTACAGGAGTGAAAGCAGGGCCTTGGTGATGTGGGGGGTTCAGGGCAAGGGGCTGACAGTGTAGGGGGAGCAGGGGTCAGGATTGGGGTTTGAGGAGGTGCTCAGGGCAGGGGTTGGTAGTGCAGTAGTCAGAGCAGGGGGTGAAGAGGGGCTCAGGACAGGGGACGGGAGATGCAATAGTCACAGCAAGGGATGAGGAGGGGCAGGGGGCAGGAGTGTCCACCAGCTTCTCCGCAGGAGCTGCACACCCCAGCTTCCAGCTTGTCCATGTGCACACTGTCTGACAGCTTCTCCCAGGGCCAAACTGATAGGGTGAGGGAGCCACACAGGCCAGCCCTGGCCACACTCCTCAGGCCTGGGTTGTGAGACAAAGGGGGGGGGCTCTGCAAGCTGGACCCAAGTGTGCTTCTTGGGCTTGGGCTGGTAAAAGGAGGGAGGAGGGGTCAACCAGGCCAAACCGGGGGAAGGGGGAGGAGTGAGGGCTGTGCTGGGAGGCCCTGTAGTACTAGAGGTGGACTCTGGATGCACGGGGAAGGTGGGGCTACACTGTTCATTCCCCACAATGCTCCTGGGGGCGGGGAGCATAGTGGCAGGGTGTGTGGGACTTCCCCTCCCACCTACTGGCCCAGTGCTACAGCCAAGGACTGGGGAGGAAGGGTTTCGGAAAATGTAACCACTTACCTGGGCAGGTGGTTGAAAATATGGCGAGCTCTGGCTCCAGTTGGCCACTCTCTTCCTTGTGCACTGCCCCCCCTCTGGTCACTCTGGACTCCTTTGCTTGCTGCCCCCAGTAATCATTGTGGAGCATAACTGCCCCTCCAATCAGACCCCTCCCTTTCCATGTTATGGAAAACAATGAAATTCTAGGCACATCCCATTGTCCTGCCATAACCAAACCCTCACCTTGCTTTATGTTAGGATAAAAGAAAATGGCGTGCCAAATTTGGTAGTTCTAGCTGTTACTGTTTAGGAGGAGTTCTTGAACAAATGGACTCACAGACGGACAACTGGACAGACAGACATGTACAAATTCTGTATTATAAATAATATTTATTTTGAAATAATTTACATGCCCCTTAAGACTTTTTTTGCATGCTATGTATAAACTGCACATAATGAAGCCTTTGAAAGTAGTAACAGCAGGTTAATCTTAGGTTATGTACAGTTGCTCCCAGATTGTACTAAATTGGCAATATCAAGCACTCAAAAGTTAGAAAATGAGACTAGTATGATTGCTTGTGAATCATAGTGGACCACAAGCTAAATACGAGTCAACAGTGTGAAACTGTTGCAAAAAAAGCAAACATGAGTCTGGGATGCAATAACAGGAGTGTTGTGAGCATGACACAATAAGTCGTTCTTCTGCTCTACTCTGTGCTGATTAGGCCTCAGTTGGACTATTGTGTCCAGTTCTGGGCACCACATTTCAAGAAAGGATGTGGAGAAATTGGAGAAGGTCCAGAGAAGAGAAACAGGAATGATTAAAGGTCTAGAGAACATGACCTATGAAAGAAGACTGAAAGAACTGGGCTTGTTTAGTTTGGAAAGGAAAACACCGAGATGGAACATGATAATGGCTTTTCAGGTATCTAACGGGCTGTGTCTAGACTGGCCAGTTTTTCCGGAAAATCAGCCGCTTTTCCGGAAAAACTTGCCAGCTGTCTACACTGGCCGTTTGAATTTCCGCAAAAGCACTGACTTCCTACTATAAGAAATCAGTGCTTTTTGCGGAAATACTATGCTGCTCCCATTCGGGCAAAAGTCCCTTTTGGGCAAAACTTTTGCGCAAAAGGGCCAGTGTAGACAGCTGAGATTTGTTTTCCGCAAAAAATGCTTTTGCGCAAAAGCGTCCATGCCAATCTAGATGCTCTTTTCCAAAAATCCTTTTAACTGAAAACTTTTCCGTTAAAAGCACTTCTGGAAAATCATGCCAGTCTAGACGTAACCAGGGTGTCACAAGAAGGAGGGAGAAAAATTGTTTTCTTTGGCCTCTAAGGATAGGACAAAAAGCAATGGGCTTAAATTGGAGCGAAGGAGGTTTAGGCTGGACATTAGGAAAAATTTCTTAACTGTCAGGGTAGTTAAACTCTGCAATAAGTTGCCTAGGTAGGTTGTAGAATATCCATCTCTGGAGATATTTAAGAGCAGGTTAGATAGACATCTATCAGGGATGGTCTAGATGGTGCTGGGTCCTGCCATGATGGCAGGGGACTGAACTCGATGACCTCTCGAGGTCCCTTCCAGTTCTAGGCTGCGTCTAGACTGGCATGATTTTGCGCAAAAACTTTTAACTGAAAAGTTTTTGCGTTAAAAGTATTTGCGCAAGAGAGCGTCTATACTGGCATGTATCCATGCCAGTGTAGACACTCTCTTGCACAAGAAAGCTCCGATGGCCATTTTAGGCATCGGGCTTTCTTGCGCAAGAAATTAACGTGGCTGTCTACACTGGCCCTCTTGTGCAAGAATACTTGCACAAGAGGGCTTATCCCTGAGCGGGAGTGTCAGAGTGTTTGCACAAGAACCACTGATTTTGTACATTACAAAGTCAGTGTTCTTGCGAAAATACTCGCAGCCAGTGTATACAGGTGGCAAGATTTTGCACAAAAGCGGATGCTGTTGCAGAAAATCATGCCAGTCTAGACTCACCCCTAATATTTTTTTATTCTATGATTCTATGATATGTATTGTACATGTGTATTACCATGTAGTCCTTAGCTACATAGACACCTACTACCTTTCGGCTTTTAGAGTTCTCTGTACAAATAAATATTTAAATTCATAACATGATTATTTATTGATCAATAACAATTTTGTTTTCTTCCATTTCTTTTCTTAGTATTAATTCACAGTAAAATTCAAAGTGAATTTGAATGATTAATTTAGGGAAATACATTCAGTGATGCTATTATTGTATTTTTTTCTCCCCTCCTCCCACTTTCTTTTTATTTTTTACTGCAGAGTTGAGCACTCCAGTTGTTTCAAGGAGACAGAAAAAAAGCTTGATTATATATTGTATTGGATCTTCAAATATGTCAATATTCAGTACAGAGGGATAAAAGAGTCCAGAAAATCAACACACTCTTCCTCTCCTTAGCCACCAAGAAAGCAAATATTATTGCAGCACACCTGATTTTCCAGTACTTTTCTATTGTATAAAATCACTTTATTTTCTTGATAACTGAGGAAGCAGCAGTGCCCAAGATATACTATCTTGCTCTTTCTTTGTTAGTTGACAAGTAGCTCCCAGGACATACTCTTTAGAGCCCAGTCCAACAAAGCCTAGAGTTCTCTGATGTACAGCTACTTGTGGTGTAGGGACATACATATCTTTTGCCTAATTCCCCCCAGCAGAAATAAGTTGCTCAAGATGAGGGAAGCTGCCACAGATAAGAGCTATGAGACTCAGAAGAACTCTGTCCAATGGGCATAACTCTGTCTTCTTGTTAAAATTCATATCTTCATGTGACTCCACCTGTGAGTTAATTTGGGGCTTTAACTTTGTGATTTCTATAAAGTCCACATTTTATACAGAGATTAAAGCTAAGTTTCTTGTGTTGATGTCTGAGAGACACGTAGAGTAATAAATTTAAATGTGGATTGTATGTGATCCTTGTTTTCTGTCATTGTTCTGTATTTTATGCATTCTATGAAAAAAAATATAAGAAGCTAAAAAAAACATGTTATTGAAATCCAGTGTTTGAAAATAAGGAGAATTTGTACAAAATAAATGGGAGAAAACTGAGCAACACAGAAGAAGTTTGAGTTTATAAAATGTTATAGTAAAAGAATGTCTACTTTTCACTTTGAATAAAATTAGTTTGACTCTTGGTGAAAAACGGGCTAATGAAATTCTGATATTAGTTCATCACCCATTGAGGACAAAAATTGTATTCAGTTCACAAAAATAATTAAGCCAGTCTTTCAGTCCTTCTAGTTATACTTATATAATTCTCTGATCATGTTAGATGAAAGAAAACTCCTGCATTTTTCAAGTTTTGAGCTCAAACATCTGAGGATGCACCTAACCCCAGTGCTCTTATTCTATTTCATGAGGTTAAAAATGTTAAAAAAGTTAATTCTAGTTTATCCAGCTGAAGGATTTACTTCTGAATTCTGCAAAATGTTGTTGGGTCAAGCATCAGGTTTACAGCTAAAAACTCTGAATTAATCTCAGGAAACATGTCCAGGGACATTCAGTAATGGATTTAAAAGTAGTTATCCTTCGAAAAAATAATTTCAAAATCCAGTTGCAAAGGAAAACATCTGAACTGGAGATCAATTGCAAATTCAATACTATTAACTAAAAACTGAATAAGGACTTTAACTGTTTAATGCACTACACAGGCCATTTCCAATCTTTTGATATCCATATTTCCACATCAACTGCTGTGCATGAGCTACTTCCACCCTGATTTGATTAGCCTCATTTACACAAGTGCCCTCTTTATTTTGTTCACCTTATAAATACCCATGACTCTGTAAACTCCACTCCAATACATATGATGAAGTGTGATTTACCCCAGAAACTTTATGCCCTAATAAATCTGTTAGGGCACATCTTCACTCACCGTGCTGGAGATCGACTTTTCACATTAGAAAGCTGAAGTTGTCATTGTGCACCAGATATTCATTTGGACAGACTGATGGCATATTTTCTTTTGGGATAATGAAAGAGAAGAATTTGATGGAATGGAGTGCTGTCCCTGTTTTAGATTCATATATAGGTTTAATTTCAGTAAAATAGTTATTTCCTTGGACAAGACTTTAGTACATTAACCCAAGAGCTGTGATGGACATTATTGGACACTATTTGTATCATTAATGGAGATACCCACTTGGTGCTGTTCATATCTAACTTACATTTATTGTTGGGAAGAGAGTGATAGTTAATTAAAATCTGGATGCATCCAGAAATGTTGGGTATCCAGCTGGACTGTGCACAACAGAAGTTCTAGCTGTGATTATTGCAATTATTCTAAACAAAGAACAGTTCTAACTTGACACCCAATCATGGGATTTTCTTTTCCATTTCCAGTTATAAAATAAATTAGAAAAAAATAGAAAGTAACCTCATTGTCATAATGGTGCCCTATCTGGATACTTTTCTATTGTAGAATTCCTCAACAGGTTCATATCCTCACCTATGACATTCGGCATTTAATGTACATAAAACCATGGTATAGCAGACTACAGCAGCCACATTTTCGGTACATTTAGACTACATGGCTCCATCGACGGAGCCATGTAAAATAGTTTACTTGGCATAGTCAATGAAGCGGGGATTTAAATAATCCCCTCTTCATTAAAATAAAAATGGTTTCACGAGGCATACCAGAGCAGTCAACAAAGGCTTCCCTTGTCAACTGCACCGTGTCTAGACTGCCACGCTGTGCTGGATTAGCTGATCATTGGCCCAGTGTGGCGGCCATTTTTATTTTAATGAAGCGAGGATTATTTAAATCCCCGCTTCATTGACTATGCCAAGTAAACTATTTTACATGGCTCTGTCGATGGAGCCATTTAGCCTAGACGTACCCTTTGTGTCAACAAGATGTTTGCCAGCAATAAAACAGTATCTTAACCTGTTTATTACAAAAAGCTGAAGTGTAAGGCACTAGAAAATGAATTTGGGATGGGAGGGGACATAAAATAAAAGCTTCCTTGAGACTTCAAGTTGATCATAAACTTTTTAAGGATGACAAAATTTGGAAGTATGTTCACTTCGATGGCTATAATAAGGAACAAAGCAGTAGAAGAAAGTCACATCCATGAGCCAGCTTATTTGGGATGAGCTAATCTCTTGTGAAATCAAAGATGAATATTTCAGATTTGAATAAGATGCTGAGCAGGAAGAGAAATACAAATAATTGTCCTAAAGGTTGTATGCAAGCATAAGATTTTTAAAAAATGGTTTTGTTGCATTTATGAATATGAATTCCTGGTTTCTTTTCTCTTTGTATCTTTTCCGAGTTGACTGTGTATTTAGTGATCATTTCAAATAATAAAAAAACACTATAAATAGATTATTATATTTTTTAAATCTATTGTTTTAACAATAAATATTGATTTTATCAAAGGTAGTGGATGGTCTTTTAGGGCCTGAGTTTGGTCCCAGACCATTGATTTCAGTGGCCGTTGGACTAGACCCTTTTGGGGAATGTTAAAAAAGTTGGCTGTAGTTTGATATTCCAATTATTTCTAAACTTTCCAAACTTTTGTTCAAAATGCATTATGAATTCATGTTCTAAATGACATCCATTTAGCCTATGTTTTATATTTCTTAAGCAGTTATTAGAATTGGGTAGTTAATTTGTAACAAATAATTATGTGAAATTAATTTCTTGTTTTGTTTGCAAAATTGTCCTCTTATTTATTCATCCAAAACTATTCACCATTTAATTTCTCCAATTTTTTCTTGAGTCACTATCCTATGAACACTTACGTATGTCAGAAGCTTTAACACTTGTGGGGATTTGGAGAATAAAATTACTGGTTTGCATTGTTTGAGAGATAATGTTCTCAGTCTGTTCCTTGTTTGTGAGCAGTGCAATACATTTCAAGCAATTTTGGTTGGCCGTATAAGTCATGTGATAGAATTTTGTTTCCTGTTAGGATAAATGTAAATCCCAAAATTAGGTTTCCAGTATAAATGCTGGCAATTAGAAATTCAAAATCTATTTTCTATTAAGATCCTGAAATAGGTATTTAACATGTGCTGTCTCAGCAAATATCCCTGTTAGTAACTCATTCTAAGATTATTCAGAGATAAAGAACATAATAATGTGAGAATATGATAAAAAAGAATGTATTTGAAATGAATAGTTACTGAATTTTAGTGGTATTTGGACAATGCCTGTAATTATCCATGAGTTCATCAGAACTTCTTTGTTTTCTTTTGTAAAAAGCATGGATGAAAAGAAATAGCGAGAAATACAGCAAGATACAATAACTAGCTAACCAAGTATTGTTTCAATAGTTAATTTTTGTATGCAATATAAGACAAAATATTTTGGGAAGTTTGTCCTTTCATAAGTCATAGAAAACAGAGAGTTTCCCTGGTCATCTGAAGAAGTGGGTTGCATCCACAAAAGCTCATGATACCATCAACATTTTTGTTAGTCTTTAAGGTGCTACTAATCTATTTTTTTTTTAAGTTTTGGCATTTCATAGATATAGAAAGGAAAGTTCTCTGTGGCAAAACTCTGGGCTCTTTTAAACCATAGCTTTAATTTTATCTGTGTAATACAGAGCACAACTGTTATTCATCAAATCTGAGTTCTTTTCCTGGTTCTGTAGAACCAGAGCATCTCAAATAGCTGTGTCTCAGTACAACTGACACTTTGAGGTGCCCTGTGAAAAACAGGAAGAGTACTTTACGTCTGAGTCTAAACAAAGGATCTAGTTATCTTACCCATTACAAAGATAGCTTCCCTAATTATCACCTCTAATATCATTAGCCCACAGACATTCACCTTCCCCCGCCCCATCCCCCTTCTGTACTGAAATTTGATTTGTCCTTTTCATATGTGTTCACTTTTTTAAATTGTATCCTTTGGTATATATGGTTGTGACTATTTTCTTCCACTATTTGATCTGAGGAAGTGGGTCTGGCTCACGAAAGCTCATCATCTAATAAACCATCTTGTTAGTCTTTAAAGTGCTACATAGTCCTGTATTTTGCTTACTCTAACAAGGCATGTCTACACTTGCACCCTAGTTCGAACTAGGGATTCAAAAATTCTTCATTTTTTGAAGAGTAACGTTTGGGGTTACTCCACAGCCAAGGGGTTTGGTTCGAACTAACGCATTCTGGTGTGCACTTCCTGGTTTGAATCAGCTGTGAACTAGCATGCCAGCGAGATCATGCTAATGAAGCACGGGATATTTAAATCCCCGCTTCACTGACAATTTCGAATGCCTACATTTGCATCCGTAGTTCGAACTAGGGTGCAAGGGTAGACATACCCACAGTGAGATCCTTGTGCTGTAGCCCAATACTGGATGAAGTGAGAGGACCTTATCCTGCAATATCTAGTGTGTGGATGGATTTCTGTGTCTGTGTGGTGGCCTGGTGACTTTACAGGGTTCCGCACAGGGGAAGCAGTGTGTCAGCATGCTATACATTGCAGGATCAGAACCTGCATGAAGTCTAAATCCAAATCTTACAAAAAGTCCTAATAAACCAAATGGCTCCAATTACATATTCAAGTTGTAACTATTGCTGTGCAAAAGTGCTCAGGGAATTCCTGGATCTCAAGTGTCAATTCAGACCCTGCTAGTCCATGTAGTGTGTTCTGTGCTGTTGGCCCTTTTCCAGGAATCCTGGAATCTAAATCTTGCAAATCCATCAACGTCTTTTCAGCACATGGCACTGATAGGTAGACCCTTGAATTCTGCCTCAGCCCATCCCTAGCTGGGGCACTGAAATGCATGTTTAGCTGTTTGCCTTGGTCACCGGATAAAAATGGATATGGGCTTGGACCTGTTTCATGACACAGTGGTGAAGTCAGTGGAAATGAAATTTATTAGCTTCTTCAGACAATGGAGCTTTTCTTCTTTGTAAAGTTAAGACCCTCCTTCATGGCCAAATTTTGGTCTAGTGCATGTCTGCAACACCTTCGGTGGCAGATGTGCGTGCGCATCCAAATCTGACCTGTTTCATCAAGCTGCATAACTTATGACTGCCAATCAGTATTTTTCTGATTTACCGTACTTTTTACTTTAAATGTTCTAGGTCCTTCATATATAATAATTTTTTGGCTGGAAATGAATTCTAAATTCCTAAATTTGCAGTCCTTTAATAGCAAAACACTGAATTATTGTATTCAATAAATAAAAGAAGGTAAATTCCCAATACTATTACATTGATATTTGCATCTTTAAACTTTAGTTTTGCCAAGTTTTATGAGAGGGTAGTTGCACCTATTTCTTTAAAACATGAAGTATGAAACATTTTAGAAATAATGTTTTTAACCTTGTGTGATGGGACGTATCATCCCCGTACTTGCATACCAGGGATTAGACCATCTTTGTTAGCAGAAGATGCCATACTCCTCTTGCTTTGCTGAGCATGCTCTAGATAGAACCTGAGTATAAAAGGACTGAGAGGAGTTCAGTCGTGGCTGACCACCGAAGGAGAAGAAAGTACACTGCAAGTCCAGCAAGTGGTCTGCTTGCACTCCAAGACTTTAGAGGCCAGCAAAATGGGACCAGATGCAGGCACCCAGACAGGGGACATTGTATTGGGTATAGAGACTACCAGGCTACAGACACTGCAGACTTTATAGACATGGGTAGAAAGAGACCTGGGGATGACAGGAGGAAAATAGTTTTAGAATCGGCTAAAAGGTTCAATGTGTTGTGGGGGCTCTCTACCAAGCTGGTGTCAGGTGAGTCCACTACCAACAGGGCCTTGGGTTGGAACCTAGTGGAGAGGGATTACCTGGGCTACAGTAGGACAGTTACCACATGCCTTAGGGGTGGTGGATTGGCACCCCATATAGTGACTTTGGCCATTGGGCTGCACTACCTTGAATGCAGGGGTTTGCTCTATTGACTCTGACCATTAGGCTGCACTTTTCTCACTGTTGGGATTTGCTTCACTGATTCTGGCTATTAGGCCACACTACCCCAACAGCTGGGATTTGCTCTACTGACTCTGGTCATTGGATTGCACTCACCTGAACATGGGAGATTGTTACAAAGACTCGGTAAATGACATGGACACTGGACTACATAGTCCCAAGATATGGGACACCCTTTAGATGAGTCTATTGGGTTGCAATATATTTCTCCCTCACCCCAATGAGGTATAGCAGCCCTGTGACACCATATACATAGATTATTTTGTCAAGTTAATAATAATCATTTTCTGATTATGTATTTATGTAAGCACTAGAGATAATATTAAATCATGTTTGACTTGCCAAGTATTACTAACTCATCCAATCATGTGACTCTTAGAACATCTGAAACGTTTTTAGTAAAGTCTCCAGTGGTGACTTTTGTCTTGTTTTCAGCATTAATATCATATATATAGTAGCCCAATGTCTGTGACTCTGTAACACTGAAACACTGGCTGTTCCCTCTGGGCGGCACTGTTGCCTCCCACCGTGGCACTCGGCTGACTTCTGTGCCACATGGGGTCCTGCATGGGGAGCTACATGGAGAGCACGGGGCCCAAACAGCCGCTTGCACCATTTGCTCCCAAGCGGCAGCCCAGCTGAGTGGCGCAGAAGTCAACTGAGTGCCACAGCAGGAGGCAACAGCGCCGGCCAGAGAGACCAGCCAGGGGGTGGGTCCTGGACAAGTGTGCGTCTCTGACGTCAGGAAGGGGTACCCGATTCAAAAGGAGGAAAGCGGAGCAGAAACAGAGGACGCAGAGGAGACAGAGAAGAGAACGGAAGAGGTGGAGGACAGTGAGAAAGAGAGTGAGAGAGACACAGCAGGAGGAGGAGAAGAGAAACACAGAGTGAGAGGCGGGAGGGGGAGAAGAGAAAGAGAGAGAGACAGAGAGAGAGGCAGGAGGCGGACGAGAGCTGAGACAGAGAAAAGGCGAGGCAGTAGGAGGAGAAGAGAGAGAGAGGCCATTTGCGCCGCTTGCTCCCATGCGGCGGCCCGACTGAGGGGTGCAGAAGTCAGCCGAGTGCCATGGCGGGAGGCGAAGGGGGGCGGGATGGTGATGTACACACCCAAGGGGTGGGGCCTGGATGAGCGTGCATCCCCAACGGAGACAGAGGAGAAAGGCAGAAGGCGGAGGAGAGCAGAGAGAGAGAGAGGGGGAGGCAGTAGGAGGAGAGAAAGAGAAAGAGACACGGAGCGAGAGACCAGAGGCTAAGGAGAGAAGACCGACGTGAAGAAGAGACCTGAAAATCCTGTATTATGACGGGCTAATTGGCTAGTTATTAAATACTATCTCAGTAATAATATTTCAGCAATTCAGCACTTATGGCCTATTTTTCCATGATTGCCTTTGCATCCACAACTCTGATTGAGTATTATACTTCAATTTAATTGCAGGTTGCAAAATATGTTCACAAACACTTGTATCAAATCAAAGGTTTGTGCTTTGTTCAAATCCTTAATGCTCTGCTCATTATATCCGCCTTCAATTCTGTTTTGGACATTAAAATAATATATTTTAATTTTTTACTGATACCATCATTTAGCTATGTTATCTGACTGTGTTGAAATTTATTCAGTAACTGGGATAAACAAAGACATAGTTTTTAAACTTCCAAGCAACATTTAAGCCTGAATACTTAATTCCCAGGGTAGTTCAAGCAAACAGTATTTCCTTTGTAAAATATATAACTTTTTATAATGTGTACTATATAAATAAAAAGGGATTAATTGTAAATATAGCATCAAAACAACAAAACAATCATGGTATCGTTTTTGGATGTAGACGTCTTATCCAAAATCAGTTTGAAGATGCTCATACTGTGCATCCTTTTATTTCCTTCAGGTTCAATTAATATAATCTTCTCTAGTATCTCAGAGAGGCCTACTCAGAGGCAGCATTGATTCAAAATCCTGTAGCCTGCTTTGGCTGATGCAAAAATCCAATCAAAATACTTTGGCTCTTTAATCCTTATATTAGCTCTTGATGAGGTATCTAGTGTAACTGATTGCAATAACTAGTTGCTTACATACAACAATCTTTTATCCACATTATCCAACCATCTAACCTACACTGACAGTGATAGTTTTTATCTTTTGATCAAACGTAAATACTTTGCTTCGGGAAAGCATTTGATTGCAACAAATGGAGTATTATACAATATTTTAAAGGGGGGTCATTTCCAGGCTTTCTTTACCAGGGTTCTATTCTCCACTGAACACATTACTGATTTAAACTTTGTGCTGTTTTATTAATGGATCAGACTGGCACTCATCAAAGGGTTTCATGAGAGGAGATTAAAGAGAGGAAGGATGACCCTTTTCATTCCTGTGCTGCATACTTGCATCTCAGGTAGCAATTTCAGCAAGAGTATTGTAAGTTTGCTGCCAACTGGTGCTTTATTTCTGTGATTTTAAGAACAGTGTTTTAAAATATTGTGACGGGGTGCGGTCACAAACGACCTCTCAGGGGTGCCTCCCAGGGTGCTGATACAGCCACTGCCACTTACCTCCTGGCTCTCTGGGGCTCCTCACCTCCCGGTCCTGCTAGGCCAGCTCCACTGGTCTCCCTCAACCAAGGTCCCGAGCTGAGGTCCCAGCTTCCACTGAGAAGCACTACAGACACTGAACTTCTTCAGGTCCAAGGAAAGTGCAGTTTAGGGTCCAGCCTCCTGGGATATCACTCCCCAGATGGGATCAAACCCCAAAGAATTAGGTAAGCCACCTTTAACAATAAAAGGGGGAATGTGCACACTGGTTGCCTCCCTCCCCCAGGTAACAATCACGTACACTGGGTTTGATAGAAATAAAAATGGTTTTATTAAGTTGAAGCAGTAGGATCTAAGTAGTAATAAGTGAAAACAGGCAGAGCAAAATAGGTTACAAAACAAAAGAAACAAAACCGCTTGGCTAATACTATGCCGAAACCTCAATAGAAACTTAATCAAACTCACCCTAAAACCTCTTTTCCAGCTGCCCCTCCAAACCAGGGCGGTCCCTCTACCCTAGGGTCTCTGACCCTTTCCTTCAGGTGCAGCCCCACCAAAAGACCCTGGCCTTTCCTCTCCTATTCTTTTTGTTAAAGGATTGAGGCCTCTCCCTACCAACCACTGCTCAGACTGAAGGACAAAAGAGATAATTTAACAGTTGAGGGTAACACCCTCCATGTCTATCATTCACACATTTGAAACCTACAAAGTATTCCCCACTCCACGTGTCTACTTTTACACAAACAAATGATAAATACAACAGAGAAAGATAAAAAGAACCAGTGGATCGTGACATGAAGATGGATGGGTTACACAAAATAATTTGCTCAAAACACTTTATATATATATATATATATATATATATATATATATATATATATATATATATATATATATATATATATATATATATATATTCATGTCCATAAGTCCATTTCGAAAAGCTGGGGGGGGGTCCATCACAAATATATTTAAAATATGTTTTACCACTCCTTCCCTCTCCCCTGTAAATATGCATGCACCATCAGTGCACCATGCTTATCACCAAAGTCTACCTCATTTCAATATCAAAATGCTGGCACTTGTGCGTGATTTGACAAGGTGGTAAAATAACTTTCCTGTTTAAATTACATTCAGTGCACTTATTATCTCTCTTTTTTCCTCTCTCTTCTACAAATATAAATGCAAGTCACATGTGTTTGATTTCACATCCCTGTCCTAAATATTATTTATGAGGAGGACGGTGTAAAATATTTCCAAGTGCCAACTCCACAGGTCAGAGACAGCTTTTCTGCTTCAACAGAAATGTGAAATTTCTGGATTTTTTAAAAAAAGTTAATTGTGGTTAAGCTGTTTTGCAGATAAATACTGCTTTTCACTGAAATTACACAGTCTTCCATGCAACTAAATAGCTACATTTGAACTACAGCTGGATCAATGCTCCGACAATTGATCCACTGGGGATAGATAGTGAATCTAATGAAGACTCACTAAATTGACTGCAGATGGCTCTTCAGTTGACTTCGGTACTTTACCCCAAACAAGAAGGAAAGGCAAGCTGAAGGGAGAGTTCACCAAGCATGGTGTAAATACTGCAGTAAGTCAACCTAAGCTACATAGACTTTAACTACATTATTCACTTAACTGTATTTGCTTAACTTAGGCTGACTACGGGTATATTTATTCAGCAGCACCATTTTGGGATATTTCCGGTATCCTGAAATAGCTATTCTGTGTCTTTTAAGCAAGCCTGTTATTTCTAAATATAATGGGCTCACTATTCCAACATCCCTATAAACCTCGTTCCATGAGGATTAAGGGACGTCTCGGAATAGAGGTTTATTTCAAAATTTGACCCAGTGTAGATATACTTGGAACATACTGGCTCACCAAAGCTAGTCATCTTTAGTCTTGACGTATCATTTTTCCTCAGGAACATGAAAAATACCCTTATATTTTACAAGTGAATCCATTTTGTACATGGGGGAAAAGACTCATTTGCCCAAATATATTTGGTAATTGCATATGCAATTATTTTCATTACACATGAGTAGGTTTATGGCATTAAAATATGAAATTTTATAGTAGTCAAGGGAGATTTTCAAATGTTCTTGTGCATTTTAGGAGCACAAGTACTATCCAAAAATAAATGGAATTTAAGGATATAGGTGCACAAGCCTGTGTGATGTTCTATTGAATTTGTGCTTCTAAATCCCTTGGGCTCCACTGGAAATCAGTTTCGTTCAGTTTAATTGTTACAAATATTCCTGGTCTGCATGCACAATGGCCCACAGAGCTTGGCTTCTTATTTATTACATTGCGAGGCATAAAGTAGTGACAATTTGCTGTTGAAAAATCTAATCCAACATTTCATCTATGTGTGTGTACATGTGCACATACATACATGCATTCTGGATAATATAAAAGTTTGTATTATCCATTTTCCTGTATCTATACTTAAGCCATGGCTAGAGTTTGTAACACTAACCGCATCATCTTGACTGTCCTATATCCATGCAAATGATAGATGGGAGATTTTATGGAGATTGTTTGCTGTGGTGCTTCTGACTAAGCCCTTGACCTCCTGGGAATACTACTGTTTACTGTGTGCAAGCAATGGAAGTAAACTATGCTTCCAACTGAGCAGACCATAATTCTTTGTGAGCATGTTATTTGGGCCCTCAAATAAGTGCTGAAGCAAGTACCAAAGAATATGCCTGCCCTGGTGCTATGGACATATACTATACTTTGGTTCCCCACATCTTTCCTCCTACCTTCTGTTTCCCACCCAAGTTCACGTGTGCAGCCCATTTCTCTTGATACTGTTTATAATTTGTGATTTTTATTGGATAAGCTATACCATGCACAAGGATGTATACATGAAAAATCTGTTTCTATGTGAGACAGTGCTGACTGGTTATCATTTGAACTCCTGTGTGACTTATATATTACCACAGGATTTCACTGCAAAATTTTGTGAAACATGAAAAAGTTCTACAGAAGAGAATTCATTCCACTCCTTATGAATGAACATTTTATTGTCTTCTTGTCTTACCTAGAGGTTGCTCAGGATTCTGTTCTGTTAGTCATTCCACATGGAGTGGGTTATTTTTTTCCATGCACTCAGTTACCACAATAATTAAACACCACTTTAAACATCATAGACACAGGAAGTCTGGTTCAGAAACATGACTGACTTTTATTAACCCAAATTCTCTGCAAGTTAAGTTACTATACAGAAAATGTCTACTGTATTTCAAATTACTGAATTTTTATTTGCCCCCTCAATCTGTATGGATGCAAATATATGTGGTATCTATTATTAGAACATGTAGTCACCAAACAAAAGTGATCCTTTTTTCCTGAACTCCAAATTATTTGATATATTCAATAATCAGCTAAAAAGTTAACTGATACTCAGATTTCCATATTTATACACTTTCATTTTTTAATAGTGTTTTCAGAAACCATACAACAGTAATTTAGCAAGGGTAACTACAGATTAAGATGACTATCCAGCTACTAAACATGGCTATATGGTAATTATGAGTAAGATTACCATGAACAGTCAATGGAACTCAGCAACTGATTGAAGTAAATATGTCCCCCCACTATCAAGTGAAACCATTTATGTAATTATTTTTTTCATGAAATTCCTTTGGTTTAGTGCCTTCACAATTCAGGATAAAGACTTGGTTTTGATAAGCAGAGATAACGCTGATTCATTTTCAAAATAACAGTGAACGCATGGAAGTAACCTCATTTATTTTAAAAAACAACAAAAGGTCTGATAGTACTTTATACACTAACAAAATATGTAGATGGTGTCATGAGCTCTCGTGGGCATAGCCCGCTTCTTCAGATGCATCTGATAACTCTAGTTATGCTACCAGACCATTTGTTGTTTTTTTAAGTTTATCCTGTACAGACTAACTTGGCTACCCCTGAAGCTCATTTATTTTGTCAACTATATTTGCTGCCAGGCAACTTAAATGTTAAGTAGGTTTGAAGACTCTTTCCATCTAAAAATGATTTAAAGTAGGGAACAACCTAAAGTTTATTTAGGAATAAATATTCATTATTGAGGCCGGCAGGAACACATAAAAAGTAATAATTATAAATAAATAGTTTGGCCTTACATAGAATTACCATGGGAGGATCTTAAGGTTGCTTTGGAACTGTTAATTAACTGAACCACACAGCATCTTTATGAAGTCCTGTAAGTAAATATTTTTATCCCTAAATTACAGATGAGAAAACAGACACACATGCTAAGGCAAGGCAGGAGTTATAAAGCAGAAACAGGAATATTCTTCCATCTCTATGCCAATTATGGTTTGAAACGGAAGAAATTGCTAATATATGAGTTACATCCAGCTTTTATTTTTATTTCACCCCTTTTTGAAAATAAATATTTTCCTGCTTGCACTGGGGAGACAATTTTCTAGATAGGTGTGAAAAAGGGGATCCTTTTTATTTCTTTAATCTTATCTTTACATATTACTAGCCATAGGTTTGTCTCCAGGAACTGCTCTTTAAAGACTTGTCTAGACTTCATCACTCTTCTGAAAGAGGGATGTAAATTAGGCAGATGGAAAGTGCAAATGAAGCACGGATTTAAATATCACATGCTTCATTTGCATATTTGCGTTTGATTGCTGTTTTGAAAAAGGGTATTTCAAAAGTGAAACCGCAGTCTAGATGTGGTTCTTTTGAAAAACACCCAACCTTTTTCAAAAAATCCCGTACTCCTGAAAAAATGAGTACGGGATTTTTCGAAAAAGGATTTTTTTTAAATCCAAGATTCAGTTGCACTTTCAATCTGCCTAATTTACATCCCTCTTTCAAAAGAGGGCTATAGTCTAGACATAGCCTAAGTCACATAGCTCTTCAGGTTGTCATTTTAGCAATGTATATGTCATTAGGAGATTTAAAGTATAGTACCACTGACAGGGAATGACTGGAATATCAGCAGACATGAGGACTCAGCTTCAGAATGTCCAATTCTCACTACAAACAAAAAACAGAAGAGAGAGAGATTTAACCTTTTAGAAACTTTTTGTCTACCTTTGCAGAATAGTCATAGTTATCTTTAGGTTGGTTAGTGGTCTGTTACAGGAATACCTATTAAATGTAATATATTTAGGATTCTTATGATATTCCTTATTTAGACAAAGCTCCAATTATCTTCAGCAGGAGTCTTGATTAAGTGTGTAATGCTCAGCTGGCTTAAAAGTGCACTGCATAGTTGGCTCCTTGGGTATACCACATACTTGCTATGCTATTGTTTGTGCGTATATATTTCTACTTCATTGCCATTGTTTTGAAGAAATCTTATAAAACACTTTGTCATAGCACATATAGTAATTGTAGCATAGAAAATTAGTCTCAGTGGTATTTGGAGATATAATGGCCAGCAGACAAATGTTAAATATTGATATAGTACACTATTTTGGTTAATTTTGTCTGTAAGCATCCATGTTATGAGCATTTAATATTGTGTAATTCTGATGTAGATTATTATTTATGCTTTTACTCTCAAAGCCATAAAGATAGGCATGTTATAAAATATTGGGGGAAGTAACTGCTCATTAGAAATATAGTTATATTGTAATGTTCAGGTTAAACCATCTTCAGCTGATGAGAGATGGAAAATTCTATCACCCCACTGCCAACATTGCTAAAACCCTGGGTTACTGTATTAGTTCTGGAGAAGACTGCAGTGATATATATATATATATATATACTGGTATACTCTTTCTACTCACATAGATTTGAAAATACTGTATTGGTCCATTGAGGTGTTGCCATATCTTTAATTTTAGTCCTGGAAATAGCAACTCTAAAGTTTTATACTGTTTGGCTGACACTCTGAAATCATTCCTATCAACATTATTCAGTTGTATAAGAAACATAGAATTTAAAGAATGAGAAGTCCTGTGGCACCTTATAGACTAAAGGTACGTCTACACTACCCCCCTAGATTGATCTAGGGAGGCTAATGAGGACGACTGGAATTGCAAATCAAGCCTGGGATTTAAATATCCCACGCTTGATTTGCATGTTCCCGGACGGTCGCCATTTTAGAAATTGACTAGCCCGAAGTAACTGCCCGCGTCTACATGTGGCAGTGGAACGGGATTCCGATTTAAAGCCCCTAAATTGAATTAGCTGATAAACATCATTGCAGGAGGAATACCAGCTAATTCGAGTTAGGGCTTTAAATTGGAATCCTGTTTCACTGCCATGTGTAGATGCGGGCAGTTACTTTAGTCTAGTCAATTTCTAAAATGGCGACCGACCGGGAACATGTAAATCAAGCGCAGGATATTTAAATCCTGGGCTTGATTTGCAATTTCGGTCACCCTCATTAGCCTCCCTAGATCGATCTAGGGGACTAGTGTAGACATACCCTAACAGATTTATTGGAGCATAAGTTTTCATGGGCAAAGACTCACTTCATTAGATTCATACAGATAGATTTTAAAGGACATTATTGCTATTACCAATAATAGTCTCTTTTCCACCCCTAGAGTTCGCACAGCTTGGACCAATTCTGAGCTAACGATCCTTTCTGGTATATTAATTTATATATCAACAAGATATATTTTGCATTACCTCTTCACTTCTGAGTTTGAGGTAGGGGCAACATTCCCCTGATGAGAACACACAAAGGGAAACTGGGATGGAAGGGGAAAAAAGTAGAAAGAATCTTAAAGGTTACTTAAGAATAAAATACTATTCAAATTAATGCAGAATATGCTAGGGTGGGGTATAATTTAAATAAGTTTTAAATTAAACTATAAAAAATAATTTAAAACTTCTGAAGAGTCACTTTCAGGTTTGCTACAGGTTTCAAGAATGAATCATGTCTCTTTCTGTGATGATGGATGTTTAGTCAGTTGAATAGGATCTATAGTAATATCAGCTCTCTGTGGAGATTTTAAACAGTTCCTCTTTTCTGATTAATAATAGAGTGAAGATTAGATAAAATGTAGCTTAGATGAAAGAACTCCATCTCTTTGCACACTTTGGACCAATTCTGAGCAATGCTCCTTTCTGGTATCTTGAAAGTCCCAAACTTGTTTTTTCTTGGGTGTCTCTTCCAGATGTGGGACAAGCAGGGCAATTTTACAGGATATTATATAGAGATTTTTTTGAAAGGTTAGTTGATGTTTATTTCTATGCTGTTCCCACCACTTGACTAATAGGGACATTCAACACATATGTCAGTTGTCGCAGTTTTTTAGATTTCAGTTTCAGGTCACTAGGGGCTAGGGTTGCCAGGTGTCCGGTATTCACCAGGACATTCCGGTATTTTTACCTCCTGTCTGGTAAAAAAATTCAGAGAATACCAGACACCTGAGATGTCCAATATTTTCTGAATTTTTCTTGGCCAGGAAGTGAAAATGCCAGGCAACTGGCAACCCTACAAACACTCAGAGCCTGGCCTCCTCCCCCCCCCACCAAACCCCCGTCTGGTGCCCAACACCCCAAGCCCCCTTACCCCAGCCCCCATGCTTACCTGGTTCTCCAAGACTGCTGGCACAAAATGGCTGCTGGACAAAAGACCTAGGGGAAGGAATGCTTCCCCTGGGTCTTAGTGCTCAACCTCCTCCCTGCTCCTATTGCTGCACTCATACTTAAGGGGGACATGCTGTTTAATGCTGTTTTATTTAAAAAAATTTTTTTTGGCTTAATAAGTTCTTGGAGTCTTTTTCTTTTTTTTGCTTAACAAGTTGGTCTCTCCCCCCCCCCTTTTCCCCCCCTTCAACAGAATTTTTCCCTGTGTTTTTTTTGGGGGAAGGGGTGTTCGGTATTTTTGTTTCAACCATCTGGCAACCCTACTGGGGCATCTCTATCCAGCAGGGCTATACTCAAAATAAGCTACGCAACTTGAGCTATGTCAATTGGAGCATGTCTACACAGCACTTATTTCAAAACAGAGCACTCTTCCCCCAAATTCCCTTACTTCTCATACAATGATGTTTCAGAAGTTGGAGTAAGAAGCCCATTATTTCAAATTTACTTTGAAATAATGGGCTTGCTGTGGAGACATGTTCTACGTTATTTCCGAATAACTGACATTATTCTGAAATAATGCTGCTGTGTAGACATGCCCTAGGAGAAGCAATAAAATGAAACAGAAGAATAAAAAGAAACAGAAGAAATCCAGAGGAAAAGAAGAGAAAACAGACCCTGAAAACAGCAAGAAAGAAAGATATAATAGGGGTCATACCCCAGTGAAGTGGGTGGATATTCTGCCATCGAGTACAATGGGAGTACAATCAGGCACTTGAATATTCAATGAGAAGCAAGAAAGAAAGGACAGAGATTAGAGAAGTAAAAGTGAAGAAACAAAATAAGTAGCAATGCTGAAAGTTGATGCTAAAATGCATGTTTTTATATAGGCAAATTATTTTTGGGGGGTGACAGGAATGTGTCAGAAGCTCTGACTGTTAGGAGAAAATTTTATGGAACTGTGGATAACTGTAATATGACTTCACTGGGTTCGAGGTCTTGTCCTTGTAGTATATAACTTCTACCATTGTAAAATCTTGGTCAAGTATGATTCAGTAGGGGAAGGAGTTCCTTAGGTTGAGAATACAATTGTGTGTTTTGTGCCATCATGATAATCGTACATGATTGGTATAGTTTATATCACTTTGTTTATGTGATGGGGAAATACACAAGAGTTTTGTCCCTGTTGATTTGAGGACTTTTTTCAGTTAATCTAGTAGAAAATTCCATACCGAAAAACTGGATGTTAGTGCATACACTTAAAATCTTTCAGAATGTAGAAAATTAAATCCCCTATCTCCACATTTTCTAGTGTAGGTTTCTGAGTTTTCTGTGTATTTGTCTTTCCCCTGATCATATTTAGTCTTGGTCTATGGATGCACCTCCGGGTTTTTAGTTTCCTTTTCCCTTTCCCTCTCTCTGTGAAATAATTTACATGTGCAGACAAAACCAGTTGCATCTAGTGGAGTGCCCCTACAAAAATATGTATTTTAGAGAAAACCTCAGAGGTTGGATTTATGGTAACAAAATGTAATATGATAGATCACTCCTTATTGAAACCTCTAAACCCACTTTCATTCTTCATACCTCAATAGGATTAGACTGGAACAACACAGGTTTCATTCTCATTCTCTTGCCCAGGGACCCTATGGCCCAAAAGAGAACAGATGAAGTCCCGCTGAAATGGGAAAGTTGTGAAAAACTGGTGCCAAGGGTACAGTATGTGCGCAGCAGAGCTGTAATCTGAGAACTCTTTTCTTGTGTAGCAATTTTGTCCTCTGGTGGCCCCCATAAAACTACCTTGTCTTAGTCTCATTTATTTTGACTTTGAATTGTTCAAGGGATTTTCCCGTCACTCATAGGTGACTGGTGCCAGTGGGGAGAAAGGGTGCAGGAAGGACCACCCATAAGGAGAGGGAGGGTCAAGTGAAATTTTGGTGGGGGCAGAGAGGGACGATATGCTCCCTGAGTCCTCTCATGAGTCATCTATGCCTTCAGTTCCTACTGAGTATTGATATCATCCAATCGTGATCTACTATAGCCCACTATAGCTATGTCTACACTGCATTCCAAACTCGAAATAAGATATGCAATTTGCTCTATGCAAATTGTGTACTTACTTTGAGTTTATTTCAAAATAGGCTATTTCAAAATTTCGTGCTGTCTACAGAGCACCAAATTTTGAAATAAAGTGCTATTTTGAGTCATCCCTTAACCCTTGTGGAATGAGGGTTACCGGGATGCTGAAATAGCATGCCTGTTATTTTAATAAAATATTTTTAAATAATGGGTGGCTTGTGAAGATGTGGTGGATAGCACAATAGCACTGCAGTGTAGACAAACGCTATGAAAATGTACCCATTCTCTCATCCAGTTTGCAATTTCAATCATGTATTTTTTTTCTTTCATTCATCACTTATCTTCATTTTCATTGCTATTAACCAGTTTTCCATAGACCATGAAAAGTAACCAGGTTGGGTGGTTTTCAAAATGCCTTCTGCTCTCTTCTAATTTGTACCTCTTTTTAATTTTCTGCTTTCCATTTCCCACTCCTCCTCCTCCTTGTTTGTTAATTTCCTTCCATATTTTGTTTTTGTTCCCTTGCCCTAGGTTCTGGCCCACTTCCTCTTCCTGTGTTTGTTTTACTGCATGCTATCATCTCAAGATGGGGGAAGAACTGTGTGTCTTTCAATACCATCCCCTGCGCTCTTCCCTTAGGGAAGGGGGGACATGATAGCGGTTTTCAAATATCTAAAAGGGTGTCACAAGGAGGAAGGAGAAAATTTGTTCCTCTTGGTTTCTGAGGACAGGACAAGGAGTAATGGGCTTAAAGTGCAGCAGGGGAGGTTTAGATTGGACATTAGGAAAAAATTCCTAACTGTCAGGGTGGTCAAATATTGGAATAAATTGCCAAGGGAGGTGGTGGAATCTCCCTCTCTGGAGATATTTAAGAACAGGTTAGATAGACATCTGTCAGGGATGGTGTAGGTGGAGCTTGGTCCTGCCTTGAGGGTGGGGGGCTGGACTCGATGACCTCTTGAGGTCCCTTCCCGTCCTATTATTCTATGATTCTATGATTCTATCAGATGCCACAGTTGTCCTGTGTGTATTGTGCACATGTACCTTCTTAAGCCTAGTTCCAAGAAAGTGTCCCCAGCTACCCCTCCTGGCCAGGGTCCTGAACTCTCATTATTTCCAGAACCTCTATAGTTGTATTTACATGTTAATTAATATGCATGTGAATTAATATACATGTATTTGATTTACACAGATGGGAGTTATCTGTATTTTACTTTTGGCTGTTATGTGCCTTTGGCTCCGCTAGCCCCTGGAAAGAAAAGTAATGAATTTGTATTCAACTGGGATTTAGATTAATAATTATTTCTTAATTAACCACTCCCCCTTCAAATGTGGGGCTTTTACTCTTGCCGTTTTTGATCGTTACCATTTAACCCGTTGATGATTTTATATATTGACTATATTGTTAATTGTTGTTCTTCTGGTGATATCGTTGTATTAGCCAGGATGGGAGAAGAGGACTGTATGCAGAAATGCTTCCTTTTTAAGCATCTTATTATTGTCTTTTGATGCTAAAATGTATGCTTTTATATAAGTAAATGTTTGATTTTGTGGGGGTGAGGGGAATGTGTCAGAAGTTCTGACTGTTAAGGAGAAACTGAGGATAAAATAACAAGGGTAACCTTTGTTATTCCTCTTTTGATCAGTGTTTTCCCTATCATTTGTTTTCTTAAGTGCTTTGCTTTTGTGGGTACGATTTGTGCTGCTGTCTGCACTCTGTCCTCACATGTAATGTATCCTTTGTTTCATCGAAGAATTAGGCATTACGTCACAGGTGTGTGGTATCGAATAAAAACAGTTATCTTCAAGGCATGGACAGTGCCGGACCGAGCCATACTCGTGCCCCAAGCAGCGGGCACTCGACGCATGCACGGCCCCGCCCCTGGGCGCCAACCTATCGGGGGCACCTGATAGAAGTGGTAAGGGGAGCCACACGGCATATGCACAGCCTCACCTCCAGGGGTGCAGCGTCCCTTACCACTTCAATCAGGCGCCCCCCATAGGTTGGCGCCCCGGGCAGCTGCCCTGATAGCCCCCCCTTAATCCAGCCCTAGGCATGGATGAGATGACTGCAGCAGCAGCAGCAGGAGTCCTGGGCCTTTCAAATCGCCATTGGTGCCCTGCATGGCATGCTGGACAGTATAGGAGGCAGGAGGGGGAGAATAGTCAAGACAGCACTGTGGGCTGACTGCTCTAACTGCCCCTTTTGTCTGAGGCCCCACCAGGCAGGACAGGCCTAGCCAAAGGGTTTGTGAGGCTCAAGGCAGGACACTGGGAGCAGGGCTCTGGGCCTGGCCGGTGGATGGTGGATGGTGCCTTGCTCGCCTTGCTCTAGGGCCTGGGCCCTGCACCTTCTGGGAGTGTGGAGCTGGACCCTGCATCCCTGCCCAGGCTCCCAGTGAGTCTGTGGGCCCACCTGTACAATTCTGACCTGTGTGTGCCATTCCTTTTTCTTTTTTACAATGTACCATCTCAAGTGTTCATCAAAATCTAGGTTCGGATATGAGCTATTTCAGCAGCCAGTGACTGTTGCCCCATGAACCAGAACTATGCTTTTGCTCACCATGTGTATTTTTTATGGGTGAAATGTTCCATGAGTTACTTTTGCTCAGGGAAAAAGAAGTGACTCTGAGGTTAATGGATGTGTGTGTTTCACTTTTTTCTAGAACTGCAGAATATGAATTACCTGCAGAGTTTTCCATATTATATTTGTGTATAGGCATTCTGCATTAGATAGATAAAATACTTAAAAAAACCCTACCAATGTCACACAGTGGCAGAACCAGAAATACACCTTCCAACCTCCTAGACTTAAGTCCTTTCAATAGAGGTATGAGCTTACATCATTGTTATGTTATGAATTTATCAGGTATTCTGTTAAACCCTCTCAGAGATTTTTTAACCATGCTTTCAATTTCCCCATACTTTTAGTATTTGTAAGCCAAGTGCTTTCTTTTGGTGACATTTTAAAATGATATCTTTAACGCTCTGGATAGACATCTGGAAATAGTTGTGTTTTTTATAAACTAATGGTAGTCAGATATGGAGTACAGTACATCTGGACAAATAGTTCATTCAAAAAAAGCTAACCTCCTTTGACTTTTTTAGCCTCATGGATTATTGTGATTTCCCTGATTGTATTTACAAACTGATTCTATTCAATGAATAACTAATTGAAGCTTTTCTTTCATTAATCATTTGTGAACATTAGAAATTCTTTTTCCCAAGACTTTTGCTAGCAAAATGTCGTTAATTAAATATTTGCAGATACCAAACACAAAAGAGGTGCAAACATGGTACCAGCATTTTTAAATGCAAATTAATAATTTGTTTAATCTACTTTTGTTTTACTTATTCATTT
This sequence comes from Pelodiscus sinensis, assembly GCF_052426305.1. NCBI lineage: Eukaryota > Metazoa > Chordata > Testudines > Trionychidae > Pelodiscus > Pelodiscus sinensis. The sequence continues at coordinate 33,673,023 of NC_143063.1, forward strand.
CAACTGTAAATATCCTAATATTTTAACCAGATTAAGTTCAAATATAGTAAGAAATTGGTTACCACTACTTCACTTGGGAGACTTGGTCACAAATTTGCATCCATCACTACAAGGAGGGTATTTTTCCCTGATATTTTCTCTTTCTTAATTTCATCATTGCACCCATTTATCATTATAAATATTTTTCTCTCTGTGTGTCATATAAAGCCTTCAGACATTTACAGTCTCTTATTGTTTCCTTAACTGCCAAGTTGTGTTTATCATGTGTTAGCAAAGCTGTGAGTACCTAGCTTTCAAAATTCTTCTGTGGAAGTCATTCCATATAGCACCTTGATCACAGTTGCTGTTCTCCTTTGAAATCCTTCCAGCTCACCAATATTTTTCTCTTCTGTTAGTAAATGTGGTATATGATAGGCATTTTGCATGTACCAAAAGATAGAAAGGGTGCATGAATAAATACCTAGATACAGGAAGAGGGGATGGAAAGAATCATATTTTGCATGCTACTTGAGTGTATTGGTTTATTCATTTCTGAAAACATACCAAAGCTGTGAATATTTATTTAGTTCTGCTCCTAATAGTGTTTCTAATAGGGAATTATTTTGGTACAATGAAAGACATTTGTAAATGAAGCAGATAAACCCTTTGGCAGACAAGGAGTGTTTTGTTCCACACAAGAATCCTATTGTCCACTGCTTTAGTTGTCAAGTGCCTAGGGAGCCCAGGATTTATGATGATGTTATAATGGCCCTTTCAGTGCACGGTCTAAGAAGCTGTGAGATTCCGTTCCTCTGCTTTTCAGACTCTCTAATCTTTTTATCATGCGAGGACAATGCAGGATTCAGCTGCTTCTTGGGCCACAGGCCTGCCCATTTAACATCAGGCATTATGAAGTAATTACCATACTGACAATGTATTTTTGCATCTCACCAGCAACACTTTCAAAATTTCTAGGGTTGTCACTTTGTATGGCCCAACTGTTAAGACATGGCTTACTTTACAAAAAAATAAAATCTTGTTAGGAGTTTGATTTAAAGTGCCACTGTGTCAAATCCATTTGAAGCCCCAGAACTGTTCATTGTTCACTGGAATTTTCTCGTAATTATCATTGGACTTTGAGCAAAATATTTTGTAAATACGGCATGTTATTTTCAGTGCATTAGTGGAACTTTTTTCTTTACTTAGTTGGTGGTTGTGTTTTTGTTTATTTCTTTCCTTTGATTTTTTCCCTGTAAACTGCAAATCTTGGCTGGAAAACAGTGTAGTAAAAATATGTACAATGGAAAAAATAATAATATCAGATAGTACATCTTGATATATATGCAACAGGCATTAAGATAAGCTAGTCTCTATGCTTTTTTTATACTGATGTAATAGATGGTAACTATACAGTAGCTTTCCATCATGCTTGTCATGAAAAAACATGGCTCATAGAGTTTCTCCTTCCTTCCCTGAAGTGGAAAATGCAGATTTATTTGGTATTTGCTACACAGAATGATCAATATTTGTAAGAAATATTGATTTGAAATCTATGTACCCTGCATAAATCCTGTGTTATTGGTAACAGAGCTCTTGTTGACAGCTAAACTATTGTATACATAGGAGGGTTGATGGTCTTGTGTTTATGTACATAAAGAAATTTCATTGTATAGTGGTTTGAGCTGGGAACTGGGAATAAACATGAAGGTTTTCAACCACAACTCTATTCACCTCACAAAGTTATAACTAAGTTTAAAAATGTGCCGAGAATGAAACCAAGGCACTTCCAGCTCCATGGACACAGAGTCTTCCAAAATGCATGGTAACCTTACCATGAGCACAGCTTTGGTTCTGTAAAACAGCCATGTACATTTCATATAAGCAAATTATCAAAATGGCATAATTTAGTCCCTTTCCAATGTTATTCCTTTTCTGTGCCTCATTTTTGTGTGTGTAATTTCAAGCACAATATCTGAAATATTCCATATTGGCAAAACGCTGACCAGCTGCAAATTCAGTTCAGAGATGGCAATCCAAGACCTGCAGGTCACATGCAGCCCATCAGGGTAATCTGATTAGAGTCTGCTAGATGTTACCATCTGCAGGCACTGCCCCCTGTAGCTCCCAGATTCTACAGTTCCTGTTCCTGGCCAATGAGAACTGTGGGGGCAGCAGCCAGCATGTCCTGAACATTTGCCTTCAGGCACATCATGTGCTGCCTCTCACAATCCAATCATCCTGATGGGCCACAGGTAGCCCACTGCTCATATAGTTTGGCTTCACTCTAGATGGAATACTTATGCCCAGAACCTGGGATAAAGTGTGACTTGTCTTTGTGCCACTCTATCCTCGTTTTAAGTCCAGAAAATGTGTCAAAGACTTATTTCATCATAGAGGGACCCTGCTGTCTCCACTGTCCCACATCTTCTTCCATGCTGCTGGCACAGAAGGCTAAACTCCAGGGATCCCTGATTGCCCAATCATCCTTTTGGGCCATTAGCAGCCAGTGTAATATGGAGAAACATTTAGCCAGCCAAGTCTGGCGCACACAGAGGCCATCTTCCTCAGCACTGCTCACAATCTTAGGATAAATGTAGGCCCTGAACTAATGTATTAATTTCATTGCTAATATAAAATATTCCAAGAAAAAGCCACATGTGAGCAATTCATTTCATTTAGTTTTAATGCTGAGTCCTCCGTACAGGCATGTTATTATTAACATTTTTAAATTATTTACACAAAATAAAGAAATAGCTATTAATGGCCCATGATTATATTACACTTGTTTTATTATTTAAATGTTTAGCAAACTGAAGTCTGTAAAGACAAAGAAAAAAATGTCTGGACCATACTAGCAGAAAATTGTATTAATGTAGAAATGGAAGCTTAGTTTTCTTCTGAGTAATCCAGGTTGTTGCGGACATGTGGGGTCATTCGTCTCCCTGAATTATATCTGCTCTATTCCACTGATTACAGTCATCTTGCACTGATATAACAGAGTTATTATCTCACACCAAAATACTTAATAATTATTGCCAAATGCATAACATAAGTTCTGAGAACATAATAAGCAACACCCTTTGATCATCTCTTAGTAATAGTCACTGGATAATGGAGTAATAATCATGAGCTTGTTCTCTGTAATGTGGTTGCTGTATCTAATTCCTGTTTAAGGTCCTCATGCAACCAACCGGTCTGTGTGTTTGAACATTGATATCAGTGTGGAGTCTCACTGACTTCGGTGGGACTCTGCATGGGTGTAAGGACGCTCTGCTTGGATCCCTTTCAAGCATGGAGCCCCATTTTAGTACTACAGTAGTTTAATATATAATAATTGTGCAGTGCTATCATGAGGCTTTGATAATTTTAATTTAGGTGTCACTGAAAGGGGCAAATAATATTTTAAAAAAATCAAAGCATGTTTAAAACTGTCTGCTATTTTATTGAATATCTCAGAAAGTGCCTCTTCTATTCTCATCTGCTCCCGGTAGATAGTAATCAGCATACTGTAGCTATCCATCAACAGGTGTATGCACACAGCCATAAATATACAGAATAGTTCTGAATCAGACTGTAGTTGCTTGCTGAATAAAGACAGCATTCAAATTCTGTTGATGACAGATTCTATTCAGGGCTCTGATACATTTTTCAGAGAAGATGAGTAGCTCTCTATTGAGATTTAATGTAGTCATCCTCAGTCATCTTGTTTCATTTCATCATTTGATATACTTGAAAGATATAGACTATGCATAATCTTAAGTATTTTCCAGACTGCATAAAAATTAAGGACCATAAAAATGACTGAATTTAATATTAAGTTGTGGCTCCTTTGACATAAATAGCATGATACAAGGCAGTTCCGGCTAGTGCTCAAAAGGTGACTGGATATATTCCAAGACCACAAATCTCAATTTTACCTCTGTTGATTCTACCCAAGTTAATGGGCCCAAAAATCCAGGCCAACTGTGGACCTCAGAATGAGTAGGTGAAACCTCTAAGTTTAGAGGTTGACACTATAAGCTCCACACTCTGACTCTGGGAGGTGCATTTTAACTTTCCAAGGAGTAGAAGAAATATTAGGAAAAAAACATATGTGATGAGTGCCCTTAGGAGAAGGTTGGTGTCTACAGCTGATGTATCACCTTCCAGGAGAAAAAAAGTGGGGCAACATTTTGGAATGTTCATTCAATTATTCATCTAAAAAGCCTGAAGGCTCTTTTCGGTGCCTGAGACTGAATGTATCTGTTGTGAATAAATTTTATAGCACTTTTAGGATAGTTTAGGTCTGAAAATGTTTGTTTTTTTAATTCCTAGTTACTGTTGTTACTTCAACTTAAGGTGCATCTAGACTACAGGATTTTTTCGGAAAAAAGGCAGTTTTTTCTGAAAAAACCTTCACTTTCATTCACAATGCTATTGCATTCTTTCCAAAGAAAATCAAAAGAACGCAGGGGTTTTTCTGACATTGGTAAACCTCATTCTTTGAGGAAGAACGCCTTTTTCGAAAGAGTTCTTTTGGAAAAAGGCGTGTGTGGACGCTGAAGAAGGAGGTTTTGTTTTGAAAGAAGAGGCCTCCAGGAAAAAGCACAGGTGCCCTGGTGGCTACTCTGTCTATAGTAATCACAGCTTAAATGCGAGAGAGCGTCCACTCTGAATGGACACTATCTTTTAAAAAATCAGATCGGTTTTTCGATGCGCTTTTGCTGTGTGGACGTTCTCTTTTGAAAGAAATTTTTTCAGAAGATGTCTTCCAAAAAAGCTTCTTTCGAAAGAAGCTTGCAGTCTAGACGTGCCCTTAGTTTCTAAGTGTTAGTACTTGGGATTTTTCATGTTCTTTACTGTTTACTTTAGTACTGTTCCTTACAAATATAAGGGAAGGGAAGTAACTGAAAATAGCTGGTCTTATATGCCAGGCTATGCTTCCATCTATATGTGTTTGTATGCAATAGGCTTGGAAAGATAAGGGTTTTTAAAATGTTAGTAAACATGGATTTCACAGTAGACATACACAAACCAGCAAACATCAATAATCATCATTGTAAAGATAGGCAAAGTAGGAAAACTACAGCTTGATGTCATTTCCTGGAACTGTGATCATTTAAATAAACAAAAGTGGGGAGGAAATCTTAAAAATAAACATGAACATTATTTGTTAAATTCATAAAATAGTAACAGTTGGATTTTGTCAAGCCTAAGTATATAGAAGCATGAAGAAGATAGCCTCTAGCTGTGGAAAGTGGGCAAAAATGAAATACACACTTTACAATGTACACATTCTAAAATAACATTGTTTGTAGGGATGAAAATAAAGCAATCTTTCTTGTCATATGAAGGAACCTTCCCATGACCAAGAACCCAACTAACGGTGTATTCCATTTATCTGCCAAAAACCAAAGCCACCCCAGCCAATGTTTTTAATTCCCTATATAACTGTAACCCTTATCATGGCCACTTAGCCTGAATATTCTAGATGCTGTTCCTCTTTTCCTTATTCTGTCATGATACTAAAATATCTGATTTTTAGAAGGCCTTAGACCACTTCGAAATGCCGGAAGCATATATTGTTGGCTGATGGTGTGACTGTAGCTGTTTTTAGTTTTATTTTTTTTCTACCATGTCTCTTGCTCTGGAAAATGTTCCCAGACATTTTGTTTCATGAGAATCTAGTTGTCTAAGAGAGGAGATAAGAAGGGATATTGACATTGCCTCCAGCACTTTAATTATGGGAACATTCTTCCAATACAGGTAGAACCTCTCTGTCCTGGCACCCTTAGGAAATGACTGGGCCCAAAGCAGGGCATTTGCCAGACCAGGGGAGGTCAATGATAGTGCCTCTGCTGCAATAGGCTGCATGGCTCCACTCCAGAGGCAGTAGAGGGGCCACCATTAATTGAAATGGAGTGACACTTGGGGGAACAGGCAGAGTAGATATGGAGCCCCAGGAGTTCAGCCACATGGGAGCATACCAAACCCTGTGGCAGCCGGGCAGTTGCTCCTAGCCCCCGCCACCAGCTACAGAGCTGCACTCTTGGCTCCCTTCTACAGGGCTCCGCAGCCACCCTGCCTTTGCCTTGAGAATCCCCCACACGGCTTCTCTATCTTCCTCTTCCCTCCCTGAGCTTGCAGGGCATTAGAAGCTTTGGGATGGCACAGAGGAGTCACTGAGTACCAGCCCAGGAATACCCGCTGCCTACGTCTACACTGGCCCCTTTTCCGGAAGGGGCATGTTAATTTCAGAGATCGCAATAGGGAAATCCGCGGGGGATTTAAATATCCCCCGCGGCATTTAAATAAAAATGTCCGCCGCTTTTTTCCGGCTTTTAGAAAAGCCGGAAAAGAGCGTCTACACTTTGAAGTAGGAATAAGATCCTCCGGAAAAGGGCGCTTTTTCCGGAGGATCGGGGCCAGTGTAGACGCTCTTTTCCGGCTTTTCTAGAAGCCGGAAAAAAGCGGCGGACATTTTTATTTAAATGCCGCGGGGGATATTTAAATCCCCCGCGGATTTCCCTATTGCGATCTCTGAAATTAACATGCCCCTTCCGGAAAAGGGGCCAGTGTAGACGTAGCCTGTACAGGGATGCCAGATCACAGATGGTGTCTGACAATAGAAATCTGGACCATAGAGTTTGTATAGGTCTGTATGGGTAAACGTTACTTGTAAATTCTAACCCTGGCCTGTAGATATTCAACTTTCTCTGAAATCCCATTGGGCTTTGGGAGTAACTTAAAAGTCAGGGGGCATGTTTGTTTTGTTTTTTCCCCTTTTATAATGTTGTTTTTGGTTTCAAGTGAACCTTTCATTCTTTACAGCAAAAGCTGAGATATCGGATAAGCGGCAGCACAAAACTTAAATCGGCATTGTCAACACAGACTTATTAAGTGGCCATTCAAATGGGTGGAATATGTTACATAAATTGGCAACAAGTTTCAAGTGGGTGAAGGTGAGTAAGACATCTTGACTTCATAAACTTATATTTGACAATGTAGGTGTATGTTCCTCTCTCTCTTTTTGTTGTTCCAAAATATATACATTATGGCAATTCAACAATTAGTGACCTCTTGTTTCAGCCAATGTGTTGACAGATTTTCTCAGAGTTTTCATAGGTCCACTGATCTTCAGTGCTACTCAGAGAGTTGGTGCTTTGGGACATTGTGCATTTAGGTGTGAGTTTTGCAGCTTGTCAAAAATTTCATTACAGCATATTGAAATGAGGCTCATTTACATTTATAACATCACAGTATTCCTTGAGGACACCCAGAAATGAATTTAGCACTGAAGGGGAAGGAGGGATAATAAGCTATAGTCAGGAATTTTCTAAAAGAATCACAGTAACCATATACATTTGTCCAAAATGGGCTTTGTGTTGCTTTTTTTCTACCTCTGCATGGATGAGCAGCTTTTGTATTTATTTTTCACCTGTGCTATTTCATGTCATGTCACTAATCTTGAAACAGCCATTCATACTTGTGCTGCAAAAGGTTTTGTTGTCCACTATGAGGCTTAACTGAAAAAAGCTGCTGAAAATGTGGAGGCAGGGTGATAGAGGTAAACCTCAGATTAGGAAAATGTTCTATTATTCCTGCGTCTTCATAATTCTATTACCAGCCTTTGACCTCTCACTTCCTGAGCTTTTCTGATCTATCACTGAAACTAGGGATGTCTTTGAGGTGAGACTTCTTAGAAGTATCCATATTTTTACATCAGTTATCAAATCTATAAAATAATACACAAGTAATGTCTCATAAAAGGATAAGATGTAAAAGCCCTTTTGAATTGTGATGCTTATAATAAAGTCTACAAGACTATAACATTAAAGCTTGTAGCTAGCCGACTCATTTACATCTTTTTATAGTCAGTACACTGAAGTCCTGCTTGACAGATGCTTCATTTCTGTGGAAATGTCCTTGAATGGTGATGATCTCATTTCTGGCAGCCAAATAGCCAAAACACTACAACATCCCTGTGAACAACTACATGGATGTGCGTGTCCAACATTCACTGAGTCGTTAAGGTAGACTGCAGCAATTAGTATCAAGCTTCTGTAGAATGGTTTTAACCATTACACTGATACTCTCTCCACTTAATTTTGCTGAGAAATCTGTGAGCCTCTTTACTTTTAAACTAGGAATAAGCTGTTCTGTATATTTATATCTAACAGTTTTTGATGTTATTGATTAAAAATCTAGGGACAAATATTGCCATCCATACCCAGTCCTTGATCAGGCAAATGCCTGAATAAGGTCTGCATGATTTGGCTTCAAGTAACTACAGCGCATGTGTGCAAAAGCAACACCACCCAACAAATAACCTCCACCCCACCTTGTCTTAATTACAGGCCTGAATCTACTCCTGTTCTCATCAGTGGGAGTTAAGCAACTGATTTAATGGGAGGCGGATTGGGCTGTCTATGCACGTTCATGCAAGTAGTTGAACTGTAGCGTTCACATCACTAAGGTTCTGAATAAACCCTAAACTGCTTTATTTTCAACTGGTGTGTTTTGGTACCCCTCTCATTTCTGGCTTCTTAGACTAGCCCAGGATTACTCCTGATCTTTTTATTCTTGGTTCATAGCTACACTCACAAGCAGATTTAATTTAAATATTTAATTTAGATGGGTATGAAGTGCCCACAACATGTGCCTGAGAAAGTAAGGAGAGTACTTAGAACTGCTAATGTGGGGCCCAAATTAACTAAATTAACTCAGGTTAAGCCAGTGCCTAGATTCTCTAGGTTATTTTACATTGCAGAGTTAGAGAAAGCTGCTAAAGATTTAAGCATTTCTAAAGAAAGACTTCCTGCAGTGTGATTTTCGGATGTCCATTGTAGGATATTTGAATTGTCTTCTTGTAAAGGAGAATGAACAAAAATGGCATTTGTTAATTGTCATGTAAACCTATGGATCCAGATGGCTCTTAAATTCTGTTTCATTTTGGAGGATTTTTTTCTTACCCAATTTCACTCCTTCTGTATCTATTGAGAAATGCAGATTTTCTCTTTTAGTATACAAATCAGCAACGATAACCAAGGCAAAACATGCATATACAATTATGGTTATTGAAACAAAGCAGAAAACTGGAGCTAGAGCATAGTCAGTGTAGTCACGTAACAGAGACCTGTCCCACTCTTCCTGAGGACTTTCTTCTTTTGCTCTGCCAGTCAGCTAGGGTGGCCACCTTTTAAAATGCAAAATTCCCCTCCATGGACCTGCCTCATGCTGGTCCTATTCCCCTTGGGGCTCTGCTTCCTAGCTAAGCCAAAAGACAGAACCAGGCAGTGGTAAGAGCTGTCCAGGGAGCTCAGGCTTCTGTGGGGAACCCCTCTCCACTGGTCCTGGGCAGCATGCTGGGGTGTCTGACAGCAGCTATAAACCCATATGCCTGCTCCCTTGGGTATGCTACCCAGGGCAGGTGGATAATCCAGGACACTTCTTCCTCCCCAGCCCTCAGAGAGGCACAGGACTCCTAGTTGGCTCATGTCACTTCCTGGCTCCAGTTTCTGTCCTGACCAGGGAGGAAGAGAAGAGAAAGAGCGGGGTGCACCTCATGGACAGGGGGATATGAGGGCCACCTCAGTCCCCTTTTCACACTGAGAAGAGGCTAGCACTGTCCTGGAGCTTCAGCAAGAACAAAACACTCAAGGAGTACATTCTGCCCTGGAGTCATTCAGCCCAGGATCAGGACTGGGCATGTTCATTTTGGGGTTGTCCAGTGCAGTTCAGTATGGGTGGTCACCCTAAAACTAGCATAGGCACGAGTGAAACTCACAAGGATTAGACTGCTGAATGACAAATTTTGGTGAAATCAGAAACAGCAAGAGAAGGCTCTAAAAACTTCTTTACAAATCTACTACCAAACTTTATTGGTTTATGCATGGCATTGCTACATGGCTTGCAAGTGCGGTAGATTCCTAATTGTGCAATATATTGATCTGCCCCAAACTGCCAAGAGATTTAGGTGCATGTTTGTGCATAGGCTAGAAATATACATTAAGAATAGTTAGCATTCATTAAGATCATTTTTCAAAACTCTTAGGCTGTGTCTAGACTGGCCAGTTTTTCCGGAAAATCAGCCGCTTTTCCGGAAAAGCTTGCCAGCTGTCTACACTGTCCGCTTGAATTTCTGCAAAAGCACTGACTTCCTACTGTAAGAAATCAATGCTTCTTGCAGAAATACTATTCTGCTCCCATTCAGGCAAAAGTCCCTTTTGCGCAAAGCTTTTGCGCAAAAGGACCAATGTAGAGAGCTCAGATTTGTTTTCCGCAAAAAAGCCCCAATCGCAAAAATGGCGATCGGGGCTTTTTTGCGGAAAAGCGTGTCTAGATTGGCACGGACGCTTTTCCGCAAAAAGTGCTTTTGCAAAAAAGCGTCCATGCCAATCTAGACACGCTGTTCCGAAAATGCTTTTAACGGAAAACTTTTCCGTTAAAAGCATTTATGGAAAATCATGCCAATCTAGACGCAGCCTCAGTGACTTCAATGAGATTCTAAATGTGTTTGAAAAACCCACTACAGCAGGCACCAAATTCTATACAACACTGATTTAGTTAATCTTTACAACTCCATTGTGAGGTGGGGGGGGTCTCGATATGTTTTAGCAATCATCGTATATACTATGAACCACATTTATCCCCTCTCACTGGGACCAGGGAGGGATTAGATAATAAAAAATTCAGATAATCTGGAAAATGGGAAGGAGTGAGGTTGCAGAGCTTTCTAGTGGCCACAAGAGAAATCACCATTTTTTTGACCTGTATAGACTGAGTTTGAAATGGAGGGTCAGATAAGCAGAATTCTACTGTCTGTCTATAAATGTACAAAATTATCTGATTTTTTTAGCATGGCATTTTGTCAGTCTTCCATCAGAAATGTGCCTTAAAGCCATCAGACATCACCACTGGAGTATTTTGCCAGTACAATGGATTCCTCTGCACATAGTGAGAGACTGCATGGTGGTCTTCTGTGCCACCTTCAATACGATTAGGCACATATCTTGTGGTTATTTTAATTTGTGTATAATTTAGATGCATTCCCCAGAATCCTAGCTGGTTGCCATTGGTGTCACTAGGTTTGGGTCTCATGGTTATAAATTTTCCCATTTGTTTTTGCATATCATTAATAGGAATAAGGCACTCACAGTTCAAGGGGAGAGGGCAGTGAATACACTTGAAATGTTCCTTTCTTTTTGAAGGGAAGATTACATCAGCTTGAAAAGCGTTCTTTGAAATTAAATGCCTTAAATCATGTTCACTGAAGTCCCTAGGATTTTTTCAGACTCAAATAGAGAATATTGGTTAAACCAACAATACCTCTCAAAATGGTAGAAAAAAAGTCAGTGTCCCCACTATATGTATGAATTTATTGCTATGATTTAAAGCAAGCAAGTCACATATCCATCTTTGTTGTGCTCATAATATACCATAAACTGAGACCATGACAGGAAAAAAAAGGGGGTCCCAAACATATAATGTAGATCTTGGAAGGAAATAGTTTCACATAGTAAGTGCTATGTGGAAAAAAAGGCATTTTAAGATGTTTACCCTCTCATCAGTGTTAGAAAATTATACTGTGGCCTAATATATCCAATGTTCCTACTACAATCTGCTTCACATTACACATAAGAATATGCCATCTTTACTTTTCTTTTTTATCTTAATGTAGAAGTCGTCTACATAGTTTTTATAAACCTTCATTTATGTATTCTCATCAGCCAGTTAAAACACCCAATTCACAGTCACATTAAGGGAGTCTAGTTCAATATTCTGGGCTTCCATATTTGGAACTTTTAAGAACCCTGTAGAACAAAGGTAAAGATATATCCAATGAATGCTGCACATTTTTGGACACACACTGTCCAGATGCAGTCTTCTATATTCACTATATAAAGAAAAAATCTCAAATACACAAACACTTGCCATTTATGCAGGATTAGGTGTTTTCAGTTGTATATTAAGGGTAATCTGACAAAACATTGAAGGATATTGATAACTTTAGTCATGCAAATAGTCTAGTTGACTTCATTGGAACTACTCACCTTTTGTAACATATGTTCACTATACCTCTGGCTATGTCTAGACTACAGAGTTTTTCTGGGAATCTTTTGGTATCTTGGGAAAACTCTGCCATGTCTAGGGAACGCGTCTGCTCTTCCTACATTTTTCACTGAAAAGTAGTACTCTTTCGGAAGCTCTGTATTCCTCATTTCATGAGGAATAAAGGCTCTTCTGAAAGGATGAGGTTTTCCTGAAATTTGGCCCAGTGTAGTTAGGCCAAATTTTGAAAAAAGTCTCTTCCAAGAAAACAATTGGAAAAAGGTACGCAAATTGCGGTGCGTAATTTTCATACTTTTTTCTGAGAAAAAGTGGCAGTCTAGACATAGCCTCAGGTGTCACATGACCAACATTTATCAGCAATTTTGATTTGGTGGGCTGGTACTGACTGAGAGTGCAATATGAATGGTGATCCATGCCCTCCCTTACAGTTCAACACATATGTAAAAACCGTTTTGTAGCAAGATTTTTGTCCACATTTTCAGTAGTATAAATTAATTTACACCAATTCCAATTCCATCAATTGACAAATTGGGGTCTGATTGTGTAATCTCTGACTTGTACATCAGGCATTGCTTGAGCTAAAGTAACATCTTCAGAAATATAGTTAAAATGGATGGGATGTTTTATTTATCTTATTTGAAGCATTCCTAAAGAAAATATAACTAGCACCATTTTGCTGTCATAGTAGCTGAACCACAAAAAAAAAAAATTGGTGAGGAGAAAGTATGAGTGAAATTTTTGTGTGCATTTTTTATAGAATATGTTATTTTCTATAAAACATTGATTTTTTTTTCCACAGGAAAATGTTGATTTTCTGTTGAAAAAATGAAGTCAAAATATTTCAAAACAGATCTTTATATCTGTCTAAGCAGCCACAGTGAGTTCTTGGAGTTATAATTTTGCAAGCTTAATGTTCCCATTCTGTTTTGGTTTGGGCTCCCTGACAGATCATCAGCTCCCATTATGAACTACAATCTTAGGACTACCATCATAAATTGTGGTGGCTGAGTCAAAGAAGGAGCCCATGATGCTTCATAGGAGGTGAAGTCCAAGTAAGGAGCCTGACCCATAAAAGATGATGGGGACACAGGACAATTAAACTAGACTGCATATGAGGCAGCATATTTAAGTCAAAATATTTGTTTTTATAGACAAAAATATGAAAACTCTGAGCATTTATTGTGATTTTTGACAAAATATCAAAATGTGTACAGAAAGAAAACATATTTTATAAAAAATCTTGTTTAGTCAGAAATCAAATTTTCAACCAAGCCTACTTATTTCAAATTAGAAACTTCAGCCTTAACTATTGGCAAAATAATGTCTCCATAATGTCCCCTTTCTGATTTCCACAATTAACAGTTTCGAGAAATAAATTATGTCATTATACATTGAAAAACGTGCATGATATACTGACACTATTAATATTACCCAAGATTAGATAATTAAGAAATACTGCTTCAAGCCATCCATGAACTAGAAAAATATGATCAAAGAAAACTTAAATGAGAGTTATGTATCTTGCACCTAGAAGTGGAAGTCACATGATCTAAGAATAGAAGTGATTTCTAAAGCATAGAACAGTCCCTCCTTACCACCAAGATCTCATTTACTCACCAGAAGCTCAGTCCTCAAAGATCTCAGCAGAAAAATGTCTTATCCAATCATAACTGCTGTGATAGGGCATAGAGAGAGATGATTTCTCAGAGACTACCATGTCCTAGACCATTTAGGGCTTCAGAGATAATAAACAATACCTTGAATTGCTCCTGGAAGCTAATTTGCTGCCTCAAGCATGAAGCTTTGCTGTGTATTAGAAAGAACACTACACATTGTACAGCATGTTCATTTAATTCACTGGAGACATCTTCCAAGACCAATTATTGTATTGTTAGTCATAGTTAAAGAACAACTTCTTTAAAATATATTCAGGAATCTTTCAGAAATACACACTAATAGACCATACAAACCTAGCAATTGTTACAGTGTTACTAATTTGTAAATCACACGGATCAGGGATTGGCAAAATCTAATAGAATGCATTTCTGAAATAGGATTTTCCCACTTGATTCTTGACAACCTACATTTGCAACCATTCAGCTATTTTATTTTGGAACGGCTTTTCAATTATATTCTAGTGCTGTAGGGGAAAGGTTTTTGACAAAGGCACGACATAAACCATTTATACTGCGGCTCCATCATAGTTCCCATAGCTAAACTAGACTGGACAGTTCATTAAAAAGAAAAATTAATAGCACAAGGGTTTCAGGGAAACAATAACAGATGATGACTGGCCTGTGGCAGCCCGTTGAATTCATGTACTGGGATAAAAATGATTCCCCTATCTCATAAATGAAGGTTTGTTCCAAGGTTTTAGGCAAACCCTGCTGTCTAGTCCTTTGCAAGAAAAAGCTGTAGCTCTGACATACCTACTAGGTCCATACAAATAGTATTTTGGAACTTCTTCAAAATATTAGCATGTAGCTTTTATCCCAATAGAAATTACATATTTAATTGAACATTAACAAACATTTATCAGAAGAGAATACAGTAACCAAGAAGATCTGGACTGTAAATTGAATGAACCCTCTAAACATCCAGAGTAAGTGGGAAGTGAAAGATGCACAGTCCTGGCTTCATCCCTTCCTTCACTGGCTAGTGCAGCAGGGTGTTATACCAATAAAAGCAAGCAGGATCTTATGAGGGGGATAAGGCAAAAAGCCACATTTATTGTAAAGATAATAATAAAAAATAAAGAAAAAATAGAAGCAAACAACGTTGTTTAACTACTTAACCCATATACATATAAACATTCATTCATCCATTCATTCAGGTTCTGTGTATTTGTTATAGTTACCAGCCTGGAAGTTGCTTGTGACAGAATACTGGCCAGGTATTCTGTTCACAAGTGATGGTAGTGGGAAGCGAAGTCCTGATCAGATGCGCATCTGAAGCTCCTGGTAGGCTGGCAGCAGAACCTTGGACTCCAATTCCATAGTTTTTTAGTCCAGTTCTTATAGGAATTTTTTCCTATGCCAGTCTATGGAAATTGCTGCATCATGCTGATGTCTTCAGGGTGGCTGCCAGGTGCTCGTCAGTGATCTCATCGGGTGGACCTCCAGTACTTGGTTTTCTCCTCTTGACACCTTTTGGTTGCACTGGCACCTGACGCCTTCTTCAGCCCTTTGTTGCTGTATTCTCAGGCTGGCACCTCTCAGAACCATTCATTCATCATCCAAGCACTCTCTCTCTTACATACATTCCCTAATTAATGTTTCCCATACAGTGTTTCGTATAATAACAACTTTACATATTTAAGAGTTGTAGTTACAAAAAAGTCAAGTTTCTGGGTGGCATTTCTTGAAACATTGTCTGAGTGCTGAGTTAGTTACAATTGTTTTGAAGAGAACAGGTGTCAATTATGTAACAATGCCCTTAGTCAATTACGGGGCTTGGCTCCCATAGCAGAGTTAGTGGCTTGACAATGCATTGTTACAATGTATCTCTGCAATGTCAATTTCAAGCAGCCCCCTTGCACAAGCTTGAGCATGCCCTGGGACACAGAGGAGGGACTGTTTCTGGCTACATAGGATTATATTCTTAACAGTTCTAAGATACATGACCTAATACATTATATTCTAAAGGGGCAATAATAATAATAATAAATCTAAACATTTAACAATCTTAACAAATAATAATAATAATAAGAAGAAGAATTAATAATAAATCTAAACACTTTAAGTTGTGGGGAACAAATTATGGGGAGTCACTTCCATTTGGGGAGAATCATTTTCAATACATTAATATGTTATCCCTACATGGGCACATTGACTAGTAGCAAATTATTATCCCATGGAGCAGAGCAAAGCAGAAGGCGAAAAATTGTACCTGAGAGGTCAAATATTCCCTGACGCTACTCCTGGCTAGTGCAATTTATGGCCTATCCTTCACTTATTATTGTGCCTAAAGCACAATATAGTTCTAACTATTCTATAAATGCTGCCAAGTAGCTTGTTTTCTGAGTCAGGTAAAAGTTTCAGCTTTCACATTTTCTGTGTTACTTTGAAAATGCTCTTTATTAGAACTGAAAATGTGACAAGTGCACTAAAACATATTGCAATAGGAAAGTATTGAGTGTTACTGAAATCCTATGCACTATATTTTCAAAAGATATTTTGCACAATATAGATTACCTAATATGTTGGCTGTCATTCTAGGTTAAGGGGCACAATTTTCTACTGAAGGTAGTTGGATTTTGGAAGGGCTCAAGAAATAGAGCCCAATCTGTGCTGAAAATTAAATATAGGTTCAACCTTTCTGATTCAGAACTCTCTGGTCCAGCAACATCCATGGTCCTTTTGGATGGGCATAGAAAGGACCGCGGATGTGGCTGGACCAGAGAGCCCTGGTGGATGGGAGTAGGGGTTTGCCTGGGAATCTGTTGGCAGAGAAGCTGACGGCCGGGAGCCAGTCTGGGTCCAGAACCAGGAATGGAGCCACTCCAGCACCATGGGGGCTGGGAGCGGAGCCGGAAGAGGGGTCTGTAGCCATAAGGGGAGATTGAGAGTGGGAGCTGGCAGCCAGGAGGCTGGTAACTGTCAGGGAGACCCTGGAGACTGGTAGCAGAGGGGCTGACGTTGATCTCCCCAGTCCAGCAAAATCCCTCATTCAGGACTGGTCGGGTCCCAAGGGTGCTGGGCCAGAGAGGCCTAACCTGTAGAGGAATATGTAATTTTAAAATGTCATGAAATGAGATTAACAAATTATCCAAGAGGTGTGCCTGATGTGTGGGGCAGATGGCTGATGAGCTCTTCAATGATTATTGGCTGGCACTTGCACAACTCCTCCCACCCTCTACAAAAACAATGTAATATTCAGAAGAGATCATTTGTAGCCCTGCACTCTGACACTGGTAACAAATGATCAGAGTGTCAGATCATTCTGTGTCAGGCATATGCCCCAACAAGAAGGATAACTCAGTCTGAAAAGCCTCCTAACTAACCTGCCTTGTTTGTTGTTAAGG